>NC_084733.1:80962966-81052567 GCF_033978785.1 Entelurus aequoreus
CGCGCCTGCAAAAAATGGGGACTTTTCGTGCATGTTAATATCATATAGGAATTTGTTAAAGTATGACCCCCTTTTTTTCGCTGAAAAATGGAAGACAAAAACCAAGATGGCTGACTTCCTGTTGGTTTTCAGGTGTGGGTTCCTGAGACTTTTATGTGCGTCCCGTCATGGCAGACGTCTCCCGCGATTTTCGTGTCGATGCGTGAAACTGGTAGGAGGGGCTAATTTTTTTACATTTTAATTTCAAAGTTGGCGCTAGAGAGCCAATTTTTAAGTTTCATTTTTTGAACTCCAAAATCAAAAAAATTCCGCCATACTTTCATACTTTCGCCTGCAAAATATGAAGACTTTTCATGCATGTTAATATAATATAGGAGTTTGTTTAAGTATGACCCCCTTTTGTTCGCTGAAAAATGGAAGACGAAAACCAAGATGGCCGATTTGTGGCGCTAGAGAGCCAATTTTTAAGTTTAATTTTCTGGAATCTAAAATATAAAAATTTTTGCCATACCTGACGCGCCTGCAAAAAATGGAGACTTTACGTGCATGTTAATTTAATATAGGAGTTCGTTAAAGTGTGACCACTTTTTGTTCGCTGAAAATTGGAAGACGAAAACCAAGATGGCCGACTTCCTGTTGGTTTCCAGGTGTGGGTTCCTGAGACTTTTATGTGCGTCACGTCATGATAGACGTCTTCTGCGATTTCCGTGTTGATACGTGAAACTGGTAGGAGGGGCTAATTTTTTTAAATTTTTATTTCATAGGTGGCGCTAGAGAACCAATTTTTAAGTTTAATTTTTGGAACTCCTAAACATCAAATTTTTCGCCATACTTTCATACTTTCGCCTGCAAAATATGGTGACTTTTCGTGCATGTTAATATAATATAGGAGTTTGTTAAAGTATGACCACTTTTTGTTTACTGAAAATTGGAAGACGAAAACCAAGATGGCCGATTTGTGGCGCTAGAGAGCCAATTTTTAAGTTTCATTTTCGGGATTCTAAAATATCAAATTTTTCGCCATACCTGACGCGCCTGCAAAAAATGGGGACTTTTCGTGCATGTTAATATAATATAGGAGTTTGTTAAAGTATGACCCCTTTTTCTTCGCTGAAAATTGGAAGACGAAAACCAAGATGGCCGACTTCCTGTTGGTTTTCAGGTGTGGGTTCCTGAGACTTTTGTGTGCATCCCGTCATGATAGACGTGTCCCGCGATTTTCGTGTTGATACGTGACACCGGTAGGAGGGGCTAATTTTTGTAAATTTTACTTCAAAAGGTGGCGCTAGAGAGCCAATTTTTACATTTCATTTTCAGGAATCTAAAACATCAACTTTTTTGCCTGCAAAATATGGGGACTTTTCGTGCATGTTAAGGGCCTCCAAAAAGGCTTTCAAACGAAAAGAAAAAAACGCAGCAGTTTCAATAGGGCCCCTGAAGGGCTCCGCTGTTCGGGCCCTAATAATAATTTTAAAAAATCAATATATTTAAAAAATAATTTTAAAAAAGTAATGTTCAAATGTTTCAAAAGTCATTTTCTAGTCTAAATTGGCATGTGCGTACAAAAAGGCTCGCGGGAATCGGTTCTTATTGAAAGAGCCGTTCAAAAACCTCGACTCGTTCGCGAACTCCACATCGGACGTCCACTTGAAATGACAGACATGTTTGTTTTTTGACAGGAAGTTGAACGATCCGTCCATCATCACCTCCTTCTCCAGGGACGACAGGGGTTACACGCCCCTGCACGTCGCCGCCGTCTGCGGTGAGCGACTTGGCGACGCGCGGCCCCCCGACACACACTGTGCAATATGAACGTGTGTGTGTGTGTGTGTGTGTGTGTAGGCCAGGCTCATCTGATCGACCTACTGGTGTCCAAACTGGGAGCACCAGTCAACGCCACGGATTACCACGCCCTCACACCGCTGCACCTGGCGTGTCAGAAGGGATACCAGGGGGTCACGGTGAGCACACACACACACACACACACAAACACACACACGTTAGCATGTGCCAATGTTGCCTGTGTGTCGCGTAGCTGCTGCTGCTGCACTACAAGGCGGACGGCGACGCTCAGGACAACAACGGCAACACGCCGCTGCACCTGGCGTGCATGTACGGCCACGAGGACGTGAGTCACGCCGGCCCGCTTCTTCGTCCGCTCCAGCACGCCGCCTCACGTTTCTTGTCGTTGTCGGGTGTCAGTGCGTGAAGGCCCTGGTCTACTACGACTTCCAAACGTGCAGCTTGGACCTGCAGAACGACAAAGGGGACACGCCGCTGCACTTGGCGTCGCGCTGGGGCTACGAGGGCATCATCCAGGTCCTCCTGGAGAACGAGGCCGCCGTCAACGTGCTCAACAAGAACCGGGACACGGCGCTTCATTGTGCGCTCAACTCCAAGGCCAGTTGCTGTGTGTTTGTTTGTGTGTGTGTGTGTGTGTGTGTGTGTGTGTGTGTGTGTGTGTGTGTGTGTGTGTGTGTGTGTGTGTGTGTGTGTGTGTGTGTGTGTGTGTGTGTGTGTGTGTGTGTGTACCGTGTTGTCCAGACTACACAATGCACCAGGATATAAGAAGAAAAATATTCTTCCAACTATAAACAGCAGATTTATACGTTATTTACACAGAAATATTTAGTAAATGTTTATTTACATATTGTCAGATTAAAAGACTGATGACATGTATTAAACAGACAAGAAGCAAGGAATCAGGCAGAGACAGAGTTCAATTTTGCTCAATGAGGAGAGACGTATGGGGCTGTACACTCAGTTACAGTTTCACCCTACGCCCTAAGGCACAGCCCGCATGCTCCACTATTTATTCGGGAGGTCCCTGGTTACATCACTGAGGCTGCTTCTGAAGGAAGGGGGGTCATTTCAGCAGCCCCAGTTAGACACAATATATGATTATTCAGAAATGGACATGTGCTGACAGTCGTGATATCGCCCTGTCTCTGCTTTGTCTGCGTCAAGGTACTCGATGTTCGCCCTTGGACACAAACCCTGATACGAGACGACTCGCAATCCAGGATTGCAAGTTGTCCCTTTGCACAGATAGAAAAGTACAACTTCAGCACAATTGATAACTATAGCAACGGCCTTTAAGCATAAGAGTTGTGTGATAACTTGTACATAATTATTCTTACACATACCTTAATTGTTCCAAACAGTGTCTAACATGGCAGTAAAACAGCTGATCAAACAAAACAGAAGTCATCGTCATGGACCCACTAGTTGCGCAAGCTTGCTCTCCGATCAGCTAAACAGACTCAATACCTCCGCGGTGACGTTTTGGTGAATTCACTGAGGAATTTGTGAAAGTGAAACAATAAAAAAAAAAAAAAAAGTCATTGTAAGTTAATAATACTAACACAGACACTTGTAAACGTGTTAGCACATTAACTAATGCTAACGACGCCAGCTTGATTACATTACTATAGCATGTACAAATATGCATGAAAACACTCCTACAGACATCACACATGGGACAGTTTAGTAAGTAAGAATTGTTTTAGTTATATTGTAAAAATTACAAACGTTGCTTGGAGTGGAGTAGAAACGCTACGGATGACTAGAAGTGAAGTGTATTATATTTATATAATCTCTAGTGATTTAAAGGGCTTTACATAGTGAAACCCATTATCTAGGGTACATTTGAACCAGTGTGGGTGGGAGCGGGTGAGTAAGGTACCTTGCCCAAGGACACAACAGCAGTGACTCGCATGGAAGCAGGGATCGAACCGGGAACCCTCAAGTTGCTGGCCCGACCCCTCTAACCAAGACGGGAGAGCAGTTCTACTTCCGGTTCAAAGCTCAGTCTGACCAGAAGGGCACTGCAGCGCCTGCAGTGAGAAACTCGTCCGAAAGATGGCGCCATAGCACAAACAATAACACGCCTAATCAGCATCCGCTTGGTTCTTTTGAAAACTATCTGCATTATGACTGTCGGCGAAGAAAAATCCACAAATTAGCCGCACGGTTTTATAAACCGCAGGGTTCAAAGCGTAATTTTACTGTAAAATTTACAATGTTTTTATACAAGAATTTTTAGGAATATTCTAAAGGGGAGAAAAACAAATTTGTGTAATTTTACTAGATTAAATATTATGAAAAAAAAGTATTTTATTCTTTTTGAAAAAATAATAAATGATGTAATTTTATAGGATTAAAGTAAAATATATTGTAAAAATGTGTGTGTGTGTGTGTATATATATATATATATATATATATGTATATATATATATTTATTTTTTTTAAACATTTTGTGAGAACATTGAATTGTGGGGGCATTTTTCAAGGAAAAAATATTTTAAGAAAAACGTACAAAATAAAAAATAAAATTAAAAGTGCCATTTTACACAACTAAAGTGGACTATATTGTGGGGGGAAAAGTCATAAGTTGCAATATTGTGAGAAAAAGTTTTCATACAAGAATTGTTAGGGATATTCTAAGGTTTTTATTTTACTAGACAATTATAAAGTTCTACAAAATTAAAGTCAAATACATTATGTATATATATGTGTGTGTGTATATGTATTTATATATGTGTGTGTGTGTGTGTATATACACACAGTCGTGGTCAAAAGTGGAGTGGCGCAGATGAATGCGCACTAACGTGTATACAGTATATACAGTATGTATATATATGTGTATATACTGTATGTATTGTTGCGTCTGACCAGTCTTCCTCTCAGGGAATACAAGTCACTGGTCAATCCCAAGTTCTTTCTGATGACATACAGTATATGTTGAGTAAGAAGGACCATCAAGACAGAATAGGAATATTATCAAGTTTTACTAAAGCTTTAGGAGACCAGTCCTGCGGTGCGCTAATACCAGCATCTAGAAGAGGTCTGAAAATCAAACGGGAAGAGACAACTTATTGAATACGAAAACAGCCCCCACCCTGCCCAGAAAGAAATACAGCCTCATTGTTCTAATACTGATAAGGTAAAAAAGGGAGTATGCTATACTCCCACATTCCAACCCTTCAAGGTGAAGCACAGAGTTTACTTGCGGACATAAGATACAAGCAAAAAGAGTACACATGGGAAAATATTAGCTGCTTTAAACATGACTATGAATAAAGAAAGAACTCTTAAACATATATATGCATTCTCCACAGTATACATATGTGTGTGTGTGTATATATATGTATACATGTATATGTATATATATATATGTGTGTAGATACTATCGAACACATTTTTTATTCATATTAATTACGTCTATCGCGATATATACGTTGGTCGGGTCCGCCTTTTGGCAGGTGCTAGTCCTAGGTGTCCAATACTTTTGTCCAGTGGTAGTCCTGAGTGAGACCTACATAGAGGTTTTTGTTTCGTGTCTCTACGATATTCGTACTGGGAGTTAGAGGAAGTTGTGTCTGAGTTCACATTGTCATTATAGGCTATTGTGTGTATTGAGGACAAAGAAGGTCTAATTGCATTTTCGTTGTCATTTTTGGCACCGGAGCAGCATCAGTGCTGCGGGTCTTTGAAGGCTCGTAAAATCAAAATGGTAGCACTTATCACAACTCTTTCTTCAACTTTTAATCAGAAGGGTTCAATCTCTCTCCTGTAGCAGTTTGAAGCCGAAACGACAAACGCGCTCAGAGGAGATAATGTTTGATGTTTGGTGACCGTTTGGTACAAAAATGTTGTTTTGAAATGAAGATTACAAACTTCCTGTTGATTTTTGCTGAAGGGTGTCAATGTATGAAATGTAGGTCTAAGTGAGACCTACGTAGAGGTATTTGTTTCATGTCTCTACGACGTTCCTACCGGAAGTTATAAGCAGTTTTGTCTGAGTTTTCCTCTAAAAAGCAGTTTTTTCTCTGTTTTATTTAAAAATTGCTCTAGAGCACAATTTTGAGTTTCGGGGTTCGGTTATTTTTTGAGATCGCAATTTCTACCAGTCCCGATGTGTGTGAGAAGTTCGGTGAGTTTTGAAGTATTTTAAGGGGGTCAAATTAGAGGTCAAAGACGTAAAAAACAGTGTTTTTAGTACATTTTTGTCTAAAATGGGAAATTGCCAACTTCCTGTTGGTTTTCGCCCGAGGATGTAAAATTATGAGTTGTAGGTCTAAAGCAGACCTACATACAGGTTTTTGTTTCATGTCTCTACGACCTTCCTAGTGGGAGTTACAGTTTGTTTTTTGTTTTTCCTAGGGGGCGCTAGAGCTTAATTTTGTTTTTTGGGGTTAGGTTTATTTACTAAAGTGTGCTGGCACACTTTTTGGATGTGTGTAAAAAATTTGTGGGTTTGCATTCCTCTCCACTGCAGATCGTCACGCTGATAAAGTCGACGCGGAGCAGCCGGCCGTGCAGGAGCACCGCCGGCGTTCACGCGAGTGTCCCCGCCTCCCCCGCGGCGTCCGACTGCAGCAGCCGGCGCTCGTCCGTGTCCAGCACCTCCTCTCCGGGCTGCCAGCTCCAACCCGAGCGGGCGCTGGTGCGACATCGCCAGGTGAAGGCCGCCGACGCCACGCCAGAGTGTCCCCCTTCGTCGCCACGGTGACCTTTTTTTGTCTCCCTCTGTGACTTGACAGGTGGAGAAGCTGCTGCGTGCGGTGGCGGACGGCGACGTGGAAATGGTGAGAACGCTCCTGTGCACGTCTCGGCAAGTGGGAGTCATTTTGTGGCGGCTTTCAGGTGCGCTACCTGCTGGAGTGGACTGATGACGAGGAGGAGGGACAGATCTTGTCCCAGGTGGGTTGGGGATTTTCTCTCTTCAATAAACAAACTCGGGTCTTTTAAGTATATACTTAAGGCAGGGGAGTCCAAACTACCTACAAAATTAGCTAAAAAACAGGATTGCTAATGTTAGCATGCATCAAGTATCAAAATATATTACTCTGACGTGTGTACCTAAAAATGTGTTGAAAATGCTAGCACGCTAACATTAGTATGTATCAAGTACCAAAATATGACTTAGGTAAATACCTACAAAATTAGCTAAAAAAAACTGGATTGCTAATGTTAGCATGCATCAAGTATGAAAATATATCACTCTGACGTGTGTACCTAAAAATGTGCTGAAAATGCTAGCACGCTAACATTAGCATGTATCAAGTACCAAAATTAAATACCTACAAAATTAGCTAAAAAAACAGGATTGCTAATGTTAGCATGCATCAAGTATCAAAATATATCACTCTGACGTTTGTACCTAAAAATGTGTTGAAAATGCTAGCACGCTAACATTAGTATGTATCAAGTGCCAAAATATGACTAAGGTTAATACCTACAAAATTAGCTAAAAAAAACTGGATTGCTAATGTTAGCATGCATCAAGTATGAAAATATATCACTCTGACGTGTGTACCTAAAAATATGCTGAAAATGCTAGCACGCTAACATTAGCATGTATCAAGTACCAAAATTAAATACCTACAAAATTAGCTAAAAAAACAGGATTGCTAATGTTAGCATGCATCAAGTATCAAAATATATCACTCTGACGTGTGTACCTAAAAATGTGTTGAAAATGCTAGCACGCTAACATTAGTATGTATCAAGTACCAAAATATGACTAAGGTAAATACATACAAAATTAGCTAAAAAAAAATGGATTGCTAATGTTAGCATGCATCAAGTATGAAAATATATCACTCTGACGTGTGTACCTAAAAATGTGCTGAAAATGCTAGCACGCTAATATTAGCATGTATCAAGTACCAAAATTAAATACCTACAAAATTAGCTAAAAAAACAGGATTGCTAATGTTAGCATGCATCAAGTATCAAAATATATCACTCTGACGTTTGTACCTAAAAATGTGTTGAAAATGCTAGCACGCTAATTTTAGCATGCATCAAGTATCAAAATATATCACTCCGACGTTTGTACCTTAAAATGTGTTAAAAATGCTAGCACGCTAACATTAGCATTTATCAAGAACCAAAATATGACTAAGGTAAATACATACAAAATTAGCTAAAAAAAAAAAAAAAAGCTAGCATGCTAATGTCAGCATGCTAACAGGTATCATTTGTCACATGACAAAATATTTGATGCTGAGGCGATTACATCCAAAATTAGAAAAAAAATGCTAGCATGCTAATACTAGAATGCATCAAGTATCAAAATATATCACTCCGACGTGTGTACCTAAAAATGTGCTGAAAATGCTAGCACGCTAACATTAGCATGTATCAAGTACCAAAATTAAATACCTACTAAATTAGCTAAAAAAACAGGATTGCTAATGTTAGCATGCATCAAGTATCAAAATATATTACTCTGACGTGTGTACCTAAAAATGTGTTGAAAATGCTAGCACGCTAACATTAGTATGTATCAAGTACCAAAATATGACTAAGGTAAATACCTACAAAATTAGCTAAAAATAACTGGATTGCTAATGTTAGCATGCATCAAGTATGAAAATATATCACTCTGACGTGTGTACCTAAAAATGTGCTGAAAATGCTAGCACGCTAACATTAGCATGTATCAAGTACCAAAATTAAATACCTCCAAAATTAGCTAAAAAAACAGGATTGCTAATGTTAGCATGCATCAAGTATCAAAATATATCACTCTGACGTTTGTACCTAAAAATGTGTTGAAAATGCTAGCACGCTAATGTTAGCATGCATCAAGTATCAAAATATATCACTCCGACGTTTGTACCTAAAAATGTGTTAAAAATGCTAGCACGCTAACATTAGCATTTATCAAGAACCAAAATATGACTAAGGTAAATACATACAAAATTAGCTAAAAAAAAAAAAAAGCTAGCATGCTAATGTCAGCATGCTAACAGGTATCATTTGTCACATGACAAAATATTTGATGCTGAGGTGATTACATCCAAAATTAGAAAAAAAAATGCTAGCATGCTAATACTAGAATGCATCAAGTATCAAAATATATCACTCCGACGTGTGTACCTAAAAATGTGTTTAAATTGCTAGCACGCTAACATTAGCATGTATCAAGTACCAAAATTAAATACCTACAAAATTAGCTAAAAAAACAGGATTGCTAATGTTAGCATGCATCAAGTATCAAAATATATCACTCTGACGTTTGTACCTAAAAATGTGTTGAAAATGCTAGCACGCTAATGTTAGCATGCATCAAGTATAAAAATAAATCACTCCGACGTTTGTACCTAAAAATGTGTTAAAAATGCTAGCACGCTAACATTAGCATTTATCAAGAACCAAAATATGACTAAGGTAAATACATACAAAATTAGCTAAAAAAAAAAAAAGCTAGCATGCTAATGTCAGCATGCTAACAGGTATCATTTGTCACATGACAAAATATTTGATGCTGAGGTGATTACATCCAAAATTACAAAAAAAATGCTAGCATGCTAATACTAGAATGCATCAAGTATCAAAATATATCACTCCGACGTGTGTACCTAAAAATGTGCTGAAAATGCTAGCACGCTAACATTAGCATGTATCAAGTACCAAAATTAAATACCTACAAAATTAGCTAAAAAAACAGGATTGCTAATGTTAGCATGCATCAAGTATCAAAATATATCACTCCGACGTTTGTACCTAAAAATGTGTTTAAAATGCTAGCACGCTAACATTAGCATTTATCAAGAACCAAAATATGACTAGGGTAAATACATACAAAATTAGCTAAAAAAAAAAAGAAGCTAGCATGCTAATGTCAGCATGCTAACAGGTATCATTTGTCACATGACAAGATATTTGATGCTGAGGCGATTACATCCAAAATTAGAAAAAAAATGCTAGCATGCTAATACTAGAATGCATCAAGTATCAAAATATATCACTCCGACGTGTGTACCTAAAAATGTGCTGAAAATGCTAGCACGCTAACATTAGCATGTATCAAGTACCAAAATTAAATACCTACAAAATTAGCTAAAAAAACAGGATTGCTAATGTTAGCATGCATCAAGTATCAAAATATATCACTCTGACGTTTGTACCTAAAAATGTGTTGAAAATGCTAGCACGCTAATTTTAGCATGCATCAAGTATCAAAATATATCACTCCGACGTTTGTACCTAAAAATGTGTTAAAAATGCTAGCACGCTAACATTAGCATTTATCAAGAACCAAAATATGACTAAGGTAAATACATACAAAATTAGCTAAAAAAAAAAAAAGCTAGCATGCTAATGTCAGCATGCTAACAGGTATCATTTGTCACATGACAAAATATTTGATGCTGAGGTGATTACATCCAAAATTAGAAAAAAAATGCTAGCATGCTAATACTAGAATGCATCAAGTATCAAAATATATCACTACGACGTGTGTACCTAAAAATGTGCTGAAAATGCTAGCACGCTAACATTAGCATGTATCAAGTACCAAAATTAAATACCTACAAAATTAGCTAAAAAAACAGGATTGCTAATGTTAGCATGCATCAAGTATCAAAATATATCACTCTGACGTTTGTACCTAAAAATGTGTTGAAAATGCTAGCACGCTAATGTTAGCATGCATCAAGTATCAAAATATATCACTCCGACGTTTGTACCTAAAAATGTGTTAAAAATGCTAGCACGCTAACATTAGCATTTATCAAGAACCAAAATATGACTAAGGTAAATACATACAAAATTAGCTAAAAAAAAAAAAAAGCTAGCATGCTAATGTCAGCATGCTAACAGGTATCATTTGTCACATGACATAATATTTGATGCTGAGGTGATTACATCCAAAATTAGAAAACAAATGCTAGCATGCTAATACTAGAATGCATCAAGTATCAAAATATATCACTCCGACGTGTGTACCTAAAAATGTGCTGAAAATGCTAGCACGCTAATATTAGCATGTATCAATTACCAAAATTAGCTAAAAAAACAGGATTGCTAATGTTAGCATGCATCAAGTATCAAAATATATTACTCTGACGTGTGTACCTAAAAATGTGTTGAAAATGCTAGCACGCTAACATTAGTATGTATCAAGTACCAAAATATGACTAAGGTAAATACCTACAAAATTTGCTAAAAAAAACTGGATTGCTAATGTTAGCATGCATCAAGTATGAAAATATATCACTCTGACGTGTGTACCTAAAAATGTGCTGAAAATGCTAGCACGCTAACATTAGCATGAATCAAGTACCAAAATTAAATACCTCCAAAATTAGCTAAAAAAACAGGATTGCTAATGTTAGCATGCATCAAGTATCAAAATATATCACTCCGACGTTTGTACCTAAAAATGTGTTAAAAATGCTAGCACACTAACATTAGCATTTATCAAGAACCAAAATATGACTAAGGTAAATACATACAAAATTAGCTAAAAAAAAAAAAGCTAGCATGCTAATGTCAGCATGCTAACAGGTATCATTTGTCACATGACAAAATATTTGATGCTGAGGCGATTACATCCAAAATTAGAAAAAAAAATGCTAGCATGCTAATACTAGAATGCATCAAGTATCAAAATATATCACTCCGTGTGTACCTAAAAATGTGCTGAAAATGCTAGCACGCTAACATTAGCATGTATCAAGTACCAAAATTAAATACCTACAAAATTAGCTAAAAAAACAGGATTGCTAATGTTAGCATGCATCAAGTGTCAAAATATATCACTCCGACGTTTGTACCTAAAAATGTGTTGAAAATGCTAGCACGCTAATGTTAGCATGCATCAAGTATCAAAATATATCACTCCGACGTTTGTACCTAAAAATGTGTTAAAAATGCTAGCACGCTAACATTAGCATTTATCAAGAACCAAAATATGACTAAGGTAAATACATACAAAATTAGCTTAAAAAAAAGCTAGCATGCTAATGTCAGTATGCTAACAGGTATCATTTGTCACATGACAAAATATTTGATGCTGAGGTGATTACATCCAAAATTAGAAAAAAAATGCTAGCATGCTAATACTAGAATGCATCAAGTATCAAAATATATCACTCCGACGTGTGTACCTAAAAATGTGCTGAAAATGCTAGCACGCTAACATTAGCATGTATCAAGTACCAAAATTAAATACCTACAAAATTAGCTAAAAAAACAGGATTGCTAATGTTAGCATGCATCAAGTATCAAAATATATCACTCTGATGTTTGTACCTAAAAATGTGTTGAAAATGCTAGCACGCTAATTTTAGCATGCATCAAGTATCAAAATATATCACTCCGACGTTTGTACCTAAAAATGTGTTAAAAATGCTAGCACGCTAACATTAGCATTTATCAAGAACCAAAATATGACTAAGGTAAATACATACAAAATTAGCTAAAAAAAAAAAAAAAAAGCTAGCATGCTAATGTCAGCATGCTAACAGGTATCATTTGTCACATGACAAAATATTTGATGCTGAGGTGATTAGAAAAAAAAATGCTAGCATGCACTAGCACTAGAATGCATCAAGTATCAAAATATAGCACTCCGACGTGTGTACCTAAAAATGTGTTTAAATTGCTAGCACGCTAACATTAGCATGTGTCAAGTACCAAAATATGACTAAGGTAAATACCTACAAAATTAGCTAAAAGCATACTAATGTTAGCATGCTAACAGTTATCATTTGTCACATGACAAAATATTTGATGCAAAATTAGAAGAAAAAAAAATGCTAGCATGCTAATACTAGCACGCTAACAATTTTCTCGATGTAAGGCCTCAAGTAACATTCGTTTACAGAGAAACAAGTCTACGCTAGTTAGAGGGAATAAAAAAGAGAGAAAGAGAGAGACAAAGAAATTTCCAGATCTTTCTATCCGGAGAGAGGAGGGGTTGGGCAAATTGTCCCGTTTTTGGTAGAGTGGAAGGAGGATTAACAAAATCTGACTATCTGACCGTGAACAGGAATGTTTTGATTAAAAGCAGCAACACAGCTGTCAGCTTCAAACACTGATGACATCTATTAAACAAGACAAGAAGCAAGGAATCAAACAGACAGAATTTAATTTGGCTCAATTGAGGAGAAACGCCTGGGCTGTACTCTTGTAAAGTCTCCCACCACGCTCTAACGAAAGATTGTACGCCTCCTCTTTTATTTGGACTTTCCCTGATTACATGGCAACAGCTGTTTCTAAAGGGACGGGGGTCGTAAACAGCCGCTGCCTTTGGTCAACAAAACAGTTCAAAGAAAAGGTGCCTGGAGGAGAGTCAGGCCCTGCCTCGATCTCGGGTCAAGACTAAATCCTCCTGTGGATTACAATACATCAAAGAAACCCACACCTTCATGTCGCTTCCCATCCTACACGGTGGAGTTTTACAGGCCTTTTGATTGGTAGGATCAAAGACAGCTTTTGTCTGCTCGCCGGGAACTCAACAAAGTTTTGTGATAACTTAGACACAATTATTCTGACAACAGCAACGTTTGGAGAGTAACATTTGACCGAAAGACAAATCCAAGGTTGCGGATCTTCGGCATCACAACAGTCCTTGTCTCGTGTTCTCGGGACTTGTGGGTTCGGGTGCAAGAAGAACCCGAGGAATGAGCGGGGGGGGTGCAAGAGAAGCAATACAACATCAATCCCAGTGTGAGTGAAATATTCATTTTGCCACGACAGGTGCCGCTGTGCCACCCGCTGTGCCAGTGTCCCACCTGCGCGCCGGGTCAGAAGGTCTGCACGCGCACGTGAAAACCAAGCGGGCAAGAGTGTGCACGTGGTAACGTCTGTGCGTCCTGCAGGTGTGCGCGGCGCAGGCGGGCGCGCTGGGCGTCAACAGCTGCAACGCCGCCGGCTTCACGCCGCTCCACGTGGCCGCCACGCACGGACACGCCGAGCTGACCTCGCTGCTGCTGCGCCACGGGGCCCGCGTCAACGGGCACGGCAACCAGCAGGCCACGCCCCTTCACCTGGCCAGCCAGAACGGCCACCCGCAGGTGGGACGGCGTGCACGTGGCCCACGGCGGACTGCCGACTTGACCGCGCTCGTGCCTTTTAGGTGGCGGTCTCCCTGCTGGAGTGCAACGCCAAGCTCAACAAAAAGGACCGCCACGGCAACACGGCCCTGATCCTGGCGTGTCTCGACGGCAACCTGGACACCGCCGACGTCCTCCTACAGGTGAGCACGCGCACGCACGCGCACGGCGCTACAGGGCGTGGTCTCCCAACGGTGTGACCCTCAGAGCCAGGCGCTGGTGAACGCCGCCAACCATCAGGGGAACACGGCGCTGCACGAGGCGGTGCGGGGCGGACACCCGGCGCTGGTGGAGCTGCTGCTGAGGGGCGGAGCCTGCCCGGAGCTCAGGAACAAGAGGCAGAGGACGCCGCTGGACAGCGCCTACGAGCTCGGCGGCAAGGTGGCGTTGCACACACGAAACAGGATGTCACTTCCACACTTGACGGTGATGTTTAGCAGAAAGTGTTTTCCAGGACAAGGACCCCCAAGTCTTATTTAAAAACGTATTTACCTTGCATGAAATGACTTTGAATTCAAGTCTTAAAGGTACCTTGGTAGTCAAAGAATACAGTATAGCGCCACCGTTAGCTTGCTGGGAACTTCAGCGCTAATCACGAGCTAATTACCAGAAAACTTCTGCGTACATTTTGATGTGCCCTGAACCTCTGGCCTGGTGTCGATCGAAGCCTAAGATGGCGCCAAGTGTCAAAATCTGTTTTTTTCGGTATAAACATACAAAATTACTTAAAAAGCTAGCATAAAACATTATCATAAAGCTGGCATACTTGTAAGATGGCGCCAAGTGTCAAAATCTGTTTTTTCGGTATAAACATACAGAATTACTTAAAAAGCTAGCATAAAACATTAGCATGCTAACATTAGCATGCTACTATAAGAGAGCTGGCATACTTGTAAGATGGCGCCAAGTGTCAAAATCTGTTTTTTCGGTATAAACATACAAAATTACAAACAAAAAGAGACGTTAGCAGACTTCCAAGATGGCGCTAAGCATCCAAATCTATGATTTTTAGGTTTAAGCATATAAAATTACTTAAAAAGCTAGCATAAAACATTAGCATGCTAACTGAAGAAAGCTGGCATACTTGTAAGATGGCGCCAAGTGTCAAAATCTGTTTTTTCGGTATAAACGTACAAAATCACTTAAAAAGCTAGCATAAAACATTAGCATGCTAACATTAGCATGCTACTATAAGAGAGCTGGCATACTTGTAAGATGGCGCCAAGTGTCAAAATCAGTTTTTTCGGTATAAACATACAAAATTACAAACAAAAAGAGACGTTAGCAGACTTCCAAGATGGCGCTAAGCATCCAAATCTATGATTTTTAGGTTTAAGCATATAAAATTACTTAAAAAGCTAGCATAAAACATTAGCATGCTAACTGAAGAAAGCTGGCATACTTGTAAGATGGCGCCAAGTGTCAAAATCTGTTTTTTCGGTATAAACATACAGAATTACTTAAAAAGCTAGCATAAAACATAGCATGCTAACATTAGCATGCTACTATAAGAGAGCTGGCATACTTGTAAGATGGCGCCAAGTGTCAAAATCAGTTTTTTCGGTATAAACATACAAAATTACAAACAAAAAGAGACGTTAGCAGACTTCCAAGATGGCGCTAAGCATCCAAATCTATGATTTTTAGGTTTAAGCATATAAAATTACTTAAAAAGCTAGCATAAAACATTAGCATGCTAACTGAAGAAAGCTGGCATACTTGTAAGATGGCGCCAAGTGTCAAAATCTGCTTTTTCGGTATAAACATACAGAATTACTTAAAAAGCTAGCATAAAACATTAGCATGCTAACATTAGCATGCTACTATAAGAGAGCTGGCATACTTGTAAGATGGCGCCAAGTGTCAAAATCAGTTTTTTCGGTATAAACATACAAAATTACAAACAAAAAGAGACTTTAGCAGACTTCCAAGATGGCGCTAAGCATCCAAATCTATGATTTTTAGGTTTAAGCATATAAAATTACTTAAAAAGCTAGCATAAAACATTAGCATGCTAACTGAAGAAATCTGGCATACTTGTAAGATGGCGCCAAGTGTCAAAATCTGTTTTTTCGGTATAAACATACAGAATTACTTAAAAAGCTAGCATAAAACATTAGCATGCTAACATTAGCATGCTACTATAAGAGAGCTGGCATACTTGTAAGATGGCGCCAAGTGTCAAAATCAGTTTTTTCGGTATAAACATACAAAATTACAAACAAAAAGAGACGTTAGCAGACTTCCAAGATGGCGCTAAGCATCCAAATCTATGATTTTTAGGTTTAAGCATATAAAAGTACTTAAAAAGCTAGCATAAAACATTAGCATGCTAACGCAAGAAAGCTGGCATACTTGTAGGACGGCGCCAAGTGTCAAAATAATTTGTTTTGGTACAAACATACGAAATTATTCAAAAAGATAGCCTATAACATTAGCATGCTATAGTAAGAGATGTTAGCAGACTTCCAAGATGGCGCTAAACATCCAAATCTATGATTTTTAGGTTTAAGTATATACATTTAGCTAAAAAGCTAGATTAAAATGTTAGCAGGCTAATATAAGAAAGCTGGCATACTTGTAAGATGGCGGCAGGTGTCAAAATCTGTTTTTTCGGTATAAACATACAAAATTACTTAAAAGGCTAGCATAAAACATTAGCATGCTAACGTTAGCATGCTACTATAAGAGAGCTGGCATACTTGTAAGATGGTGCCAAAAAAGTGTCAAAATCGTTTTTTTTCGGTATAAACATACACAATTACTTAAAAAGCTAGCATAAAACATTAGCATGCTAACATTAGCATGCTACTATAAGAAAGTTGGCATACTTGTAGCATGGCGCCAAGTGTCAAAATCCATGATTTTATGTTTAAACAAACAGACTTAAAAATCGAGCCTAAAACCTTAGCATGCTAACATATGCTAACATTAGCATGATGAAATAGGACATGGTGACATTCTTCTAAGATGAAGTCCAAACAATAATAAGATAAATAATTTTTTTTTTATGATTTCTAAAAATGATGAATCGATTCTATTTGTGATATTCTACCAGCTAACCTAAATGCTAACATGAACGTAACATAGGGACGATAATACAATGTTGACAGCGGTAAGTACTACAGTTTCAGGTGATTTATAACACTTACCAACACTGCTTGTTGACTGAGGACGCAAGCTAGCGCTCGCTAGCATAGATGCTAACATGCAAGCAAGAGATGTCAGGTTCAAACACTGATGACATCTATTAAACAAGACAAGAAGCAAGGAATCAAACAGAGACAGAATTATGTTTAGCTCAATTGGGGAGAAACGTCATACAAGAGTACGTCTTGTACGCCTCCTCTTTTATTTGGACTTTCCCTGATTACATGGCAACAGCTGTTTCTAAGGGAGGGGGGTCGTAAACAGCTGCTGCCTTTGGTCACAAAACAGTTCAAAGAAAAGGTCGCCTGCTTCCTCTCCGCTTTGTAGATCTCGGGTCAAGACAAAATCTTCCTGTGGATTACAATACATCAAAGAAACCGACACCTCCATGTCGCTTCCCATCCTACACAGTGGAGTTTTACAAGCCTTTTGCTTGGTAAGATCAAAGACAGCTTTTGTCTTCTCGCCGGGAACTCACGGCAACACAAAGTTTTGTGACAACTTCGATACAATTATTCTGACAAGAGACATTAACGTCTTTATCCGTGGGAAAAAAATAAATAAAATACGTTAGCGAAGGTGTTAGCATGTTTATGTCCAGCTAAAGTGCTAACTAAGGCTCTCAAAGTATCCATGATAGTTTTCACGAGTGACTGAAATTGTCCTCCTTGCCTCCTGAAGAACTCTGAGATCCTGCGAGCGCTGCAGAAGGCGTCCGGACTCTCCCCCGACGACGAGCCCATCAAGCTGCTCTCCGTGCCCAAAGGCACTCTGGGTAATGGCGGGAAACTTCGAAGGCTTGAAACCTTTTTTTTGCAAATGAAACCTTGCGGTTGCCTCCCCGCAGCACACACCTTCGTGCAGCGCCTCAGGACCAACGACCTCCTCTCTGGACACAAGCACGCCGCCAGCAGGTCGCCGCCACGCCCACTTTGCTGGCCACGCCCACTTGGCCGCCGTGTGAGCTGACGCACCTTTTTTTCCTTTCAGGATTGAGAAGGCGAAGAGAAACTCCTGCAGTCCTTCTCGCCCGGCCGCCCGGGTCAGGACAGTCGCCAAGGACCAGGCGGGTGGAAGAAGCCACGCCCCCCGCCTGGCTCGCTGGCACACGCTGGACTCCGAGGAGCGGGCGCCGCCGTCGCCGTCCAACGTGCGCACGCTTGGCGCACGAGCGCGGACATGCAGCTTCGACGACGATAGCGCTATGATGTCATCATCGGACAACTCGCCTCCGTTGACGCTCGCCTCCGTGACACGCCCCCAAATCTGTCTGAACGGAGGGCGTGATGATGAGTCACATGACCTGCGCTCTGCACCCTCCACCGCGCTTGAACTCCACCACCACGTGCACGCTCATGATGGCGCTACTGGTGCGCCTCATCGCCGAGACACGCCCCTTTCCAGTGACACACGCCATTGTCAAGACACACCCCTATCCAGTGATACGCCCCATTGTAGTGACACACCCCATTGTCAAGACACGCCCCTTTCTAGTGATACACACCTTTGCAGTGACACGCCCCATTTCAGTGATACACACCTTTCCAGTGACACACCCCATTGTCAAGACACGCCCCTTTCCAGTGATACGCCTCATTGTCAAGACACGCCCCTTTCCAGGGATACACACCTTTCCAGTGACACGCCCCATTGTCAAGACACGCCCCTTTCCAGTGATACACACCTTTCCAGTGACACGCCCCATTGTCAAGACACGCTCCTTTCCAGTGATACACACCTTTCCAGTGACACGCCCCATTGTCAAGACACGCCCCTCTCCAGTGACACGCCCCATTGTCAAGACACGCCCCTCTCCAGTGACGCGCCCCATTGTCAAGACACGCCCCTTTCCAGTGATACACACCTTTCCAGTGACACACCCCATTGTCAAGACACGCTCCTTTCCAGTGATACACACCTTTCCAGTGACACACCCCATTGTCAAGACACGCCCCTCTCCAGTGACACGCCCCATTGTCAAGACACGCCCCTCTCCAGTGACGCGCCCCATTGTCAAGACACGCCCCTTTCCAGTGATACACACCTTTCCAGTGACACACCCCATTGTCAAGACACGCTCCTTTCCA
Source organism: Entelurus aequoreus (assembly GCF_033978785.1). NCBI lineage: Eukaryota > Metazoa > Chordata > Actinopteri > Syngnathiformes > Syngnathidae > Entelurus > Entelurus aequoreus. The sequence continues at coordinate 80,982,060 of NC_084733.1, forward strand.
GTGATACACACCTTTCCAGTGACACACCCCATTGTCAAGACACGCCCCTCTCCAGTGACACGCCCCATTGTCAAGACACGCCCCTCTCCAGTGACGCGCCCCATTGTCAAGACACGCCCCTTTCCAGTGATACACACCTTTCCAGTGACACACCCCATTGTCAAGACACGCCCCTTTCCAGTAATACACACCCTTCCAGTGACACACCCCATTGTCAAGACACGCCCCTTTCCAGTGATACACACCTTTCCAGTGACACACCCCATTGTCAAGACACGCCCCTCTCCAGTGACACGCCCCATTGTCAAGACATGCCCCTTTCCAGTGATACACACCTTTCCAGTGACACACCCCATTGTCAAGACACGCCCCTCTCCAGTGACACGCCCCATTGTCAAGACACGCCCCTTTCCAGTGATACACACCTTTGTAGTGCAACGCCCCATTTCAGTGATACACACCTTTCCAGTGACGCGCCCCATTGTCAAGACACGCCCCTTTCCAGTGATACACACCTTTCCAGTGACACACCCCATTGTCAAGACACGCTCCTTTCCAGTGATACACACCTTTCCAGTGACACACCCCATTGTCAAGACACGCCCCTCTCCAGTGACACACCCCATTGTCAAGACACGCCCCTTTCCAGTGATACACACCTTTCCAGTGACACGCCCCATTGTCAAGACACGCCCCTCTCCAGTGACACGCCCCATTGTCAAGACACGCCCCTTTCCAGTGATACACACCTTTGTAGTGCAACGCCCCATTTCAGTGATACACACCTTTGTAGTGACACGCCCCATTGTCAAGACACGCCCCTTTCCAGTGATACACACCTTTGTAGTGACACGCCCCATTGTCAAGACACGCTCCTTTCCAGTGACACACACCTTTGTAGTGACACACCCCATTGTCAAGACACGCCCCTTTCCAGTGATACACACTTTTGTAGTGACACACCCCATTGTCAAGACACGCCCATCTCCAGTGACACGCCCCTTTCCCCAGACACGCCCCCCTCTAGCGATATGCCCCTTAGTCAAGACACACCCTTTTCCAGTGACACACCCCATTGTCAAGACACGCCCCTTTCCAGTGATACACACCTTTGTAGTGACACACCCCATTGTCAAGACACGCCCCTTTCCAGTGATACACACCTTTGTAGTGACACACCCCATTGTCAAGACACGCCCCTTTCCCGTGATACACACTTTTGTAGTGACACACCCCATTGTCAAGACACGCCCATCTCCAGTGACACACCCCTTTGCCCAGACACGGCCCCCTCTAGCGATATGCCCCTTAGTCAAGACATGCCCATATCTAATGTTCAAGACACGCCCCTTTCTTGTGACACGCCCCATTACAAAGACACGCCCCACTCCACTGACATGCCCATATCTAGTGGACAGGACACACCCCTTTCTAGTGACACGCCCATCTCCAGTGACACGCCCCTTTGTCATGACACGGCCATATCTAATGTCCAAGACACGCCCCTTTCCAGTGACACGCCCCATTCCCAAGACACGCCCCTTTACAAAGACACGCCCCCCTCTAGTAAAATGCCCCTTTGTGAAGACACGCCCATATCTAGTGGCCAAGACACACCCCATTCTAGTCACGCGTCCCTTTGTAGCAAACTGCCCAATGGCCAAGACACACCCCTTTCTAGTGACACACCCCTCTCTAGTGATACCCCCCATTGCCAAGACAAACCCCTTTCTAGTGAAACACCGCATTGAGAAGATACACCCCTTTCCAGTGACACACCCCTTTGCCAAGCCACGCCCCTTTCCAGTGACACACCCCCAATAATAAGACACACCCCTTTCCAGTGACAGCATGCTAACAGTAGCATGATGACATAGGACCTACTTCTTCTAAGATATAATGCGCCTCTGTCAAGACACACCCCTTTCTAGTGACACACCCCTTTCTAGGGATACATCCCATTGACAAAATATGCCCCATTGCCAAGACATACCCCAATGCCCCTATGCCAAGACACGCCCCTTTCCAGTGATATGCCCCATTGCCAAGACACGCCCCTTTCCAATGATATGCCCCATTGTTAAGACACTCCCCTTTCCAGTGATACACCCTTTTGCCAAGACACGCCCCATTGCAAAGACACGCCCTCTCCTTTCTAGGGATACACCCCATTGATAAAACACGCCCCATTGCCAAGAAACACCCCTTTACAGTGACACACCCCTATACCCCTATGCCAGGACACGCCCCTTTTCAGTGATATGCTCCATTGCCAAGACACACCCCTTTCCAGTGACACACCCCTATACCAAGACACGCCCATTTCCAGTGATACACCCTTTTGCCAAGACACGCCCCATTGCAAAGACACGCCCATATCTCATGTCCAAGACACACCCTTTTCTAGTGACACACCCTTTTGCCAAGACATGCCCCTTTCCAGCAACACATCTTTTTGCCAAGACACGCCCCATTACAAAGACACGCCCCTCTCCAGTGATACGCCCATATCTCGTGTCCAAGACTCGCCCCTTTCTAGTGACACACCCCTCTCCAGTGACACACTCCATTGCCAAGACACGCCCCTTTCCAGTGATGTGCCCCATTGCCAAGACACACCCCTTTCCAGTGACACACCCTATGCCAAGACACGCCCCTTTCCAGTGATGTGCCCCATTGCCAAGACACGCCCCTTTCTAATGATATGCCCCATTGCCAAGACACACCCCTTTCCAGTGGCACACCCATTGCAAAGACACGCCCCTCTCCAGTGATACGCCCATATTTCGTGTCCAAGACACACCCCTTCCAGTGATGCACCCCATTGAGAAGACACACCCCTTTCCAGTGATACGCCCCATTTCCAAGACACGCCCCTTTGTCAAGACATGCCCATATTTTGTGTCCAAGACACGCCCCTTTCTAGTGACACACTCCATTGCCAAGACACGCCCCTTTACCATGACACACCCTTTTCTACACCTATATTTATGTATTTATAGGAGTATTGCAGTACTGTGACATATGTGCTACTGCAATACTTATCATTGGGAATATGGATTTTATTTGTACATTAAATGTACAAGAATGCTCAAGTACTCCTTTCTTATACTTTGTTACACCCGAGGGCGGGTGGGGGGGGGTTGGGAAAAATGTCACATTTTTGGGCACCGTAAAATGTCACCCAGATGGCCTTTTTTTATATATACAAATTAGTTTTAAGTAAGTTAAGTACCAATGATTGTCACACACACACACGAGGTTTGGCGAAATTATTCTCTGCATTTGACCCATCACCCTTGATCACCCCCTGGGAGGTGGGAGGAGCAGTGAGCAGCAGCGGTGGTCGCGCCTGGGAATCATTTTTGGTGATTTAATCCCCAATTCCAACCCTTGATGCCAAGCAGATGGGACTTAAATGCTTTGACGCCAATTTAACTGATAAGTCACATATAGGGATGTCGATAAATGCTTTAAAATGTAATATCGTAAAGTATCGGTATCGGTTTCATAATTATCGGTATCAGCTAAAAACGTGAAATTTGTGACTTTTTAAAAACGCTGCTGTGTACACGGACGTAGGGAGAAGTACGGAGCGCCAATAAACCTTAAAGGCACTCCCAGCCACATAATATCTACGGCTGTTCACACACACAAGTGAATGCAAAGCATACCTGGTCAACAGCCATACAGGTCACACTGAGGGTGGCCGTGTAAACAACTTTAACACTGTTACAAATATGCGCCACACTGTGAACCCACACCAAACAAGAACACATTTCGGGAGACCATCCGCACCGTAACACAACATAAACACAACAGAACAAATACCCAGAATCCCTTGCAGGACTAACTCTTCCGGGACGCTACAATATACCCCCTCCGCTACCCCTAACCCCCCACCTCAACCCCGCCCCCCTAAGCCTGCCCCCCATAACCCCACCCACCTCAACCTCCTCATGCTCTCTCAGGGAGAGCATGTCCCAAATTCCAAGCTGCTGTTTTGAGGCATGTTAAAAAAAAACAATGCACTTTGTGACTTCAATAATAAATATGGCAGTGCCATGTTGGCATTTTTTTTCCATAACTTGAGTTGATTTATTTTGGAAAACCTTGTTACATTGTTTAATGCATCCAGCGGGGCATCACAACAAAATTAGGCATAATAATGTGTTAATTCCACGACTGTATATATCGGTATCGGTTGATATCAGTATCGGTAATTAAGAGTTGGACAATATCGGATATCGGTAAAAAAGCCATTATCGGACATCTCTAGTCACATACATCGTGTGCAGTGTTTGCTGTGTGAATGTTGTGTAATTTCTACATTTATACTTTGTGTTAATATATCAACACTAAACCTTCCATTTTATTTATGTAAAATACACAATGGATGTTACACTTTTGTTGTTTTTATATTTTCAGTCTTACAAACCTAAATATATTAACGCTGTCCCCCCGCAGGGGAAACTGGGTAAAAACACGGCACACTGCTAAAGCTGGACCTATTTTACTATAACAATCTACAAGGTTAACAAAGTCTGCTTCTCTTGTTTTGTAAGTATTAATGATGCAGCAGACATGGTGTGTTCCTATCAGTGTTTGTTCCAGCTGTGTGGCTACCAAAGAGTTCCCAGTCTTCCAGTCAATCATTGGACCAGTGGAGATCAGACATGAAGCAGCAAACCTTCTGCGCGGTCCTCGTCCTGGCGTTCTGGACCCCTTGTCACGGCGGGCCCCTGACGGCCCCCCACGCCAACATGACGGACCAGGAGCTGTTCTGGGGCGCCGACCAGTACGACTTCTCTGTGGTTCTGTCCGCCGCCGGCATGGAATGTTTCTGGCACTTTGCTCACACGGGAGAGAAGTTCTACCTCAGCTTCATGGTGAGCCTGTTTTAATACTTCCTGGGGAGGAAATAGTCTGTTCCAGGGTCGAGCTGCGGGAGTATGAGGGGCCGTTAGGGACATTATTCGGAATTACCTCTTACATACACTACTGAAATGCTCTCACACAAACAACTGAATTGTTTTTCTCTCACACACCCTACTGAAACACTCTTATACACACTACTGAAATGCTCTTACATACACTACTGAAACACTCTTATACACACTACTGAAACACTCTTATACACACTACTGAAATGCTCTTACATACACTACTGAAACACTCTTATACACACTACTGAAACACTCTTATACACACTACTGAAATGCTCTTACATACACTACTGAAACACTCTTATACACACTACTGAAACACTCTTATACACACTACTGAAATGCATACATACAAGACCCACCCCTTACATACACTACTGAAACAGTAGTGTATGTAAGAGTGCTTCAGTAGTGTATGTAGGAGCATTTCAGTAGTGTTTATAAGAGTGTTTCAGTAGTGTGTATAAGAGTGTTTCAGTAGTGTTTATAAGAGTGTTTCAGTAGTGTTTATAAGAGTGTTTCAGTAGTGTGTATAAGAGTGTTTCAGTAGTGTTTATAAGTGTTTCAGTAGTGTGTATAAGAGTGTTTCAGTAGTGTATGTAAGAGCATTTCAGTAGTGTGTATGAGAGCATTTCAGTAGTGTGTATGAGTGTTTCAGTAGTGTGTATAAGAGTGTTTCAGTAGTGTTTATAAGAGTGTTTCAGTAGTGGGTATAAGAGTGTTTCAGTAGTGTATGTAAGAGCATTTCAGTAGTGTGTATAAGAGTGTTTCAGTAGTGTGTATAAGAGTGTTTCAGTAGTGTTTATAACAGTGTTTCAGTAGTGTGTATAAGAGTGTTTCAGTAGTGTATGTAAGAGCATTTCAGTAGTGTGTATAAGAGTGTTTCAGTAGTGTGTATAAGAGTGTTTCAGTAGTGTGTGTAAGAGTGTTTCAGTAGTGTGTGTAAGAGTGTTTCAGTAGTGTGTGTAAGAGTGTTTCAGTAGTGTATGTAAGAGTGTTTGAGTAGTGTGTATAAGAGTGTTTGAGTAGTGTGTATAAGAGTGTTTCAGTAGTGTGTATAAGAGTGTTTCAGTAGTGTATGTAAGAGCATTTCAGTAGTGTGTATGAGTGTTTCAGTAGTGTGTATAAGAGTGTTTCAGTAGTGTTTATAAGAGTGTTTCAGTAGTGGGTATAAGAGTGTTTCAGTAGTGTATGTAAGAGCATTTCAGTAGTGTTTATAAGAGTGTTTCAGTAGTGTTTATAAGAGTGTTTCAGTAGTGTATGTAAGAGCATTTCAGTAGTGTGTATAAGAGTGTTTCAGTAGTGTGTATAAGAGTGTTTCAGTAGTGTGTATAAGAGTGTTTCAGTAGTGTATGTAAGAGCATTTCAGTAGTGTGTATGAGTGTTTCAGTAGTGTGTATAAGAGTGTTTCAGTAGTGTTTATAAGAGTGTTTCAGTAGTGGGTATAAGAGTGTTTCAGTAGTGTATGTAAGAGCATTTCAGTAGTGTTTATAAGAGTGTTTCAGTAGTGTGTATAAGAGTGTTTCAGTAGTGTGTATAAGAGTGTTTCAGTAGTGTATGTAAGAGCATTTCAGTAGTGTTTATAAGAGTGTTTCAGTAGTGTGTATAAGAGTGTTTCAGTAGTGTGTATAAGAGTGTTTCAGTAGTGTGTATAAGAGCATTTCAGTAGTGTGTATAAGAGTGTTTCAGTAGTGTGTATAAGAGTGTTTCAGTAGTGTGTATAAGAGTGTTTCAGTAGTGTATGTAAGAGCATTTCAGTAGTGTGTATAAGAGCGTTTCAGTAGTGTGTATAAGAGTGTTTCAGTAGTGTGTATAAGAGTGTTTCAGTAGTGTGTGTGAGAGTGTTTCAGTAGTGTGTATAAGAGTGTTTCAGTAGTGTATGTAAGAGCATTTCAGTAGTGTGTATAAGAGTGTTTCAGTAGTGTGTATAAGAGTGTTTCAGTAGTGTGTATAAGAGTGTTTCAGTAGTGTTTATAAGAGTGTTTCAGTAGTGTGTATAAGAGTGTTTCAGTAGTGTGTATAAGAGTGTTTCAGTAGTGTGTATGAGAGTGTTTCAGTAGTGTATGTAAGAGCATTTCAGTAGTGTGTATAAGAGTGTTTCAGTAGTGTGTATAAGAGTGTTTCAGTAGTGTATGTAAGAGCATTTCAGTAGTGTGTATAAGAGCGTTTCAGTAGTGTGTATAAGAGTGTTTCAGTAGTGTGTATAAGAGTGTTTCAGTAGTGTGTGTGAGAGTGTTTCAGTAGTGTGTATAAGAGTGTTTCAGTAGTGTATGTAAGAGCATTTCAGTAGTGTGTATAAGAGTGTTTCAGTAGTGTGTATAAGAGTGTTTCAGTAGTGTGTATGAGAGTGTTTCAGTAGTGTGTGTGAGTGTTTCAGTAGTGTGTATAAGAGTGTTTCAGTAGTGTGTATAAGAGTGTTTCAGTAGTGTGTATAAGAGTGTTTCAGTAGTGTTTATAAGAGTGTTTCAGTAGTGTGTATAAGAGTGTTTCAGTAGTGTGTATAAGAGTGTTTCAGTAGTGTGTATAAGAGTGTTTCAGTAGTGTGTATAAGAGTGTTTCAGTAGTGTATGTAAGAGCGTTTCAGTAGTGTGTATAAGAGTGTTTCAGTAGTGTGTATAAGAGTGTTTCAGTAGTGTGTGTATAAGAGTGTTTCAGTAGTGTGTATAAGAGTGTTTCAGTAGTGTGTGTGAGAGAAAAAGATTTCAGTTGTTTATGTGAGAGCATTTCAGTAGTGTATGTAAGAGGTAATTCTGAATAATGTCCCTAACGGCCCCTCATATGGGAGACTCACGTGTGAGATCATAGCGTCCACTCTACCTGCGTGCAGGTGCAGTGGGTGACGGGTGTCGGCCATGACAGACACCTGTCCGTCACCGTCAACGCCCCGAGTGGCCTGCTGCTCTCCGGCGTGGACGACGCTACTGGTCAGGTGGAATTTGACGCCAAGGAGTCTGGTAGGTGGCTTTTTGTGCCCCGCAACAAGATTTTGGTATTGCCCCACAACGATAGGGATTAGCATAGGGGGGGCCGTGACAGTCAATCACGTGATAACGTATATCTTGACACACACACACCGGTAAAGAACGCTGTTACAACAGCGTGAAATTATACAACGAGCCATCTATTAAACAAGACGAGAAGCAAGGAATTAAACAGAGACAGAATTAAATATGGCTCAATTGAGGAGAAACGTCTGGGCTGTACTCTTGTACAGTCTCCCACCACGCTCTGACGAAAGATTGTACGCCTCTTTTATTTGGACTTTCCCTGATTACATGGCAACAGCTGTTTCTAGGGGAGGGGGGGTCGTAAACAGCCGCTGCCTTTGGTCACAAAACAGTTCAAAGAAAAGGTCGCCTGGAGGGGAGTCAGGCCCTGCTTCCTCTCCGCTTTGTAGATCTCGGGTCAAGACAAAGTCTTCCTGTGGATTACAATGCATCAAAGAAACCCACACCTTCATGTCGCTTCCCATCCTACACAGTGGAGTTTTACAAGCCTTTTGTTGAAAAAAAAACAACGTTCCCCGATCTAAACGAACCCCACCAGTTCCAAATGCGCATTCACCGAACCCTTCTTTAGTGAAAAATATTATTATATATATTTTTTTTAAATTCAAGACAAAGTTTTATGTTTTTTTTTACCGGTGCACAAAACCGTGAACCGTGCATGAACATCACCCTGTTCCAAGAACAAAACCAACACAGTGCATGAACTCACAACAAATGACTGTCAGGTTCAAACACCGAACTATCTATTACACAAGACAAGAAGAAAGGAATCAAGCAGAGACAGAGTTGAATTTTACTCTGTTTTACTCAGTTACAGTTTCACCCTACGCTCTAAGGTACAGTCCCACGTGCTCCTCTATTTATTCGGGAGGTCCCTAGTTAACATCACTGAGGCTGCAAGCAGCCCCCAGTAGACACAATACATGATTATTCAGAATGGAAATGTGCTGACTCTGTTTTATCTGCGTTGAGGTACTCGATGTCCGTCCTTGGCTGTCAGCAGGCAGGGTCTGGAAACAAACTGCTGACACGAGACAACTAGCAAAGCAAGATTACAAGTTGTGCCTTTGCACAGATAGAAAAGTACAACTTCAGCGCAATTGATAATAACTATAGCAACGGCCTTTAAGCATAAGAGTTGTGTGATAACTTATACATAATTATTCTAACATTTACACACCTGCAAATCAGATGGAAAATTAAAGGGTTAATTGTTTGGGGGTATCCATAACACGTGATAGGGAGAAGTTTTTATTTACACGGTGAGTAGTTTCGGCCGACTCACCGAACCCCTAGGATTCGATCGAACCCAGGTTAAGAACCACTGTTCTAAAGGAAGGGGGTCGTAAACAGCCACTGCCTTTGGTCACAAAACAGTTCAAAGAAAAGGTGCCTGGGGGGGGGGGGGGGTCAGGCCCTGCTCCCTCTCCTGCTTTGTAGATCTCGGGTCAAGACAAAATCTTCCTGTGGACTACAATACATCAAAGAAACCGACACCTTCATGTCGCTTCCCATCCTACACAGTGGAGTTTTACAAGCCTTTTGCTTGGTAAGATCAAAGACAGCTTTTGTCCTCTCGCCGGGAACTCACGGCAACACAAAAGTTTTGTGATAACTTCACTGCTTTGGCGGTTTTGTCTATTTTCTTTTTAAAATCGTTTTTTTGAAAATGATGAATCCGTTTAGGATCGGGGTGAATCACACCTGCGAGTCGGACGTGACTCATTCGTTTTCTCTCACCCCAGGTTTCTACCAGATGTGTTTCAGCAACTTCCACAACCGCTTGGGAACAATGCAGGTGTTCCTCAGCTTCGGCGTCTACTACGACGAGCACCGCCCGGACGGCGAGGGCGAGGGCGGCGGCGGCGTGAAGAAAGACGACGCGTCCGAGCGGCTGAACGACACGCTGAGCATCATCCAGGTTCTCGCGCCACACCCGGACACCGGCAGAAAAGGGGGGCGGAGACTAATTGGCTCTCGTTTCAGGACTCCGCCCACAAGGTGGAGAACCACGTCTTCCACATGTTTCGCTACTACAACTTCGGCCGCATGAGGAAGAGCGCCGACTACTACCTGCTGATGTCCAACGCCCGCTACGTCACCTGGTGGTCGGCGGCGCTCAGCCTCCTGGTGGTGGTCTCGGGTTACCTGCAGCTGGTCTTCCTCAAGAGTCTCTTTGGCCGCGAGGCCGACCCCCAGGACCGTGCGCCTCGCTGCTGAAGACTGGCTGACAACTGTATCAAGGTCTTATATCGCTCCGTATCGACACATTTTTTCAGACCTACGGAAAACAAAAAATAGGAGAAAAATGTACGGAGCCCCTAAAGGGACATGGGGGAACATTTTTAATTTTTTTAATTTTATTTAATTTTTTTTAGACATGTATCTCTTGCGCACAAGAAACTATCTTGTGCGCACGAGAAACTTTTTATAAAGTTATAAAAAATAAAAATAAAAATTGTGTAATTTTTTTTTTTTTTTTTTTTTTTTTTTTTTTTTACACATGTATCTCGTGCACACGAGACAGTTCTAAAAAAAAAAAATTATAAACATTTTTTTTTTTTTATAACTTTATAAAAAGTTTCTCGTGCGCACGAGAAAGTTCTAAAAAAAAACCTAAAAAAAATTATAAACATTTTTTTTTTTTATAACTTTATAAAAACTTTGCACGAGGTACATGTCTAAAAAAAATAAATTAAATTAAATAAATTATTTAAAAAACAATTCCCCCATGTCCCTTTAGGGGCTCCGTAAAAAACTGATGTTTTTTTTATAAATCAACACAATTTTCGCATAAATATTCCTTTCTTTCTTGAGTCTCTTTGCTCATGCATATCTACGGAGCCCCTAAAGGGACATGGGGGGAAAAAAGTTATAATTTTTTTATAATTTTTTTTTTTTTTAGACATGTGTCTCTCGTGCGCACGAGAAACTTTTTATAAAGTTATAAGAATGTATAATTTTTTTTTATTTTTTTTTTACACATCTTGTGCGCACGAGACAGTTCTTAAAAAAAATAAAAATAATTATAAACATTTTTTTTATAACTTTATAAAAAGTTTCTCGTGCGCACAAGATAGTTTCTTGTGCGCACGAGAAACTTTTTATAAAGTTATAAAAAATAAAAATAAAAATTGTGTAATTTTTTTTTTTTTTTTTTTTTACACATGTATCTCGTGCACACGAGACAGTTCTAAAAAAAAAAAATTATAAAATTTTTTTTTTTTTATAACCTTATAAAAAGTTTCTCGTGCGCACGAGAAAGTTCTAAAAAAAAACAAAAAAAATTATAAACTTTTTTTTTTTTTATAACTTTATAAAAAGTTTGCACGAGGTACATGTCTAAAAAAAATAAATAAAATAAAATAAATTATTTAAAAAACAATTCCCCCATGTCCCTTTAGGGGCTCCGTAAAAAACTGATGTTTTTTTTATAAATAAACACAATTTTCGCATAAATATTCCTTTCTTTCTTGAGTCTCTTTGCTCATGCATATCTACGGAGCCCTTAAAGGGACATGGGGGGGAAAAAAATGTTATAATTTTTTTATAATTTTTTTTTTTTTTAGACATGTGTCTCTCGTGCGCACGAGAAACTTTTTATAAAGTTATAAGAATGTATAATTTTTATTTTTTATTTTTTTTTACACATGTATCTTGTGCGCACGAGACAGTTCTTAAAAAAAATAAAAATAATTATAAACATTTTTTTTATAACTTTATAAAAAGTTTCTCGTGCGCACAAGATAGTTTCTTGTGCACACGAGAAACTTTTTATAAAGTTATAAAAAATAAAAATTGTGTAATTTTTTTATTTTTTTTTACACATGTATCTCGTGCACACGAGACAGTTCTAAAAAAAAATAATTATAAACATTTTTTTTTTTTTATAACTTTATAAAAAGTTTCTCGTGCGCACGAGAAAGTTCTAAAAAAAAAAAAAAAAAAATTATAATTTTTTTTTTTTTTATAACTTTATAAAAAGTTTGCACGAGGTACATGTCTAAAAAAAATAAATTAAATAAAATAAATTATTTAAAAAACAATTCCCCCATGTCCCTTTAGGGCAGGGGTCACCAACCTTTTTGAAACCAAGAGCTACTTCTTGGGTACTGATTAATGCGAAGGGCTACCAGTTTGATACACACTTAAATAAATTGCCAGAAATAGCCAATATGCTCAATTTACCTTTAACTCTATGTTATTATTAATAATTAATTATATTTACACTTAATTGAACAGTTTAAAAGAGGAGAAAACACGAAAAAAATGACAATTACATTTTGAAACATAGTTTATCTTCAATTTAACTCTTTAAAATTCAAAATTCAACCTAAAAAAGAAGAGAAAAACTTAAAAAAAGAATTTATGGAACATCATTAGTAATTTTTCCTGATTAAGATTAATTTTAGAATTTTGATGACATGTTTTAAATAGGTTAAAATCCAGTCTACACTTTGTTAGAATATATAACAAATTCGACCAAGCTATATTTCTAACAAAGACAAATCATTATTTCTTCTAGATTTTCCAGAACAAAAATTTTAAAATAAATTCAAAATACTTTGAAATAAGATTTAAATTTGATTCTACAGATTTTCTAGATTTGCCAGAATAATTTTTTTGAATTTTAATCATAATAAGTTTGAAGAAATATTTCACAAATACTCTTCGTCGAAAAAACAGAAGCTAAAATGAAGAATTAAATTAAAATATATTTATTATTCTTTACAATTAAAAAAATAAATAAAAATTACTTGAACATTGATTTAAATTGTCAGGAAAGAAGAGGAAGGAATTTAAAAGGTAAAAAGGTATATGTGTTTAAAAATCCTAAAATCATTTTTAAGGTTGTATTTTTTCTCTAAAATTGTCTTTCTGAAAGTTATAAGAAGCAAAGTAAAAAAAAATAATGAATTTATTTAAAGAAGTGAAGACCAAGTCTTTAAAATATTTTCTTGGATTTTCAAATTCTTTTTGAGTTTTGTCTCTCTTAGAATTAAAAATGTCGGGCAAAGCGAGACCAGCTTGCTAGTAAATAAATAACATTTAAAAAATAGAGGCAGCTCACTGGTAAGTGCTGCTATTTGAGCTATTTTTAGAACAGGCCGGCGGGCTACTCATCTGGTCCTTACGGGCTACCTGGTGCCCGCGGGCACCGCGTTGGTGACCTCTGCTTTAGTGGCTCCGTAAAAAACTGATGTTTTTTTATAAATAAACACAATTTTCGCATAAATATTCCTTTCTTTCTTGGGTCTCTTTGCTCATGCATATCTACGGAGCCCCTAAAGGGACATGGGGGGGGAAAAAATGTTATAATTTTTTTATAATTGTTTTTTTTTTTTAGACATGTGTCTCTCGTGCGCGCGAGAAACTTTTTATAAAGTTATAAGAATGTATAATTTTTTTTTTTTTTTACACATGTATTTTGTGCGCACGAGACAGTTCCTAAAAAAAATAAAAATAATTATAAACATTTTTTTTATAACTTTATAAAAAGTTTCTCTTTCGCACGAGATAGTTTCTCAGATTACCAGATTATATATATATATATATATATATATATATATATACATGTGTGTATATATGTATGTATATATAATGTGCATATATATATATGTATATATATTTACATCTATATATACATATACATCCACACATGTACATATATATACAGTATATATATATATATTATATATATGTATATATATATATATATATATATATATATATATAAATAAATTAAAATGACTGTATAAATAAAGTTTGATTGATTGATGAAAGAAATGACAATAACAGGAAACAAAAAAAAACACATAAACAGAAAGTGAAACAACTTGCATTACAGAAACCAGAAGCGGAATGTCCCAAATCAGCGTGACAGCTGCAACCACTCATTATGTTCATGCCTGCCTGAGTTTTTACTTCCTCGTCTGGCTTCTTAAATGCTCCAACTGGTGCCAACTAAATCCACGAACACAATAAATAAATAGACAACGCCCGGTCTATTGCATGTAAATAAGATGTAATACTCACATATTTGAGAGAGCCGGCATCAAACCTGTGACGCCAAGCGCTCTCATCATTACCACAACATGGAGGACATGTACTGTACCTTCATGTGTTGAATGTAATATTTCTAGAAATAAGCGTAATATGCAGTCGTAGTCAAAAGTTGACATACACTTGTAAAGAACATAATGTCATGGCTGTCTTGAGTTGCCAATCATTTCTACAACTCTTATTTTTTTTGTGATAGAGTGATTGGAGCACATACTTGTTGGTCACAAAAAAACATTCAATGAAGTTTGCTTCTTTTATGAATTTATGTGAAAATGTGAGCAAATGTGCTGGGTCAAAAGTATACATACAGCAATGTTAATATTTGGTTGCATGTCCCTTGGCAGGTTTCACTGCAATAAGACGCTTTTGGTAGCCATCCACAAGCTTCTGGCTGAATTTTTGACCACTCCTCTTGACAAAATTGGTGCAGTTCAGCTACATATGTTGGTTTTCTGACATGGACTTGTTTCTTCAGCATTGTCCACACGTTTAAGTCAGGACTTTGTGAAGGCCATTCTAAAACCTTCATTCTAGCCTGATTTAGCCATTCCTTTACCACTTTTGACATGTGTTTGGGGTCATTGTCCTGTTGGAACACCCAACTGCGCCCAAGACCCAACCTCCGGGCTGATGATTTTAGCTTGTCCTGAAGAATTTGGAGGTAATCCTCCTTTTTCATTGTCCCATTTACTCTCTGTAAAGCACCAGTTCCATTGGCAGCAAAACAGGCCCAGAGCATAACACTAACACCACCATGCTTGACGGTAGGTGTGGTGTTCCTGGGATTAAAGGCCTCACCTTTTCTCCTCCAAACATTTTGCTGGGTATTGTGGCCAAACAGCTCAATTTTTGTTCCTCCCGGGCCGAAGGGTGGTGTGGATGTGTGCGAAGGATGACCGTCAGAACAAAGACTACTTTACCGGACAAGCGAGCATCACAACAGGCCCTGCGACCGCACAACTCGGGGGCAACTGGAACCTTCCCGTGGTGTGCGGTGCCAGGTCATTACCAAGCAAGTGCAGTCAAATCTAAAATAACGCTGACAAATGACATCAGGATATCCCAGAAACCGCAGCCGAACTCGAGTAAATAACTGCAACAAATTCCCAGCATGGCACAGCTGATGCAAACACGTCCGACAACTCTGCCTCCAGCAGGAAGTGTTTGGAGGTGCGGCCGATGTGTTCTCTGACATTTGGAGCTGCTCAGCGTCTTCAGGCGGCAGCAACATGAAAAGTCAAACTTCTGCAAACTTTCACCTTCTGCAATTCAGATTTTCCATAGCTCCCCGTTGAAAATCCCACGGGTGGCGCACCAGAGCCCAGGTGGACCCGGGCAGAACCGCAGTGAAGGTGAGTGAATCCAATCCACTTTGTTTATATTTGCATAAATACAAGACATTGTACATCTAATAAGAGTAAAGCATTTAAAATAATAACAGGTGAAATAATAAAGGACATCAAAACTATAAAGTCGCTTATTTATACGGTGGCCTGGAAAACATTTTTACATTTCATGACTGCAGAGACATTAAAAAAATAAATTTAAAAAAAGGTTAGAGACACAACTTTTTATTCTAGATTTTTACTAATTATGTGAAACTCCTCTTAGGTTCTTAATATTTTATTTATTGCTATTATTACTATTATTATTCAATAAATGTTAGGTTATTATTAATTTATTGTTATGTATCATCTATATTTATATTTTTTTTTACATATACTATAAAATATGATTCATACCATTTTTAGATGGCATTAATTTTAGTTATTCTCCAATGGGGACGCCTCAAAGGTAGCATTTTTCCTCAATCCTCTTTATGTGAGTGTGTGTGTGTGTGTGTGTGTGTGTGTGTGTGTGTGTGTGTGTGTGTGTGTGTGTGTGTGTGTGTGTGTTCTTGTATTTCTACCCTTTTTGAGACATCAACAAAGGAAGAAGTTAGGACCGAAATCGTGGTCCCAATATGGAAAACCATTGCATCTAATAGAGAGCCAAATACTAGAGTCCGTGAACATTGCTCCAAAGTCGGGATTTTTTTGTTGATTCAATGTGCGTACAAAAGTAAACATTGACAGGTGCAAAGGCAGCAATATATGATCAAACAAGACCGCAGCTAAAGAAGGACTTCCCTAATCATCCCCGAAAAAACTCGCCGGGTGAAGAGCTGATTTTTACGACTTCCAGTGCTGACGTAAGACAACCCGCGTCCCATGTGTGACCATAGGATGACAAAATACACTACGGTACTAAGACTATGGTGGCCATTAACAGTTAGCTTCTACAGCTGGGTTGGCACAGGGGCCATCCGTGGTCCGTGACTCGTATGTCATCGGCCTTAAGCACATTACAAAAAACAAAAAAATAGAGATCTCATTTTCACCCCCTGGTGGTAAAATCTGTCAAAATGAGGGTGGTCCCAAAAAGGAGGGATTTTTCAAATTGACTGTGTGTCAGTTTTGAAAGTGCTCCCCCTCTGGTTCAACATATGAAATAACAAGTGTGTGTAAGAAATTGAAATGCGCCCCATTTGGCCAAAATTAATTTAAATAAATATGTATATAGAGACATACTGTAATAACTTGAAGTAAATAATGAAGATTAAAAAACAACTACAAAAATTCTAAAATAATAAATAAACTAAAAGCAGTCTTTTTCTCACAATGTGTCGACTTTTTTCTTATAAAATTGGGACCAATTTCTCATATTCTTTCTGTTTCTGTAATATTGCAATATTTTCTCGTAAAATTATGACTTTTTCATGTGAAATGATTACTTTTCAATGCAAAATGGTGACATTTCTCGAATAAAATTCTGACTTTTATCACAATATTGCCAATTTTTTTGTTGTTCTCGTAAAATAGGGAAATTTTTTGAGTAAAATGATGACATTTGTCATAATTTTGCCAAGTGAAAGCCCGATTATTATTATTATAATATTGCCAAAATTGAACAGTTTTCTTCTAAAATTGTAACTTTTGTCAAGTAAAATTACGACTCTTTTCATAAAATTGCCAAAATTTCAAGCTTTTCTTGTAAAATTGTGACTGTTATCGAGTAAAATTCCAACTTTTATCATAATGTTTCACAAATGGTCTGTTTTTGTCGTAACATTTTGACTTGCGTTGAGTAAAATTACGACATTTATTATAACACTGCTAAAATTCTATGTTTTTCTTGTGAAATTGTGACCTTTTTCTTGTGAAATTCCAACTCATTTACATAATTTGTATACATTATTAATGTTGTAAATACACATTTTTGTATATCTAGAAAGGGTGGTCCTAAAGAGCTAGGCATTTTTCGGAGGTCTCAAGAAGGTACGAAATACGAGAATGTGTGTGTGTGTGTGTGTGTGTCTTTTCTACTTCCCTTTTAGTGTAAAGCACTTTGTGTAGCCACTTGCCTGTTTATTGATGAAAAAATTACAATTACAGAAAAAAATAAAAATAACTCAGAAAAAACAATTAAAAAAAAAGTGAAACAACATGCGTCACAGGAATGTTGCAAAGCCCAGTGACAGCCGCGGCAAACAATATTTTTTTATTTCCTCGTTCGGCTTCACTTAAATGCTTCAATGAATGCCAAATGATTCCATAAACACAACAAATAAACATACTGCAAGATTGCAACGCCTGGTTTATTAAATAACAATAAGATGTAATATATCGAAGGGGGAACAGGTGTTTGGAGGACGATTGAGTGCATTAATAACATGTAGATTGTTACACTAACTGCTTAATTAAGATGGAATAAAAGATCAGCAGAAAAGAAAGACAGTAGAGAGGAAGTCTAGAGTCATTTTTTTTATCAGAGACTTTTACATCGTCAATCACATACTTCACAATAAAATACTTAAAATGGTCTTACGGTACGATCATTACGATTTTGTTTTGTAATGTAATCTGTGATATTTCTACATAAATACATATTTTATAGCAGATTGAAATAAAGCCTATATTCTTTTATAACATGTCTGATTGATAAATTAGAGAAGGTTGGGTCCCTGGAGGTCGACTGCTGCTATAAAGCGCTGCCAGCCGTCCATCACCCCGAAGGGGAATCAAGCGGTGGTGAAGGCGTGGGGTCGGGGTGTGTGTGTGTATATGCCCATCGTCTTGGGTGTGTTGATGTAGTGTCCATAGGGCTGGGGCCGTTCTGCATGCACGCAAAAGTTCGACTCCAGGTGTCGTTGAGGAGGGAGGGAGGTCAAAAGCGTCCGGCATTGAGGTGTCCTCGGGGGATGTTTTCAGAACAGCTTGCTCCTGTTGTTGCAGCGTCAAGGCCATTCGAGGGAGTCAAATCGTAGATTAGGATTTTTGTTTTTCCGCGAGCAGACATTACAATGGCTTGTCTGTTCTATTCGTCCATGCTGGCTCTCATATCCAATTTTTCCCTTTCAACCAGCTTTTCCATGATGTGATCCATCTTGCGATTCAGTTTAGAAATCGCCCCAGACTGTGATCCCACAGCCCGGCCCAATCCTTCCGTTCCATTTGAGGCTCCTTTTTTTTTTAATGAGCTTATCATTTTAAACAATTATCATCAATGTTCCTATAAATGTTCCTTGTAACTTTAATCTAAAAAACCTTAGGATTGCTAAGAAAAACGGAAAACAAATTCTGTATTGATGTTTTACTCATTTTAAGCACGCAGGCTTAAAAGTAGACACTACATGGCAGTAAAAGCACATACTCAGAGCTCAGTGTCAAATAACTGTACTGTTTTTATTCATCATAACTAATAATAGTAATAATCAATATAATTTTATATATACTTTCATTTTATTGTCCCGTCTGCTCTGTCGTCCACAAGTTACAGACATTCTCCGTGTATGTTTTACACTTGAAAAGTGTTTGTCCATCTTAAACATTCATTCATGTTCCAACACATTTGTTAAAAGTGATCTATAGCGCTCATTTTTGTTGTTAAATGAGAGATTAACATCACGCTCAAACACCTCTAACATGTATATTAGTCAGCAAATGAAAATGTGTTCTTAATTGTCTTACCCTGGAGAAATATATGTTAAATGAATATATAAACTAGGGAGTAAATGGTTATGTACTACATTACCCAGAAACAGGAAGTAGGTCTGAGCTACAACAATTGTGCGGTTTGATCAACAAAGACTTGACACATTGTTACACATTGTTGTTCCTGCTTCGTCTGATGATATATACTGTATATATAAAAATGTACACACAAGTGTATCGTGTGTATATATATTGTATATATGAATATATACACACAAGTGTATCGTGTATATATACTGTATGTATAAATATGTACAAATAAGTGTATCATGTATATATAAATATATACATACAAGTGTATCGTGCATATATAATCATACACACACAAGTGTATCGTGTATACATACTGTATATGTAAATATATACACAAGTGTATCGTGTATACATACTGTATATATGAATATGTACACACAAGTGTATCATGTATATATACTGTATATATAAATATATTCACAAGTGTATTGTGTATACATACTGTATATATGAATATATATACACAAGTGTATCGTGTATATATACTGTATATATAAATGTGTACACACAAGTGTATCGTGTATATATACCGTATATATAAATATATACACAAGTGTATCGTGTATACATACTGTATATATAAATATATATACACAAGTGTATTGTGTATATATACTGTATATATAAATGTGTACACACAAGTGTATCGTGTATATATACTGTATATATAATTATATACACAAGTGTATCGTGTATATATACTGTATATATAAATATATTCACAAGTGTATTGTGTATACATACTGTATATATGAATATATATACACAAGTGTATCGTGTATATATACTGTATATATAAATGTGTACACACAAGTGTATCGTGTATATATACCGTATATATAAATATATACACAAGTGTATCGTGTATACATACTGTATATATAAATATATATACACAAGTGTATTGTGTATATATACTGTATATATAAATGTGTACACACAAGTGTATCGTGTATATATACTGTATATATAATTATATACACAAGTGTATCGTGTATATATACTGCATATATAAATATGTACACACAAGTGTATCGTGTGTGTATATATACTGTATATATAATTATACACACACAAGTGTATCGTGTATATATACTGTCTATATAAATATGTACACACAAGTGTATCGTGTATATATACTGTATAAAAAAACATGTACACACAAGTGTATCATGTATATATACTGTATATATAAATATATACACAAGTGTATCGTGTATACATACTGTATATATAAATATATATAGACAAGTGTATCGTGTATATATACTGTATATATAAATGTGTACACACAAGTGTATCGTGTATATATACTGTATATATAAATATATACACAAGTGTATCGTGTGTATATACTGTATATATAAATATATACACAAGTGTATCGTGTATACATACTCTATATATAAATATATATACACAAGTGTATCGTGTGTATATATACTGTATATATAAATATATACACAAGTGTATCGTGTATACATACTGTATACATAAATATATATACACAAGTGTATCATGTATAAATACTGTATATATAAATGTGTACAGACAAGTGTATTGTGTATATATACTGTATATATAAATATATACACAAGTGTATCGTGTATATATACTGTGTATTATACACACAAGTGTATCATGTGTATATATACTGTATTTATAAATATGTACGCACAAGTGTATGGTGTATATATACTGTTTGTATAAATATATACACACAAGTGTATGGTGTATATACCATACATCCTCCTGAGAATCAGCACCTGGAGGTTGGACTTTTGAGAGATAAATGACCTTTATTGTCGTCTCTTCCTGCAGACTGTGGGCAACAACAGACGTGATGATGGACACTTTAGGAGCTGTCGGTGTGAGTACTCAACTTGATTGTGCGTGTCCAAATCTTTGGACTTTTCCCTGAGTCAACTTAGCGCCGCCTCCAGGACTGGAGTGCACTTCCTGTCTCTTTTACAGATGCCAACATCTTTGCTTGACGGTCAGTCCGAGCCGTCTAACCCTGTTGTTGTCCTTGTGTGTCCCAGACTGGTGTAGACCTTTTGGATAAGACCATCGGCTTGTGCTTCACCATCTATGAGACGGTGAAGAAGGCCAAGTACAACAAGCAGCGCTGCCAGGAGCTGGTCAAGCGGGTGCGTCTCTTGGAGGAAATGGTGATGAGCCTCAAACGTCGGCCTCAAAGCATCAGCGCCAACGTCAGATCCAGTCTGCTGGAGCTCATCGGGAGTCTGACGAAGGCCATGGAGTTGGTGAAAAAAGTCTCCAACGCCAAGCCCGCCGTCGGGTTCTTCAACGCCGGCGACCACGAATCCAAGTTCAAAGAGCTCACCCAGAAACTCAGCGAGGACGTACAGCTGCTGTCCATGGCGCTACAGATCCATGATGGCAACGTCCTGGATAGCGTCTACTGCCAGGTGGCTCCCTCCGGTGAGCCCTGCAAGTCCGACTTGGAACCGAACACGCATGCCTGGACTGACCAAAGCCTAAAATCTTCCGTTCCGACTTCACCCGCCACCATGGTGCCCACATCCACCGTCACCATGGTGCCCACATCCACCGTCACCATGGTGCCCGCATCCACCGCCACCATGGTGCCCACATCCACCGTCACCATGGTGCCCAGGTCACCCTTCACTATGTTCCCCAGGTCACCCTTCACTATGGTGCACAGGTCACCCTTCACCATGGTCCCCACGTCGCCCGTCCCCATGGTGCCCAGGTCACCCTTCACCATGGTCCCCACGTCGCCCGTCACCATGATGCCCAGATCACCCCTCACCATGGTCCCCACGTCGCCCGTCACCATGATGCCCAGATCACCCCTCACCATGGTCCCCAGGTCACCCCTCACCATGGTCCCCACTTCGCCCGTCGCCATGGTGCCCAGGTCACCCCTCAGCGTGGTACCCATGCCACGATTCGCCGCGGTGAACCGTGCACCCCTGGTGGTCTTCAAACCTCAGACCGTGGCCACCCGTCAGTCTGTCGCCTCGTACTCTGTCACGATCTCGCAACTTGACAACTTTGTGCCCGACGTGACGCAGCCGCAGAAAAACAAAGGGAAAAACAAAAAGTACAACAAGAGCCGTTCGGTTGATTTCTAGAAGCAAACCATGTCGTGCGGACCTGCTGAGGTGAAAGGTCAGTGAGGTGAAAGGTCAGGGATGATGGCGCCGCATTGGGTTT
Source organism: Entelurus aequoreus (assembly GCF_033978785.1). Classification (NCBI taxonomy): domain Eukaryota; kingdom Metazoa; phylum Chordata; class Actinopteri; order Syngnathiformes; family Syngnathidae; genus Entelurus; species Entelurus aequoreus. The sequence continues at coordinate 81,004,347 of NC_084733.1, forward strand.
TCTTCGTCACTTTCTACAACAGGATGTTCTGTACTCGGATTCGACGTCTACTTAGTTTTTACTTGTTCCACCAATTAATTGTCAGGTTTAATCTAATTATTAGCACTATTAATGTGGATGCTCGCTAACTTCCTGGTTGGCTGGTTTTGTCTCTGTTCTGCGTTCCCACATTCTCACATTCCATAAACTCGACATCAACACGGAACAGACCTGTTGTTCAGGAAACAACTAGTACAGAGTGAGGACACCACGGTGCACTCGGCGGCTAGGCTACACTAGCATTGCGCTTGTTGCCAGTAAAGTGGCGTGTTTATGTGCAGCCAAACATAATAAAAACAAATAATCTCTGTTGTTTTTTTGTGACGTATTTGAGAGTAAAAGCGCCAAAATGCTTGATTTTTTTTAAGGTAAGTAAATACAACACTTAAAACTTTTAGCATATCGGTATGTGAAATGTAATTATGGAATGGATTAAGCAAACAATTTAAACAATGTACTAATATGATCCAATTTAAAAGAAATAAAATACAAATAAAAAACTTTTTAAACTCAGTGTTTACAAAGTAAAACACTGAGTTGAAAAGTTGTTGTTTTTTTTATTTGTATTTTTTATTTTTATTTTGTGTAATTATGGAATGGATTAAGCAAATAATTTAAACAATGTACTAATATGATCCAATTTTTAAAAAAATAAAATACAAATAAAAATAAAAAACTTTTCAAACTCTGTTGTACTTTGTAAACACTGAGTTTGACAAGTTTTTTTATTTTTATTTGTATTTTTTGTATTTTATTTTTTTTAAATGTTTAATTTAAAGATTTGTTTTAATCTTTAATTTAAAAAAAATATATATATATATAAATAAAAAACTTTTCAAACTCAGTGTTGTACTTTGTTAACACTGAGTTTGAAACGTTTTTTATTTTTATTTGTATTTTTTTTTTTTTTAATTGGATCATATTAGTACATTGTTTAAATGATTTGCTTAATCCATTCCATAATTAAATATCACATACCGATATGCTAAAAGTTTCAAGTGTTGTATGTGCATACAAAGGCTTTAAGTTACATTTTTCTCAGAAGTTTTATTTCTCCTTTTTTGTTGAGAATGTATGTGAAATTTAATTATGGAATGGATTAAGCAAATAATTTAAACAATGTACTAATATGATCCAATTTTTAAAAAATTAAAATACAAATAAAAATAAAAAACGTTTCAAACTCAGTGTTGTACTTTGTAAACACTGAGTTTGAAAAGTTTTTTATTTTTATTTGTATTTTTTGTATTTTTTTTAATTTTTTAAATTGGATCATATTAATACATTGTTTAAATTATTTGCTTAATCCATTCCATAATTAAATATCACATACCAATATGAGAGAGGTTAAGGAGACACCTTTAGTCAAAAAAGAGGGGTCAGAGGGGGGTGGGGTGAAGGAAAGGTCAGAAGGAGGCGGGGCTAAGGGGGAGACACCTTATGTCAAAATGTGATTGATGGCCCTGTAAGAGGAGGGGTGGGGTGAAGGGGGGGTCAGAGGAAGGTGGAGGTAAGGGGTGAGAGTTACTTTGTGTCAAAAATGAGATTTACGACTCTTTGAGTATTAACACATGCACGCACACACACACACACACACACACAGCAAATTGGCCCTGGAAGGAGACAGATTTAAGGCGCGAGAATTTGTTGACAAAAACCAATTTCTCTAGACCAGGGGTCACCAACGCGGTGCCCGCGGGCACCAGGTAGCCCGTAAGGACCAGATGAGTAGCCCGCCGGCCTGTTCTAAAAATAGCTCAAATAGCAGCACTTACCAGTGAGCTGCCTCTGTTTTTTAAATGTTATTTATTTACTAGCAAGCTGGTCTCGCTTTGCCCGACATTTTTAATTCTAAGAGAGACAAAACTCAAATAAAATTTGAAAATCCAAGAAAATATTTTAAAGACTTGGTCTTCACTTGTTTAAATAAATTCATTAATTTTTTTACTTTGCTTCTTATAACTTTCAGAAAGACAATTTTAGAGAAAAAATACAACCTTAAAAATGATTTTAGGATTTTTAAACACATATACCTTTTTACCTTTTACATTCCTTCCTCTTCTTTCCTGACAATTTAAATCAATGTTCAAGTAAATTTATTTTTTTTATTGTAAAGAATAATAAATAGATTTTAATTTAATTCTTCATTTTAACTTCTGTTTTTTTGACGAAGAATATTTGTGAAATATTTCTTTAAACTTATTATGATTAAAATTCAAAAAAATTATTCCGGCAAATCTAGAAAATCTGTAGAATCAAAATTAAATCTTATTTCAAAGTCTTTTGAATTTCTTTTAAAATTTTTGTTCTGGAAAATCTAGAAGAAATAATGATTTGTCTTTGTTAGAAATATAGCTTGGTGCAATTTGTTATATATTCTAACAAAGTGCAGATTGGATTTTAACCTATTTAAAACATGTCATCAAAATTAAAAAATTAATGTTAATCAGGAAAAATTACTAATGATGTTCCATAAATTATTTTTTGAATTTTTTCAAAAAGATTCGAATTAGCTAGTTTTTCTCTTCTTTTTTTCGGTTGAATTTTGAATTTTAAAGAGTCGAAATTGAAGATAAACTATGTTTCAAAATTTAATTGCCATTTTTTTCGTGTTTTCTCCTCTTTTAAACCGTTCAATTAAGTGTAAATATCATTAATTATTAATAATAACATAGAGTTAAAGGTAAATTGAGCAAATTGGCTATTTCTGGCAATTTATTTAAGTGTGTATCAAACTGGTAGCCCTTCGCATTAATCACTACCCAAGAAGTAGCTCTTGGTTTCAAAAAGGTTGGTGACCCCTGCTCTAGACACTAAAAGGTCTGAACAACCTCTTAAACTGGATTATATTAGTACAATTTTTTACTTTTTTTTACTTATAGTTTGCTTTGTACATTATTTTAGCTGTTTGTAATGTTACCAAATTACTGATTTTTAATATTTTTTACTTAATAAAGGGTTTGTATTGTGGTCAAAAGTTTCCAAAATGTTTTAAAATAACACCCGGTATTTAGTCCCACAAGACCCACCGCAGGCCTCGCGAACCCCAACAAAGTCGCACGAGGAGCGGGGGGAGACAAGTTGGAAAAGTGGTCAAAAGTACCCAAAACGTTTAAAAATAACACCCAGGCATCGTGAGTCCTGGGGTGCCGACATGTCTAAAACGCCTCAGTAAAGTCGCAAGAGGAGTGGAACTTATTTTTGTATAATAACTCAGTTACGGTAACACTAGCGAGCAGTAGATGTTTAAACTAGAAAAAAAACTATGTCCGATTGATCTTACAAAGTTGGAAAATGACTCTTGGGGTGTTGTTTAATATAATGCGTATTCATTATTTTGCGTACGCCTAAATTCATTCATTCATTCCAAAACACCATGAACTTAGACTATGTCACAGTGTTTTTACAAAGCCATTTCACTTTAAGCATTTCCTGTTCAACATTATCATGTTGGCAGTTCATTAAAGACGTGTTTGGAAAAGCAACAGAGTGTTTCCTCAAACCACCACATTAGTGTCATCCACAACTGCCACAACACATTAATTTACCAAAATTCAAATATTACAATTATAATATAATGAAAATAATGATCAAAATTGCACCATAATAGCCGTATTAAAGGTAACATAACTACAAATGTAACCAATGTGAACACGGTAGATTTAATCATAAAATAAAATGGAACAAACAACAAATGTAGAAACACACATTTTTACAATGGATTTCAGGGTGTGCATCGTGCCGTCAACAAACTGCGAGCGCTGCACAGAAATCTAACTACAAAGATGATGGTCATGTTGACTTTGCATTTTACTGTTTCATTATTTTTATCTGTTGAGTAGATAATTTACAATTAAATAAAACGTGTTGTGCGTTGCTAGAGCAATAGTCTGTTGCCAGCCACAATGGACGCTGATTGGAGTAGCAGCAGCCAATCCAGAGGGCGCTTAAAGTCAGCTGACACGTCATTTTTAAACACTGTCATGTGTGATGTGGGTTACACTTGAATTGCTATTGCGACATCCAGTGGACACATTAAGAACAGCAGTTTATTTCATTAAAAAAATTGCAGCTCATGTAAAACTTAAACTTATTTTGCGGGCCGTGGGCCGGAATAAACCTGTTCGCGGGCCTGATACGGCCCCTGGGCCGTACGTTTGACACCTCTGGTCTAAAGAAAAGTATTTTCAACCTTCACCTTGTCATGTGTTTGTTTTATATGCTCTGTTTGTTGATATGACGATGTATCGCCCGGACGCAACATCCCCGTTAACGTTTTGTTTGAACTGCAAAAACTACATAATGCGATAAAATGTACCTACGGTATACCTGTTTTACATCAAACCTTGATTATAGTTTATAGTTTATAGAAAAAATTGTTTTAGATATAACGTGTTGTTTTTCATGAATTAAAACAAAATGTTTTAGATACACTGTGTTTCTCATGAATAAAAACATTGTTTTAGATACACTGTGTTGTTTCTCATGAATAAATAAAAACAAAAGGCAATGTATAGTATGTAATGCGTGATTGTTCAGTTTTGCCTAAAAGGGAACCAATAATTTGTATCAACAATGTAGAAATAATAAATATACCAACAATGGTAATAGACAACATACCAACAATAATAATAATAGACAACATAGCAATAATGGTAATAAAACATAAAGCACATGTTAACAATTTGAGACGGAGTACAACAGCGGGTCAAATTAAAGATCCTCGTTTTTTATATTTGAACCAAACCCTATGTCTGTGGTTTTAATACATAAAAAAGTGCAAATGATTCCGTAAGTTGTGCACTTCTTTAAACATAGCACAGTAGCATTAAAATCGTTTATTCTTTTTAAAAAGAGCTATGTTTTTTTTTGTTTAATGCAAAATTTGCACTAATATAGCCTATATCGTAGCTTATTCTACGGTATAAATGTGCAACTTTGCATTTGCTTTCCCTAAACATTTAATTTTTCCAAAATACAATTTTTAAAAAGCTTGACCCATAAACATTTCAAACAGACACTGCATTAGTTTGAGCATTTTTTTTTAATAAAACCCAAATTACAATGTAATTAATTATTTCAAGCTTTTTTAACAGTGTTTAACAGTGTTTAATTTATAGGAACATATTTATTTGTATGAACACATTCAGTTTTTACCATGGTTCGAGGAAAGTCTGTTTTTGTCAAACTAGTGGTATTTCTTTTCTTAATTTTTGTATTAGCTTCGTTGTGTTCTCTCCTAAACCAAACGCTGTTGTATCGTCCTCTGTATTAAGATTAGATCTGTACTGTTTTTATTGCAGCAACAGTAAAAAAAATAAATAAAAAATAAAAATTAAAAAAAGGCATCTCAAAGAGATAGGATAATACAAAGTGTAGTAGATGGTATAAAACACACACCTGCCTTTCCTCATTTCCTAAAGTATTCATGGTAAATCCAAAAGGCTATGTATTCTTTGTTGTACTTCAGGTTTTTTTTTATTCTGCTTATCGTCAATTGTTTTGTTTTCTGCTGACGACAACTCCTTTTTTCTTTTTATTCATCTTCTCTTTGCCTATGTTAGCTCCCGTATACTTACTACTTCTACTGGGTAGAACAGGCAGACTGTTGATTATATTGACCACTGTTACCACATAGCCGCAGTCTTGCGTATTGTTCTAACATGATTACTAGGGTGTACACAAAAATAATTAAAAACTCGAGGGTTGTAACGTTTCGTCAAATTGATTCATTCGATTTAAAGAAGAAAAAAAAGCATCCATTTGTATTTTGATGTTGTGATTACTTGTTTAATGAGTAAAATACACAAACATTGGAGTGCTTCTAGCTACTGCATGTCATAACTAAATGGTTTGTGTGTGCTGAAAGGGGGATGGTACTAGTGGGGTGTCGATAGAGAAAGATGACTCAAAAATAAATTAAAGCAAAGTGAAAAGACATCAAAAGGCTCAAAAAGATCAGAGTTTTAAGATCATTTAAAACTAAAAAAGACAGACATCATTGTAAAAAAGTTTGCACCAAAAAGCCATCTTGCATTCCATAATGTAAACATTCTGCATATTTAAGAGCAGCAAACAAGGTAAAAGCCTTTTTTTTTGGCACCTCATGCCAACTTATGTATTTGACTTGTTTTTCTTTAAACACATGAGCACGTGTTAGCGTCTACAGTACTTGCTAAAAAAAAATCCATACGCTACATTTGCTAACCATGTTACAAAAAAAAAATCAGTTAAAATGATATGTAATGTCAAATTTAAAATGACTCAAACCCATTATTTATTAAATCAAAAAAATATTAATATTCCCCAAAGCATGCACAAGGCAAACTACAATTTGCTACCCAAAAACGTACAACAATTCTTCTCAACTAAAGAGACAAATAAAACTTCTAAAAAAAAAAAAGTAACTTAAAACCTTTTGTATGCACATACAACACTTAAAACTTTTAGCATATCAGTATGTACAATTACATTATGAAATGGATTAAGTGAAAAAAATAAAATAAAAAGTTAAAAATTGTACTAATATGATCCAGTTTAAGATGTTGTTCTGACATTTTGGTGTCTAAAGAAAATAACATCTGGTTTTTGTCAGCAAATAACATTCCAACAATAAATCTGTCTCTCTACCTTGTGTGGGTGTGTGCGTGTGTGTGTGTGTGTGTGTGGATGTGTGCGTGTGGTTTTTTTTCTCCTGCTCCTGCAATAAAAAAAAAAAGGGCTTTCCTCTCTTCTCTCTTTCAGCTAAAAAAAGCAAATATCTCCCGTTTGGTATCTAAAAACGTATCCAGTTTTATTATTTTTATAAATTGAAACTGGGGTTTCACTAATCATGGCTGCTAAAACAACGGGTTTCGTAAATATTGTTCTACTATTATATACGTTTTAAAATATGTTTTTTATATGTTTTAATTTGTAAAGGTTTTAAAACGTTTATTGTTAGAGGCAAAACGCGTGTTGCTTGTAAGACTTTAATGTGTTTTGTATTCCTGATAAATTCCTGAAGCTGTCATTATTGTTTTGTTTGTATTTATTGTCGCTATTTTGACCGTCCTCAAAACATTGATTACTAGTTTTTTTACCAGCACTTTTCCCGTCATTTCTATAAAATGGACAAAACTTTAAGAGTTATTAGCATTCATGTAACAGCGTAATAAAACAGTCCTTTTAATGAATAAATAAAATACGTTTATTTCGATCATATAATCATCCATCAATCATTAACCATTTTGTGTAAACAGTTTAAGAGTACAAATTATACATATATAACAATCATACACATTTACACCCAAAAAGTAAAGAAAAAAAAAGCATAACCAAAAAAAAAAAAAAAAAAGAATAGGCTAAAAGCCAAGGCTTATATTTGCCTATCCTATACATTCATTAAAAATAAGATTATTTAGAACATCAACGTTAAAAAAAAAATCAACGGGTTAAAAGTAATCGATACTATATTTTATAATTTCAATTATTTCACCTTTCAATGTTTTCTTAAATCTTAACAAAAAAAAGTACATGTCTTCAGCTCGTTAACGAGCTTGTTCCATCATTAAACTCCTAAAACTGAAATACATCTATATTTTATATTCGTTCTTGCTTTACCTATTTCAAAATCAATATTCCCCGTAAATTATAGTTTTCTCCTCTTAATTTAAATAACCTAAGAATACAAGCTGAAAGGCTAATGTTCTTTACACAAAACATAATTTCCATTGTTTTTAAAAACACAATATTTAAACATTTTTAACACATTAAAACTTATAAATAACGGATTGGTATGTTCATAGTAGCACACTTTGTGTATTATTCTAATGACCCCTTTTTTAAGTTTAATTAATGGGTCCATGTTTGTTTTATAAACATTTCCCCAAACTTCAACACAATATGTTAAATATAAAAAATAAAACAATAATATAACATATGCAAATTACTCGCCACTTTCACACTCGCACCCGGAAACAAACCCCCACCTCCTAAATCAGGCCCCGCCTACTTCTATGCGCGCGAAAATTCATTTAGCAAAAAGACGGTCTAGTGTGAACATCTCCTTAAGACTCTAACGCTTTAACAAAAACGTACAGAAAGCGAAAATAACTTACAGAGGATACATGTAGGACATTCGACATCTTTTCAATAATGTTGCCCGGACCAATTCTTCCTCTTTTGTAAAAAAAAAAAAAAGCGATATCAGAACGCTTTGGCTGGAGGTCCTTTAAAGACCAACGCTCCTTCAAGACCAACCAGCATGCCAGAGGCATAAAAATCTGTAAGTAAATTTATATATATATTGTATATTGTATGTTTTTTCTTGTAAAAATGAAAATCTGACTCCTCAAACTGTGTTTGTAAAAATGCACTCGCTTTAAAATCTTCCCATATTCCCTCTATAAAACAAAATAATGAATACGCATAATATTAAACAACACCCCGAGAGTCATTTTCCAACTTTGTAAGATCAAACGGACATAGTTTTTTTTCCAGTTTAAATATCTACTGCTCGCTATAGTGTTACCGTATCTGAGTTATTAAACAAAAATATATTTCAATCGTCCTGCAACTTTACTGGGGCGTTTTGGACATGTCAGCACCCCAGGACTCACGATGCCTGTGGCGGGACTTGTTGGAGTGGTACCCGGGTGTCATTTTTAGACATTTTGGGGACTTTTGACCACTTTTCCAACTTTTCTCCACATACCAGCCATTTGCTGACAGTGTGTGTGTGTGTGTGTAATATGACTCTCTCAGTCTTAGGTTCCCCCCAAAATTAACACCCACTCCTCTTCCAGGGCCAAGTGTGTGTGTGTGTTCAAAAAAAAAAAAAAAAAAAAAAATTCTCCTGCCTTAAATCTGTCTCTACCACTCTCATTAGATATGGTTTTTCAACCGACAAAAAACAGACACCAACAATAAATCTGTCTCTACCTATCTCTCTAGACATGGTACCAACCAATTTGCTGTGTGTGTGAGTGTGTGTGTGTGTGTTCAAAAAAAAAAAAATTTCCTGCCTTAAATCTGTCTCTACCACTCTCATTAGATATGGTTTTTCAACTGACAAAAACCAGACACCAACAATAAATCTGTCTCTACCTATCTCTAGACATGGTACTGTCACGCCAATTTTCTTCCCATCACAAAAACCTTCCTAACCCCCATTTACTTCCGGGGTCATTTCCGCTTACGTCAGTTCCTCTTACGTCATTGACAGCGATCGATAGCACTTTGTTTGACTCTTTTTTTATAATACAGCGTTAACAAAACGTCTGAATTATCAACAATAATGTTGATTTAAAGTACAGACATTTAACATTATATATCAATTAATATTACTGAAATGTTTCAACAATAATGTTGATTTAAAGTACAGACATTCAACAGTATTATATATTAATTAATATTAGTGAAATGGTTTCAACAATAATGTTGATTTAAAGTAGTACAGACATTTAACAGTATTATATATTAATTAATATTTTTTGCACGTTACCACGAAGACAGAAGTTCGCAGCAGCGGCCCTAACACTCCGCTTGAAATGTTGCGAAGCCTGCTGGTGTTTGACATAAGTCCCCTGGGACAGATAAAGACGGATATCATCCGGTGACACCACCATTTTCAGGAGATTTGGATTTATCGATCGCTGGCAATGACGTAAGAGGAAATGACGTAAGTAAGAGGAAATGACGTAAGCGGAAATGACCCCGGAAGTAAATGGGGGTTAGGAAGGTTTTAGTGATGGGAAGAAAATTGGCGTGACAGTACCAACCAATTTGCTGTGTGTGTGTGTGTGTGTGTGTGTGCGTGTGTGTGTGTGTGTGTGTGTGTGTGTGTGTGTGTGTGTGTTAAAAAAAACTAACAATAAAGATGGTAACTTTGCTTAAAAATATTTATTCATTCCGTAATTGTGCTGTTTATTACACGTGTATTTTGTAAACATTTTCATGACTTTTGCTGTGCATGCCTTCTCCGCGCTGCTGTGCTGCTGCGAAAGTCCCAAGAGGGTGTTCTTGCCCCCCCCCTAGAGATACTCTCTATTTAATCCAAAGAACAAAAGTGGCCGTCAATGGCAAATTTTTACCATTGGTCTCCAAACTATGGCCCGGGGCCAAACGCGGTACGCCGACGTCCAAAATCCGGCCCCCTGATTTTTTTTGGATTTTTAGATTTTTCTGGACATATTGGGCATCCCTAGACTCACAAGGTCATCGGCGAGACTTATGGTAATGGTACCGGGTATGATTTTTGAACATTTTCATGACTTTTGACCACTTTTCCAATGGATTAGTCGTTGTTTTCAAAAGGGGGTGGAGTCCTATAAAAAGTTTCAACCAATCAGACTATCGGAAAGGTTGTTTTCAAATACTATTGGTTGATGTATTGGCAGGGGAGGTCCTTTCGTACTCCGTCGGGGGTGTGGTCTCAAAGGACAACCTTCTTTTCGTCGTCAGTACGCATTTCCAATTCCGGCTGCTTCGAGACAAGACGTCTATCCACTTCTCCCGCAAAGACTCGGTTGGAGGAATTTGAGTGCGATTCAGAAAAATCCTACTTTTCCGAGGAGCGTCGAGGTAAGTTTTATCATTTTTATAAATTGAAACTGGCGTTTCGCTAATCATGCCTGCTGAAACAATAGGTTTCTCCATCTTTTTCATTTTCTCTTGACGCTCATACTAACAAAGACTTTGTTATAACCAAACCATTCACATATACATGTGTGCATGCATGTGTTAATACTCAAAGAGTCGTAAATCGCATTTTGACATAAAGTAACTCTCCCCCCTTACCCCCACCTTCCTCTGACCTCCCCTTTACCCCACCCGTCCTCTTACAGGGCCATCAATCACATTTTGACATAAGGTGTCTCTCCCCCTTAGCCCCGCCTCCTTCTGACCTTTCCTTCACCCCACCCCCTATGACCTTTTGACCTTAGGGTCGTAAATCTTTTTTTGACTAAAGGTGTATCCTTATATCTCTCTTACGTGCACCGTTTAGTTCATGGATCACGTCGTCCATTGTGGGCGTGAGGTGACGTTCACGTTGTATTGCCACATTTGCTTGTCGCATGTCAACACAGATCCTTACTTGATCCGGGTCTTTAGGCTTAGGTGGGGTAACTATTGGAGAGACCCAAGGTGTCGGTCCGGTCACTCTTTCGATTATGTCGTCCTCTTCCAGCTTTCGTAATTCCTTTTCGACCTTCTGTCGGATGTGGAATGGCACCCTTCTGTGTGGTTGACATGTTGGCTGTACATCTGGGTTAATGTGTAGCTTCACACTGAAATCTTTGAGCTTTCCTATTCCAGTGAACAGTTCTGGATAACTGTCAATCAGGTGATCTGACACACTCCTGATGGTGGGGTCCACAGCATTTACAATATGGATTAATTCAAGCTTACTTGCTGTGTCATAGCTCAAAAGAGAGTGTCCACTGCCCTTCAGCACATAAAAGGTTGTTTGCATGTTTCTGCCCTTTACTTTCACACAACACTCAAAAACACCAATAATAGGCAAAGCATGTTTGGACCCATATGAAAAAATCTTGATTTTGGCAGCACTCATTTCTGGCAGTGGCTTGAGCATATTGTATATGTTTTCACTAATAATGTTAACTGCTGCTCCAGAGTCAATCAACACTTCAACTTGCACATCATTGAGCAGTATGTGTGTTCTGGGGTGTTTGGGGCAGGCTTCACCATTTACTGAAAATACATAATCATCACTGCTTGATGAATCCCTGCGTGTACCACAGTCTGATGCAGTCACTCGATTTACACGTCTTGTGTTTTCCTGTTGTCCAAATGTGGTGTATCTATTGTGATCATGACGTATATTTCTGTCTTGAGCTGATTTTCTTTGATTTGAGCGGCATACCTTTGCAAAATGGTTTGGTTTTCCACATGCATTGCAGTCCTTGCCTTTTGCTGGACAGTCTCCTCTGTGAGGATATCTCCCCCCACAGTTTCTGCATTCAGTGTCTTTGTTATAATTTGTATTTCCCCTCTGATCACTTACTTGTGGTTTATACTTGTGTTCAAGTGCGTTAACAGCAGTGGATGCACCTTGTTCTATGCTCTCTGCTTGCTGTTCTGATATTTCTAACGTTCTCCCAAAATTCAGCAGCGCTTCCAGCGTCATTTCATGGTCTCTGAACGCCCTCCTGCGGATTCTCGTGGAAGTGCAGCTCTGAATGAGCTGTGCTTTTATTTCACTGTCCATATCGATAAATTCACAGTCTTTGGATAGCATCCGTAACCTCGTGTGATATGTGTCCAGATTTTCTCCCGGTTGTTGTGTGGCTTTCCTAAACTTGTACACAAGATATTGAGTGTTTTTCTTAGGGGTGAAGTATCCATCAAGTTTCGTTTTTGTTGTTTCAAAATCATCATCTTCGCCCGCAAGCGTGTCATATATGTCATGCACACGTTCCCCAGCTAAGTGCAGAAGCAAAGCCCTTTTTCTTCCATCATTCACAATCAGGGCCGGCCCGTGGCATAGGCCGTATAGGCAAATGCTAAGGGCGCCGTCCATCAGGGGGCGCCACGCCAGTGCCACAAATGTTGGAGGGAAAAAAAGAAAAAAAGTTGGTACTATTATTTCTAAATACATAAAATAATCCCACGTTAATTAAAATGCAAAGTAAAGCCTATTTAATAGAAATATTATTTGTTACAACATTACGCCCCCCCTCCCCTGGCACGGTGCGCCCCCTCCCTTCCCGTATCATAACTCTTTTTGGACGTCACCACATAAAAAAATCAACACAAGATGTCAAAACGGCCAAAACTGTCAGGTGCCCAGGGAAGAAAAAAGAGAAAAGAAGAGGAGAAACGAGAACAAGACAGAGGTAGCAGGTAGGTAACGTTAGCCTACATGAAATTATTTGTCTGTTACAGAATGTGATAGTAACCTGGCTTTTTAGCATTAAGCTAATGTTACATGATTCGGCAATTGCTAATCAATAAATAGCTAGTTCTGTTTTAACGTCGGGTTAATATTGTGGAGGGGGCTAAATTGTTATGGAAAATAATAATGTAACGTTAGGTAATTACAGTATTCCCTGGTGTACAGTAATTTGTAAGTCATTCTAGTTAATGCAATATTAAAAAGCACAAATAGAGAACTCTGTAGGATCCCCTTTTTTTGTAATATAGTTGTTAAAGTCATACTGGTTTGATATCTTGTTTTGTGCAGTGCCTTATTTATATTGTATTTTTAATTTATTTTATGCAACTTGTTGACACGTTTTATTTTGTGTTTATGTATGTAAAAAATATTGTATTTCATATATTCATTTTTTATTTTTTGAATTCATTTATTTATCCATATTTTTTTTATCTTGTTAACTATTCTGATTGTTAATTTGCTTTCTTTAAGTAAAAAAAAAGGTCAAAGACAAAGCTATTCGGTTTCTTGTGAGTATATACACTTCACTGCCGATGTGGGGGGGCGCCACCTAAAATCTTGCCTAGGGCGCCAGATTGGTTAGGGCCGGGCCTGTTCACAATGTTCATTGCAACTAGAAAGCTGTCAAATCGTTGGATCCACTTACTCCATCTTGTCCCGACAGAAGTTGGATCCATCTCCGTGTCAAACGGCAGAATAGCGGCATGGCTTGCTATGGCAGAGTTTAGCATTTTTATTTGTACCTTGCTAGTTTCTTAGCATCCACTGTATGTGCTAACTGGTTAGCTTTTAGCTTTATAACTCACGTTGCGAGTTGTGAATGTTCAGCATCGGAACTTCCTCCTTTCCTTCTGAACAGTCTTCACGCGAATATCCATTTGAGTCCTCGTCGCCACTGTAATGTTTGTAGGTGTACTTTGTTGCTGGTTCAATAATGAGACGGTTAGATTGATTTGGATGCTTTAATCATCAACCTCGCTTGCATGCACCTGTCTCATGGATCAGGCGTAACTGTTCTCACATTGTCCACTAGTGCGTGATGACGTCATCACGCAGCCAGCGTATATCTAAATATCACAGTATTTGTGTTTTACTTTCCTTATACTGTTACCAAATAAGATTATTTTAGTTTTACCAAGGTTTAGGGATAGTCTGTTTTTGTCAAACTCGTGGTATTTCTTCTCTTAATTTTTGTATTAGCTTTTGTGTGTTCTCTCCTGAACAAAACGCTGTTGTATCGTCCTCTGTATTAAGATTAGATCTGTACTGTTTTTATTGCAGCGACAGTAGAAAAAGGCATCTCAAAGACATAGGATGATACAAAGTGTAGTAGATGGCATAAAACACACACCTGCCTTTCCTCATTTCCTACTGTATTTATGGTGAATCCAAAAGGCCATGTATGCTTTGTCGTACTTCCGGGTCTTTTCATTCTGGTTATCGTCAATTGTTTTGTTTTCTGCTGACGACAACTCCTTTTTTCTTTTCATTCTTGTCACAAACTTCTTCATCTCTTTGCCTATGTTAGCTCTGTACACGTGTTCCCGTGTATTTACTACAAACAAACCCTGTTTCCATATGAGTCGGGAAATTGTGTTAGATATAAATATAAACGGAATACAATGATTTGCAAATCATTTTCAACCCATATTCAGTTGAATATGCTACAAAGACAACATATTTGATGTTCAAACTGATAAACATTTTTTTTTTTTTGCAAATAATCATTAACTTTAGAAATTGATGCCAGCAACACGTGACAAAGAAGTTGGGAAAGGTGGCAATAAATACTGATAAAGTTGAGGAATGCTCATCAAACACTTATTTGGAACATCCCACAGGTGTGCAGGCTAATTGGGAACAGGTGGGTGCCATGATTGGGTATAAAAGTAGATTCTATGAAATGCTCAGTCATTCACAAACAAGGATGGGGCGAGGGTCACCACTTTGTCAACAAATGCGTGAGCAAGTTGTTGAACAGTTTAAGAAAAACCTTTCTCAACCAGCTATTGCAAGGAATTTAGGGATTTCACCATCTACGGTCCGTAATATCATCAAAAGGTTCAGAGAATCTGGAGAAATCACTGCACGTAAGCAGCTAAGCCCGTGACCTTCGATCCCTCAGGCTGTACTGCATCAACAAGCGACATCGGCGTGTAAAGGATATCACCACATGGGCTCAGGAACACTTCAGAAACCCACTGTCAGTAACTACAGTTGGTCTCTACATCTGCAAGTGCAAGTTAAAACTCTCCTAGGCAAGGCGAAAACCGTTTATCAACAACACCCAGAAACGCAGTCGGCTTCGCTGGGCCTGCGCTCAACTAAGATGGACTGATACAAAGTGGAAAAGTGTTCTGTGGTCTGACGAGTCCACATTTCAAATTGTTTTTGGAAACTGTGGACGTCGTGTCCTCCGGACCAAAGAGGAAAAGAACCTTTCGGATGGTTATAGGCGCAAAGTTGAAAAGCCAGCATCTGTGATGGTATGGGGGTGTATTAGTGCCCAAGACATGGGTAACTTACACATCTGTGAAGGCGCCATTAATGCTGAAAGGTACATACAGGTTTTGGAGCAACATATGTTGCCATCCAAGCAACGTTACCATGGACGCCCCTGCTTATTTTAGCAAGACAATGCCAAGCCACGTGTTACATCAACGTGGCTTCATAGTAAAAGAGTGTGGGTACTAGACTGGCCTGCCTGTAGTCCAAACCTGTCTCCCATTGAAAATGTGTGGCACATTATGAAGCCTAAAATACCACAACGGAGACCCCCGGACTGTTGAACAACTTAAGCTGTACATCAAGCAAGAATGGGAAAGAATTCCAAATGAGAAGCTTAAAAAATGTGTCTCCTCAGTTCCCAAACGTTTACTGAGTGTTGTTAAAAGGAAAGGCCATGTAACACAGTGGTGAACATGCCCTTTCCCAACTACTTTGGCACATGTTGCAGCCATGAAATTCTAAGTTAATTATTATTTGCAAAAAAAAAAAAAAGTTTATGAGTTTGAACATCAAATATCTTGTCTTTGTAGTGCATTCAATTGAATATGGGTTGAAAAGGATTTGCAAATCATTGTATTCCGTTTATATTTACGTCTAACACAATTTCCCAACTCATATGGAAACGGGGTTTGTAGATGGATCAATAGAAAAACTCCCCTCACGACCTGCTATCTGAAAAACCCAGTTTTAATCTGTGAATACCGTAGGATGTCATTAATGTGTTACTGGAAAAAAAAAAAGGGGTTAGATTTGTTCACAGATTCTGTTAAAGACATTATGGGTCACAGAAGTCCATAAAACTTGAACAGAAAGTTCATTGTTCGTCCCTTGTCAGCAGTGTGCTTCTGGGGAGGAGCACCTCTGTTGCCTGTAGAGCAGCTGTGGGGCAGCACATTAGCCCATTAGTCATCTTGATTTAGGTTGGTCCACAGTCCAAACATATTTAGCAGCTTTAAATGGGAAATTAAACATGAGCAAAATATGCCACCATTAAGTGTTAGCGACGGAGAGCAAGGTGTTAGTGGCAACGACCGTGCCTCTATTTAAACTCATTGAATCAGGGCCTTCTTTCCTCCCATGAGGTCTGTGGAAGACGACGAACCCATTCTTAAGAGAAAACCCTGAATGTAAACAAAACTGCTTCACTGCTTGAGTGTGAGTTAAGAATTTAGAGCAGTGGTTCTTAACCTGGGTTCGGTCGAACCCTAGGGGTTCGGCGGAGGTCAAGACACACCCGACTCATCGTGTAAATAAAAAACTTCTCCCTATCGGCGTACTATGGATACCCCCAAACAATATTATGTTTTGTCAACCAAGACAGCCCCACAGCATCCAGAGCCTTAAGGAACTCCGGGCGGATCTCATCCACCCCCGGGGCCTTGCCACCGAGGAGCTTTTTGACTACCTCGGCAACCTCAGCCCCAGAAATAGGAGAGTCCACCACAGATTCCCCGGGCACTGCTTCCTCATAGGAAGACGTGATGGTAGGATTGAGGAGGTCTTCGAAGTATTCCCTCCACCGATCCACAACATCCACAGTCGAGGTCAGCAGAACACCATCCCCACCATACACGGTGTTGACATTGCACTGCTTAATGCAAAGTCAGCATGTAGCTCATATAACAATGCTAAAGATGCTAACCTATGGCATGATGTTAAAACTGCTCAATTATTAATAGCTCACATAGCTATTTTAGTGTTGCTAACCTAGAATAATGTTATCAGAATCAGAATAGTTTTATTCTGATTCCGATACCCCATACTCTCTGAATAATGTAATACTAGCATGTAGCTCACATAGATATGCTAATGATGCTAACCTAGCAAGATGTTTAAAATGTAACGTTAGCATGTAGCTCACATCGCTTGCTAGTACCGCTAACCTTAAATTATGTTAAAATGTCATCTTAGCATGTAGCCCACATAGCTATGCTAGTGTTGCTAACTATATGATGTTAAAATGCGAAGTCAACATGTAGCTCATATAACAATGCTAAACATGCTAACCTATAGCATGATGTTAAAACTATTCAATTATTAATAGCTTATATAGCTATTTTAGTGTTGCTAACCTAGAATAATGTTTGTAATGTTAGCATGTTGCTCACATAGCTATGCTAGTGTTTTTGTCTTCATGTAATTATCTTGTAAGTCGGAAGAAAAGCTCAGTATGGTTGGAAAGAAATGGAAAATTGAGGATGTTTTAGGAACAAAAGAAAATGGGTTACAACCATACACTGAGCAGTCATATAATAAAATACAACGATTATCATTAGAGATGTCCGATAATACCGGCAGGCCGATATTATCGGACATCTCTAATGATAATCGTTGTATTTTGATAAATGCTTTAAAATGTAATATCGGAAATTATCGGTATCGTTTTTTTTATTATCGGTATGGTTTTTTAATTTTTATTTATTTTTTATTTTTTATTAAATCAACATAAAAAACACAAGATACACTTACAATTAGTGCACCAAACCAAAAAACGTCCCTCCCCCATTTACACTCATTCACACTCATCCACACAAAAGGGTTGTTTCTTTCTGTTATTAATATTCTGGTTCCTACATTATATATCAATATATATCAATACAGTCTGCAAGGGATACAGTCCGTAAACACACATGATTGTGCGTGCTGCTGGTCCACTAATAGTACTAACCTTTAACAGTTAATTTGACTCATTTTCATTAATTACTAGTTTCTATGTAACTGTTTTTATATTGTTTTACTTTCTTTTTTATTCAAGAAAATGTTTTTAATTTATTTATCTTAATTTATTTTATAATTTTTTTTCAAAAGGACCTTATCTTCACCATACCTGGTTGTCCAAATTAGGCATATAATAATGTGTTAATTCCACGACTGTATATATCGGTATCCGTAATTAAGAGGTGGACAATATCGGATATCGGCAAAAAAGCCATTATCGGACATCCCTAATTATCATGATATGTATGTTGTCGTATCATTATTATTATTTTTAATGAAATGTAAAGTAAGTGCTATACACTCCGGTACAGTAGGTGGTGGTGTGCATCTTTGCCAACATGGCGGCAGTACAACCAAATAAGAAGAAGTGGAGAGTGTGGGAGATTCAAGGTTCCCTCCGCTTTGCTCTAGAAGCTAACAACAAAATGATCCGCAGGATAGATTTCTTCCAGTCTTGACTTCCACTACTGAGCGGCTCCGGTAGATGTTGAAACTTGGACGCCCTGAGCGGTAAGTAAGTGCCCGTCAACATGCTAGCAAGCACAAGCAGCGCGCATGTTGTTGTTAGCAGCTAGCTCGTAGCTAACAGTTACAAGTTAGCAGCTAACCAAATAACGAGCCGTCAAATGTATAAACTTGCAATCTGGTCTTGCTCACATTCGGTTATTGTTGACGATTATTGTTGACACCTCTAAAGACGGCAACCTGAGAGTTTACTAACCAGCCGAAACAAAACACCATAAGTAAATGAATGGCCCTGTAAAAAAAACATTCTCAAAAGACACATGACAAAGTGATGGGAGGGACGCGACAAAAAAATTCAAATGCAAAATATAATTAAAAAAAACACCATGGAAAATGTTTGAACCATTGTGATATATATGCCAAATATTAGGACAGCTATTCAATTAGGGCTGTGAATCTTTTGGGTGGGTCACGATTCGATTCAAAATCGATTATTTTTCTCAATTCAACATGATTCTCGATTCAAAAATGATTTTTTTCCCCTATTCAAAACGATTCTCCATTCATTCAATACATAGGATTTCAGCAGGATCTACGCCAGTCTGCTGTCATGCAAGCAGAGTAGTAGATTTTTGTAAAAAGCTTTTATAATTGTAAAGGACAATGTTTTGTCAACTGATTGCAATAATGTAAATTTGTTTTAACTATTAAATGAACCAAAAATATGACTTATTTTATCTTTGTGAAAATATTGGACACAGTGTGTTGTCAAACTTATGAGATGCGATGCAAGTGTAAGCCACTGTGACACTATTGTTCTTTTTTTTTATTTTTATTTTTTACAAATGTCTAATGATAATGTCAATGAGGGATTTTTAATCACTGTTATGTTGAAATTGTAACTAATATTGATACTGTCGTTGATAATATAAATTTTTGTTTCACTACTTTTGTTTTTTTCTGTGTCGTGTTTGTGTCTCCTCTCAATTGCTCTGTTTATTGCAGTTCTGAGTGTTCCTGGGCCTGGTTTGTTTTTGGAATTGGATTGCATTGTTATGGTATTGCTGTGTATTGTTTTGTTGGGTTGATTAATTAAAAAAAAAAAATAAATAAATAAAAATCGATTTTTTTAAAATGAGAATCAATTCTGAATCGCACAACGTGAGAATCGCGATTTGAATTCGAATCGATTTTTTTCCCACACCCCTATATTCAATGTTTACTTATATAGCCCTAAATCACGAGTGTCTCAAAGGTAACTTAAGAATAAAGAATTTCCGATTGTTTTCTTTGTTTAAAAATAGAACAAGCACATTCATTTTTTTTCATTTTTCATTCATTATTTATTTATTTCAGGCAATGACATAAAAAAGTACAAAGTTGACAACACATAATAATATAAATTAATATAGCGCAAAAGGTAATGTATAGTATGTAATGCATGATTGTCCAGTTTTGCCTGAAAGGGAGTGGGAAGAAGATCACTTATTTAATCCCACCCCCAGTTCTCCATTCAGTGATTATTCACATGAGTTTCACTCTTACTTTGTTCAAGGATTATAATACAGATGTTGTATCATAGTGGCATTACAACAGGTAACAATAATTATTACACTGTAACAATAATTTGTATCAACAATGTAGGAATAATGAATATACCAACATTGGTAATAGACAAAATGCCAACAATGGTAATAGACAACATAGTAATAATGGTAATAGACAACATAGCAATAATGGTAATAGACAAAATAGCAATAATGGTAAGGAAACATTGAGCACATGTTAACACTTTGAGACAGAGTACAACAACAGCAGCTGCCCGACTTTTAACAAACACAAGAAAAAGAGAGCACATTACTCCTGTTTTAGCCTCCCTCCACTGGCTGCCTGTGTCTTTTAGAGTCCATTTTAAAATTATCTTACTCGTTTTTAAATCCTTATGTGGTCTTGCCCCACCGTACCTCTCTGAGCTGCTCCACCTCTATGCCCCCACCCGGTCCCTCAGGTCAGCAGATCATGGAGGTACCCAAAACAAATCGCAAGGTCAGAGGGGACAGAGCCTTCTCTGTTGCGGGTCCCAAACTCTGGAACGATCATGTGAGACAGGCCCCTTCTTTGGCTATGTTTAAGACCCTACTTAAAACCCATTTTTATTCACTGGCTTTTAACCCAGCATGAGATTTTAAACTGTTTTTAGCTTTTAACTTTTTTAACTGTTTTTAACTATTAAACTGTTTTTTATCTAACAAACTGTTCTTAGGGTAATTTATATTTGCTTTTTCAATGTGTATTTTTATTTCTGTTTTAAATGTTATTTTGTAGTCTGTCCTTTGCCTCTTTTTCTTTGTGGTGTACAGCCCTTTGTTTTTCAACTGTGCTTGTTTTTAAAGGGCTTTATAAATAAAGTTGGTATGGTATGGTACAACAGCACGTCAAATTAAAGACCCTCATCTCTATATTTGAACCAGACCCCATGTTTGTATAATAGTAGGGCTGCAACAACTAATCGATTAAAATCAATTATAAAAATAGTTGACGATTAATTTAGTCACAGATTCGTTGGATCTATGCTATGCGCATGCGCAGGGGCAATTTTTTTTAATTAAACTTTTTTTTTTTTTTTAATAAACCTTTATTTATAAACTGCAACATGTACAAACAGCTGAAAAACAATAATCAAAATAAGTATGGTGCCAGTATGCTGTTTTTTTTCTTTTCAATAAAATACTGGAAAGGATGGAAATGTAGTTTGTCTCTTTTATCAGATTATTAATCGAAGTAATAATTGACAGATTAATCGATTATCAAATTAATCGTTAGTTGCAGCCCTATATAATAGTTTAAATCGATTAATAGACGAACATTTTGAAATTATACAAATCATAATGTTTTTTTACACTTACGTCGCGGTTAGTAGTATTCTATCTTTATTTGTCGTTATTTATATTTTCTGACTAAATGATGTGATAATGTTCATCAGTCAACTCATTGGGGTTAATTTTCAATGTATCAAGCTAAAGAAATTGGAGATGTCCTATAATGGCTTTTTTACCGATTTCCGATATTGTCCAACTCTTAATTACCGATACCGATATATACAGTCGTGGAATCAACACATTATAATGCCTAATTCTGTTGTGATGCCCCGCTGGATGCATTAAACAATGTAACAAGGTTTTCCAAAATAAATCAACTCAAGTTATGGAAAATATTTATTATTGAAGTCACAAAGTGCATTATTGTTTTTTAACATGCCTCAAAACAATAACAGTACAATACTTTTTCATAACATGGTCACTACCGCCTAGTTTCTCTTGTTATATTCTTATTTTACTGTTACATTTTTATTCTCATTGTTGCTTTTTATTTTTATTCTTATTGTAATATTTTTCTATTCTGTTTCCATTTATACCCCCATTATTTACTTTTTACTTTTTAAATTCAATCTCAATTCTGTACAGTGCTGCTGGAATATAATTTTTCCTGAGGGAACTCTCCTGAAGGAATCAATAAAGTACTATCTATCTATAAAGTGGCATAAAACACTGAAAGTGATTGTTCCTATAACCCCTTTGTTTCAAATGTTTGTTCCACTTGTGGCGCGGGCATCTTGTCTGACTCACACCATAAACAGCCTTCCTTGTCACGTATTGTTCCTTTTCCCGCTATGCATCCACTAATTCAAACTGATCCAGCGGCGCAATTGAAGATTGTTTTATTTACAAAAATCAAGGAACAGAATACTCGGGAAACAAAATAAATGTTAGCCTATATAAAGCTGAGGACTACAGACAGTTGAGGTCAAAGACGGTATGCTGGTGCCCGGCTGCCAATCACGCGCCCAGCGCACTCCTGCCCCTTATAGGCCTGCGTGGGAACTTTTCACCACCTGCAAAGGGTGCACACTGACATACACACATCAATCACTCAAAAATAATAAAATAATCATAGATTCAAGTATGACTCTCTATTTGGCTCCTACACACCGGCCCCTGATTGATCTTTACAGACTCAATCACATTCATTAATTTAATGCAAAAAAAGGAGCCTATTCCATAATAAACAAACAAAAGGCAAAGCCTTGAGAGGAAATAAAGTATATACATTACGTCCCTTGTGCGTGTCTTGTGATCTGGTCTCCATGACTGACCAGTCAGCCCTCAGCCTCCAGGACGCAGCACAGCTTGGTGATAGGCCTTTCGATGACTGAAGTGTTTGTTTGGAGCTTGACTGACCGGACCAGGTGTCCACCATCTGCCCTAGTCTCCCCGCGCCCGTGTCGAAGTCACGTCGTAACATTCCTGGTTTTACGAGCAGACGAGCATGTTCGGTAGCACACAATCACTGAGTACTTACAAGCAGACACAGTGTGTAGACAGAAAAGGGAGAATGGACGCATTTTGGCTTAAAAACTAACGATAAAGGTGAGGTTATAACACTGAAACGCCCTCAGTAAGAGGTGCTTTAAGACATAGCTAGCTAGCGGCTAACGTCCGTCCGCCGTCTGCAGTGTTTTAGCGACTTCTAAATCACTAATCCTGGTCTCCATGGCGACAAATAAAGGAAGTTTCTTACAGGTATCATCCCTGCAGGACGAGGAATAGCTAAACATGCTTCACTACACACCGTAGCTCACCGGCGTCACAATGTAAACAAGTGCCATGGGTGGATCTACACCTGACATCCACTGTAATGATATCAAGTACAGACACGTATCTAGTCGATACTACTATGATTACGTCGATATTTTTTGGCATCACAACATCTTCTTTCGTGTTTTTAAAATGTAAATTATGTTTATAAACTCAGGAAATATGTCGCTGGACACATGAGGACTTTGAATATGACCAATGTATGATCCTGTAACTACATGGTATCAGATTGATGCGCAAATTTGTGGTATCATCCAAAACTAATGTAAAGTATCGAACAACAGAAGAATAAGTGATTATTACATTTTAACAGAAGTGTTGACAGAACATGGTAAAAGAGAAAGTACCGTATTTTTCGGATTATAAATCGCTCCGGAGTATAAATAGCACCGGCCGAAAACGCATAATAAAGAAGGAAAAAAACATATATGTCGCACTAGAGTTATAAGTCGCATTTTTTTGGGAAATTTATTTGATAAAATCCAACACCAAGAATAGACATCTGAAAGGCAATTTAAAATAAAGAATAGTGAACAACAGGCTGAATAAGTGTACGTTATATGACGGATAAATAACCAACTGAGAACGTGCCTGGTATGTTAACGTAACATATTATGGTAAGAGTCATTCAAATAACTATAACCTATAGAACATGCTATACGTTTACCAAACAATCTGTCACTCCTAATCGCTAAATCCGATGAAATCTTCTTCCTCGAATATTATTTGATATTTTACGGTAATGTGTTAATAATTTCACACATAAATCGCTCCAGAGTATAAATCGCACCCCCAGCCAAAGTATGAAAAAAAACTGCGATTTATAATCCGAAAAATACGGTAAACAGATATTAACAGTAAATGAACGAGTATATTAATAATTAATTTTCTACCACTTGTCCTTAATAATGTTGACAAAATAATAGAATGATAAATGACACAATATGTTACTGCATACGTCAGCAGACTAATTAGGAGCCTTTGTTTGTTTACTTACTACAAAAAGACAAGTTGTTTAGTATGTTCACTATTTTATTTAAGTACTTAACTGCAATAAGAAACATGATTTTTTGTTAAAATAATGCCAATCATGCAATTTTTTGTGGTCCCCTTTATTTAGAAAAGTACCGAAAAGTATCGAAATAATTTTAGTACCGGTACCAAAATATTGGTATCGTTCCAACACTTGAGCACAGTAACATGACCAGTTACCAATGAATGACTTGAATTGACATGCTTTCAGGCAATATTGGTAACTGATATTTATATATTTGTTTGTGCAGATGGAGGCCATGGAGATTGACCCCCAGCCAGAGGCTCCAGCAGGAAGCGACAACAGCGCCTCTGCCGCAGAAGCCCTGGTTATCAGCTCAGACTCTGGCAGCAGTACGGAAGTGGATGAGGAGGAGGAGGACGATGGCGACGGGGCAGCGGCGTCTCGTCAGCAGCTCAGACTTCCTGCCACCTGGGCCTTCAGTCAGAGGAGGGCGGGCCGCGGTGCGGCGGCGGCGGAGGCGCAAGCGTCTGCACGGAGGAGGCTCAGGTACGGCGACGTCTGTAATGCTCGACACTGCTATTTTTGCTGTGCCTCATGCTGGGCCTGGCTGCTCCAGGCAGGGCCTCAGGGTGCACTACTCCAGCCAGAACGCAGCGTCCTCCAGAGGGTTCCCGTATTTCCTGCTGCGTGTGCCCACCGCCGCGCCCGACCAACAGTCCAGCAGCACTGAGGTCAGCGATTCGTCGGAGGAAGGGGAAGCGGCGCCAGCTGCTCCGGCGGAGGCAGTGGAAACGGTGGCACCTGCCCCGCCCACTAATCCGAGTGTCGACAACTCTGATGATCACATACAAGTACAAGAAGCTGATGGTGAGTGATGTCATCCCTGGCCTTCAACGTGGCATCACATCATCTTCCATTCTCCCTGCTCTTGTCTTCAGCTGCTGATGGCGACACAAAAGAAGGTCAGCCTGATGGCGTCCAGGTAATGTTACTTGTTTTTCTTTGACGTCAAAATATCTTATCATGAAGGCAGGGCGATACGCCTGGAAACTGGAACACGACATTAAAGGCCTACTGAAACCCACTACTACCGACCACGCAGTCTGATAGTTTATATATCAATGATGAAATCTTAACATTATAACACATGCCAATACGGCCGGGTTAACTTATAAAGTGACATTTTAAATTTGCCGCTAAACTTCCGGTTCGAAACGCCTCTGAGGATGACGTATGCGCGTGACGTAGCCCGGCGAACACGGGTATGCCTTCCACATTGAAGCCAATACGAAAAAGCTCTGTTTTCATTTCATAATTCCACAGTATTCTGGACATCTGTGTTCGTGAATCTGTTTCAATCATGTTCATTGCATTATGAAGAAGGAAGCTGAGCAAGCAAAGAAGAAAGTTGTCGGTGCGAAATGGACGTATTTTTCGAACATAGTCAGCCACAACAGTACACAGCCGGCGCTTCTTTGTTTACATTCCCGAAAGATGCAGTCAAGATGGAAGAACTCGGATAACAGAGACTCTAACCAGGAGGACATTTGACTTGGATACACAGACGCCTGTAGAGAACTGGGACAACACAGACTCTTACCAGGATTACTTTGATTTGGATGACAAAGACGCAGACGTGCTACTGTGAGTATGCAGCTTTGGCTTTTTTTTGCGTATGTATGTAACTTTTTTAAAATATATAAGCTTTATGAACCTTGGGTTAGGTGAACGGTCTTTTGGGCTGAGTGATTGTGTGTGTTGATCATGTGTTTGAATTGTATTGGCGTGTTCTATGGAGCTAGGAGCTAGCAGAGGAGCTAGCATAACACGTACCGTACCTACGTGCGCGTCACGTACGTAACTTTTTAAAAATATATAAGCTTTATGAACCTTGGGTTAGGTGAACGGTCTTTTGGGCTGAGTGATTGTGTGTGTTGATCAGGTGTTTGAATTGTATTGGCGTGTTCTATGGAGCTAGGAGCTAGCAGAGGAGCTAGGAGCTAGCATAACAAACACGCAGGTGTTATTATGCAGGATTAATTTGTGGCATATTAAATATAAGCCTGGTTGTGTTGTGGCTAATAGAGTATATATATGTCTTGTGTTTATTTACTGTTGTAGTCATTCCCAGCTGAATATCAGGTACCGTGAGTATGCAGCCTTGGCTGCTAAACATTCGATAACTTGACGGTATGTGCGCGTCACGTACGTAACTTTTTAAAAATATATAAGCTTTATGAACCTTGGGTTAGGTAAACGGTCTTTTGGGCTGAGTGATTGTGTGTGTTGATCAGGTGTTTGAATTGTATTGGCGTGTTCTATGGAGCTAGGAGCTAGCAGAGGAGCTAGGAGCTAGCATAACAAACACGCAGGTGTTTTTATGCAGGATTAATTTGTGGCATATTAAATATAAGCCTGGTTGTGTTGTGGCTAATAGAGTATATATATGTCTTGTGTTTATTTACTGTTGTAGTCATTCCCAGCTGAATATCAGGTCACCCCCGGCTCTCACAGCATCTTCCCTATCTGAATAGCTTCAACTCCCCACTAGTCCTTTACTTGCACTTTACTCATCCACAAATCTTTCATCCTCGCTCAAATTAATGGGGAAATTGTCGCTTTCTCGGTCCGAATCTCTCTCACTTCATGCGGCCATCATTGTAAACAATAGGGAACTTTGCGTATATGTTCAACTGACTACGTCACGCTACTTCCGGTAGGTGCAAGCCTTTTTTTTATCAGATACCAAAAGTTGCAATCTTTATCGTCGTTGTTCTATACTAAATCCTTTCAGCAAAAATATGGCAATATCGCGAAATGATCAAGTATGACACATAGAATAGATCTGCTATCCCCGTTTAAATAAAAAAAATTCATTTCAGTAGGCCTTTAAGTGTTTCGTATCGGTCATTATCGATAATTATTGATATTTTTAATGACCTATGGAAAATAAGGGTGAAACGTAAACATTTTTATTTCACATGTAGCCTTCCTCTGATAATAATCCCTCAGCTATCAAGGCAGAAAGGAAATGTCAACACAAGCATGGAAACACTTAATGTAAAACGTAATTGTAAAATCACATTGAACACTTAAAAATAAGCTCCCAAAATGAAAGTGCTAAATAAGGAATATGAAAGACAGATGTGTCCATACTACGACCTGCGGGCCATGTGTGGGCCATGTGCGGCCTGCCTGCGTCTTCAATGTGGCCCGCGAGACGTCATGGGGTTAATGAGGATTGGTCTAACCTGACTCTCGCCAGACCCTTGTAGTTCGCTGAGCTCCACACAAGAATCTGGGCTTGAGGGCATTGCAAACTCCTTCAAGATAGCAAAAAGTAATGAACCAATCAGGATCGCCGGGCGGGATTTCATAGATGTGACGTAGCGCCGAAGCGACTGTTTGATTCAAACAACAATGGCGGCACACAGCGAGGAGTCGTGTGCTGACATTAATTCTGCTATTGCAACTGTTTTGTCCAATCTATTGAATATTAATTATTTAAAAGATGAACAGAGAATGGTTTTGAAGTCATTTATGAACTTTTCACTCTGTCGTTATCCTATATGTCAGCTGTTCTGTTTTGGATTTCTCAGCGTCACTGGCAGTGGCGTGCGGTGACGTTCATGTCAGGTGAGGCACTGACTTCATCACAGTCAGATTTACAAACATATGAACCCTAAAGAGTATCTTATTCACCATTTGATTGGCAGCAGTTAACGGGTTATGTTTAAAAGCTCATACCAGCATTCTTCCCTGCTTGGCACTCAGCATCAAGGGTTGGAATTGGGGGTTAAATCACCAAAAATTATTCCCAGGCACGGCGCCGCTGCTGCCCACTGCTCCCCTCACCTCCCAGGGGGTGAACAAGGGGATGGGTCAAATGCAGAGGACAAATTTCACCACACCTAGTGTGTGTGTGACAATCATTGGTACTTTAACCTAACTTTAACTTTACACTTACAAACTGTAGCAAACAATAAAGCACATTTAATTAAAAAATGTTATTATGGTCTTACCTTTACTTATAAATGCGGGAGAGTTGTGAATGAATGAAATATGAAATCCGCGCTGCATTCTGCAGGTGTACCTAATGTTGTGTCCCTGTTCACGGCCGCGCAAGCATTGTTGTTTTTGCACTTTTTGGCTTCTTGTTAAGTGACTTTTTTTGGGTGGATTCGGTCTTGCACGTGGAGGGTTTGGGTGTGGGCTTTGGTTGGTGTGGCGCTCCCGTCGGGCGATGTATTCTGCGGCGGGAGTGTTAACCGGCACCAGGAGGCGGGGTTATGAGACGAGCCTCACACAGTGTGTCTTGGCAGCAGTTTTATGATCGCTCAGCACTAAAAATACGTTACACACATACAGTTGTTGACAAAATACACTGTACATTATATACCTCAGCTAACTAAACTATGGAAATGTATAATATAATTCATATAGCAATACGGTCTCACTGTACAGCAGGCCAGCAGTTAGCCGAGTCATTGTGCACAATCCATGTTGAGGGCGAGGCACAACGCAGTGATGTGCCTCAACTGGCTGCTGATCACCGCACCGTCTCTTCTCAGTATTTGAACGGCAAATGTGAAAATAAAAATAATCTAAAACTGGTGAAGTTAAATGGAAAATAACTTTAGTATAATCACTGGATACATATAACAATTTAATGTTTTTTTTTCTCTTTTTACTTTTTTTTTCTTTCCATGATGGCAGGTGAGGCCGTGCCTCCCCTGCCTCTAGTGACTGCACGCCACTGGTCACTGGGTGATTTCGATGTGAGTGGTAGAAGTAGCTCGTCATTCAAGACAACAGACAAGTGGTTTATCCAATCACATACAATGATTTTTTTTACAAGGCCCCGCCTTCTGAAATACATCTCCTATTGAGAAGTCCCAAATCCTTGTGTAGAGCTCAGCGAACTACAAGGATCTGGCGAGAGTCAGGTTAGAATTTGTCACCATCTTGTCGACAATATGAGTAAATCAGGTCTATGACAGCTTATCATGCTTTGATTTGGGTCAAGTGCAGTATTTACTTGTATGACCCAATGCAAACAACCTTCACTGGTCATGGTGCAAAAAAAAAAATCTAACCTACACAAAATGCCAACAGACATAGTCATACATAACACATATAACATAATTTGTGGATATCATATCGTATCATTACACCCATTTAAATCCATTAAAAAGCATTATGGGAAAAATGTAAAACAAACTCCACACTTATCCATGTTTGGTGCATTTTAGCTGCTTGTTATTTCTGATTGATTACAAAACTTAAAGAAGGTCGTCACGGAAGTAAACAAGGTATGAGTCAAACTTTCACATACTCTTAATATCCAATTATATTAATTATATATCCATTATATTAATATAATATGTACATACTGTGTGTGTGTATATGTATATATATTACTGCCATATATATTGTGTATATATATATATATATTACTGCCATATATATTGTATATCACTTTACATGCATAGAGTTACTTTACATGCTTTCGGCCCTCGACCACATTTTTTTTAGCCCAAAGCGGTTTGGACACCACTAAAGTAAGAAATGCTTAATAAAGTTGAATAAAATAGTGCAAAGTGTGAAAATGTAAACATAGAGAAACCTGAGAGGAACTATTTTCTGCAGGTATAGTGGCAGGAAGTTAGGCTAAGGTGGTTTGGGATCAGCGGTCTTGGTGGGGACGAGCGCCTTGCATCATTTACAGAGCACATTAGTCTGACTACTAGTGGGGTGTAAAAAAAATAATCGAAAACTGATTTAAAAAAAAAAAATTTATTGTTTATATTTTTTCCTTAAATCTGTCCTGTACAGCCACTCAGACAAATTCTATTGTTGATGTAGAAGATCTATATCTGCTGTACAGATTTACTTTAGAAAAGAGAAGTGTTGGGTATTTGACTTTATTGAATGTTTGGGTGGAATTTTATTTAACAAAAAACTGTTTTAGTTTAGGTAATATAGACTTTTATCAGAGCTTTTTTATGGAGGAATGGAGTTAATCATATAACTTGCATCCAATGTTATTAAAAAAATATTGATTTTGAATTGACAAATTATTCTGTATCGAATCGTTACCCCCAATAATCGAATCCTGTGGTGCCCAATGATTCACAGCCTTGCTGACTACTATTTATTTACATACCATAATTGTTTCCAAACGGTGTCTGTAACACGGCAGTAAAACGGCTGATCAAACAAAACAGAAGTCATCGTCATGGACCCACTGGCTGCGGTAGCTAGCTCTCCAATCAGCTAAATAGACTCAATAACTCCACGGTGACGTTTTCGTGAATTTACTTAGGAATTTGTGAAACTGAAACAATACAAAAAAATGTCATTGTAAGTTAATAATACTAACACAGATATTTGTAAACATGTTAGCATATTAGTTAATGACACTAGCTTGGTTTCATTACAATAGCACATACAAATATGCATTAAACACTACTACAGACTTCACACATGGGACGGTTTAGTAAGTGAGAATAGTTTTAGTTATATTGCAAAATTTACAAACGTTGCTTGGTGTGCTGAAGTAGCCATACGAGTAGACACGCTATGGACGGCTTGAAGACTGAATGGTGCTCCGGTTGGGGGGGGAAAAAAACACCAAGAGTAAACTAATCCCAAAAGATGGCGCCGTACAAACAACAATGCACCATCTCATTGTGTTTGCTTGATATTTTTTACTTTGTATTATGGCCGTCAACAAAGAAATATCACAATATATAATGATACTGTTTTAAACGCCCAGCCCTACTTGTTATGTATAATAACTTTTTAAGAACTTGGTAAAGTTACAACTTACGACATTTATAATATTGTCTTTTGTCAATAGTTCCTGCATCATCTTTTGCGTGCCGAGTCATGTGACTCTGTTTCTCAATGCACTAATTCACCATTTCAGCCGCCCGCCGCCCCGCCTCCCCAGGCGTCCCAGGGCGAGGAGGGCGAAAGCGACACCTGCAGCATCTGCTTCGAGGCCTATACGACGGCGGGAGAGCATCGCATCGCTGCTCTGCGCTGCGGACACCTCTTCGGCTACACCTGCATCCACCGCTGGCTGACAGCTCAGCGCTCGGCCGGCAAATGTCCGCAGTGCAACAAGAAGGCCAAGCGCTCCGACATCTTGCGGCTCTACGCTCCCAAGCTGAGAGCCATGGACAACAGCGAGCACGAGAGCCTGAAGAAGCGAGTACACCTGCTTTTCTTTGCTTTGCAGGTGACCGCGTTTTGCTCAGTTTGTGTGTGTGTGTGTGTGTGTGTGCAGGGTCCTGGAGGAGGAGCAATCTCTGAGGAGGAAGGCCGAACTCGAATCGGCTCAGTACAAACTCAAACTCCAGGTGGTTAGCAACAAGTATGGACAAGCACAACAGGAACTCCAGGTATCACTTTTTCATTTTCATCTTCTCATTTGGGCTCCATCTGAGGCCCCGGGTCCTACATTGTGTGCCATTTCATGCATGAATATGTGCTGATATAATAAGGAAGGGTTGCTGTCAGTAGTTGATATCGATACATTTTCACAATCCTCGATACTTATTTGACACCATGAAAAAAAATTATTTTGTAATTCTTTACTTTCCAATCCAACTTTATTTGTAAAGCACTTTGAAAATAATCAGTGGACCAAAGTGTTTTGTAGCATAATGACTACAATACGCAGAAACTAACAAGAATCAACTAAAAACACATGGATAAAAAAGAATAAGTAAATCGAAGCACAAATAAAATGGAATCAATAAAAACATTCAGGTAAAACCTAATAAAAAACCTAGGGCTGTCAAACGATTAAAGTATTTGTCTGCGATTAATCGCAGTTTGTTCATAGTTAACTCAGAATTAATCGCTGATCACAGTGTTTCCCACACATTCATTTATTTGTGGCGGCCCGCCACGAAAGAATTACGTCCGCCACAAATAAAATAAAAAATAACAATTTTTTTTTTTTTTTTTTTTTTTTTTTTGTCCTGTCCAGCTTATCAGGCAAATCATATAGTTGATGTAGATGCCCATATAGGCTGTTCAGATTTACATTACAAAAGAGAAGTGTAGGATACTTCTCTTGTTGCCTTATTTGTATTTGACCACTACTGTTTTCTGTTTATTTGTTACTGACTGTGGCAGGACACATCTGCCTCTGTTTCACTTTATGTTGCTGGTAAATAATATGGTTGTAGTAGAAGGCTAGAGTTAAATTATTTAGTATGCACTAATTAAAGGGGCGGAGCTTTAAGAGACATTTTAGCTTTAATACTTTATAAGATATATTTTTTGTAAGAACCACAACTAATAAATATATTTCAGTGAATAACTTAATGTTCAGATCTGTATATAAATATGTACATAAAGTGTTGTAATTATATTGTAAAATGGATGGATGGATGGACGTTTAAAACAAAACTGTTATTATTAATTAGTAAGTATATATTTTTTTAGCCTTTTTAGAGAAAATCATATCATTGTAGTACATTATGCAAATTACTCGATGATGTCATGGTGACCACGCCCATAGCCACGCCCCCACCACCACAGGTATCTTGGCAGTTTATGGGAAACACTGGATCAATATAATTTTTTGTTATCATTAAGTGTACCCTAGACAATTTTTGAAAATGTTTTTATGACTGGACAATTAGTTTGCTTTAAATAAATGTTAAACATCATGCTTTTTTTAAGAGCTCAACAGGAAAATGGACATAAACCCGCTTTTAATGAGGATACTATAAATGAATAAAATACATGCAGTGCGTTTGTCTTGCCAGATTTTGTATTTTGTAGGAATACAGAATTTGTATTCCTGCTGTATGTGCACTTGCATCCAGAAGAGGAGCTACACTTGCATGTTAAGATACTGTAGTATTACAGAATTTGTATTCCTGCTGTAGGTGCACTTGCATCCAGAAGAGGAGCTACACTTGCATGTTAAGATACTGTAGTAATACAGAATTTGTATTCCTGCTATAGGAGCACTTGCATCCAGAGGAGGAGCTACACTTGCATGTTAAGATACTGTAGCAGTTTCACGCATTAATAACACAAAATGTGGACGGTTACAATCATGGTTTGATTGTCAAATATGTTTGTTTATATAGTCTGTGATAGTCCTACCTAAGGTGGAAACTACCAAGTAGTTTTCACCTTCAAAACAAATAAAATATATTGATTGTTTTCAAAGAACTAGACATTGCAATTGCAGTTCAAATTTTGAATGAATGTTGAGGAGCCTAAGCCGAACTGAAATGCTAAGAGTTACCACGCTGGCCAGATAGCGCGAACTATCAAAAAATATGAGCTAAAAAATCTAGTATGCTAAAAGTACTATGCTAACAATAGCAAAACTGATTCCCGGGCGCGGCATCGCTGATGCCCACTGCTCTCCTCACCTCCCAGGGGGTGAACAAGGGGATGGGTCAAATGCAGAGGACAAATTTCACCACACCTAGTGTGTGTGTGACAATCATTGGTACTTTAACTTAACTTATAAATACCGCTAGCATTATTGAAATACCAAAATATATGACACTAAAGTGGTTACCTGTTATATTAGCGAAAACAATTTAGCATGCTAACTGTACCAAGCAACAAGTACCAAAATATATTACTCTAAGGTGTGTACCTGAAAAATGTTGAAAATGTTAGCCTGCTAACGTTAGCATGCATCACCTACCAAAATATGACTGAGGTATATACCTACACAATGAGGTAAAAAATAAGTTAGCATGCTAACCGGTACTAGTAGCAAAACATTTGATGCTGCGGTGTATACCTGCAAAATTTGCCAAAAAGCTAACATGCCAGTATTAGAATGCTAACAAATGTCAAGTCGTTAAGAAATCAGCCACGGGCCACACTTTGGACACCCCTGATGCACATGACCAATGCAATATTTTTTTGTGATTAATGACATGAGTTAACTTGTTAAATTTGACAGCCCGATTTGTTTTGTTTTTTATATTTCTCCAATGTGCCATAAAAAAAAGTGTTAAAATACACGATCCTGGTCTTGCCTTGTCTTGCAGGAGCTTAGAGCTCAGATGGCACAAACTAGGAGGGGCTCAGTCGCCGTCTATTCCTCCTCCTCCTCATCGTCGCTCCACTGTGGCCCTGACCGACCCAAATTGGCGCCGTACGGCTTCTTCGATGCGGTGCTGGTGTCTCAAAATGGAGGCTGCCGTGTTTTGTCCTACTGCGAAGCCATGAGCTGCCTGCTGGCCTCACAGCCTTCGCCCCACGCCACACTCGTGCCCGGTGAGACCTTACTGTCCATCCAACAATCAGTGTCAGACTAACGCTGCAATTCTTGTGCGCTCCTGGTCAGGCTGGGGCGTGAAGAAAGTGAGCCTGGCCAACCTCAAGTCCAGCCAGTACATTCCCATCCACAGCAATCAGATCCGAGGTCTGTGCTTCAACAGGCAGAACGACAGCCTGCTCCTGTCGGCCGCTCTGGACTGCACCATCAAACTCACCAGGTAACTCCAATAACGTGTGAATGATGTACCATATTTTTCGGAATATAAGTCGCTCCGGCCGAAAATGCATAATAAAGAAGGGAAAAAACAAATATAAGTCGCACTGGAGTATAAGTCGCATTTTTGGGGGAAATTGATTTGATAAAACCCAACACCAAGAATAGACACTTGAAAGGCAATTTAAAATAAATTAAGAATAGTGAACAACAGGCTGAATAAGTGTACGTTATATGAGGCATAAATAACCAACTGAGAACGTGCCTGGTATGTTAACGTAACATATTATGGTAAGAGTCATTCAAATAACTATAACATATAGAGCATGTTATACGTTTACCAAACAATCTGTCACTCCTAATCGCTAAATCCCATGAAATCTTATACGTCTAGTCTCTTACGTGAATGAGCTAAATAATATTATTTGATATTTTACGGTAATGTGTTAAAAATTTCACACATAAGTCGCTCCTGAGTATAAGTCGCACCCCCGGCCAAACTATGAAAAAAAACTGCGACTTATAGTCCGAAAAATACGGTATGTGCGCAAGCCGCCGATAATGCGCCAGTCGAACCGAAATGCGAACGTTAGCATGCTGATGATTTGGATGCAGCAAGTACCAAATTGTATGACTCGGTGAGGCGTACAAATGTACAATTAGCTTAACAAACTAGCATGCTAATAGTTAGCAAGTGTCATGTACCAAGTTATATGACTCTAAGGTGTACGGTTAGCAAGTTAACATTAGCATATATCAAGCACCAAGTCATATGACTCTGTGGTAAACGGTTGCAAAATTAGCACCTAAAAAAGTTAGCATGTTAACACATGTCAAGTACCAAGTTATATAACGTTACTGTAGCAAAATTGGCTTTAAAATGTTAGCCTGTGTACATTAGCACATGTTAAGCACCAAGTAATATGACCCTGTGGTAAATGGGTTGCAAAAATAGCACCTAAAAAGTTTGTATGTCCGCAGCTACAAAAAGGTTGGGGACCACTGCTGTAGGGTAAACAGTTGCAAAATTAGCACAAAAAAGTTTGCAGTTTAACCTACCGGTATGTCAAGTGCCAGGTTATATGACTCAGATGTACGCTGGCAGAATTGGCAAAAAAAAAAGTTAGAATGCTAACAGTTAGCATATGTAATGTACCAAGTTATATGACTCTAAGGTGAACGGTTGCCAAATTAGCACAAAAAAAAAAAAAGTTAGCATGCTTTTCAACAGTCACACAATGATAAATAGATGAAAATTGGTGTAGAATCCTATAATGCTACAATGAGATGCATGAGCACCCTCTAGTGGCTGTGCAGGTTACTACACACCAAGTGTGTGTGTGTGTGTTTGTTTGTTCTGGCAATGCTTACTTAATGGGGACATCGCTCTGTTTACACCATGGGTGTCAAACTCTGGCCCGCGGGCCAAATTTGGCCCGCCGTTTAATTTCACTTGGCCCGTGAGATCATATCAAATTAACACTAGCGCTGGCCCGCCGATATCAAATCAATACTAGAGCTGGCCCGCCGATTATATACAGCGGCGGTGCCACAGTACAAATCTGATTCTCATATTTGCTAATTGTCATACTTGCAAGATCTCCAGGAGATTCCCAATTTTCAGTGACCCTCCCGGGAAATCTAGTCACTTATTTGTCCCGTACAACAATTGCTGGCCCCGGTTACTCAATATGTGCGACTCTGGCACGCATACAGAAGTGAATGCAAGGCATACTTGATCTTCAGCAATACAGGTTACACTAAAAAAAAACTTTAACATTGTTAGATATATACGCCACACTGTGAATCCACACCAAACAAGAATGACAAACACATTTCGGTAGAACATCCGCACCGTAACACAACATAAACACAACAAAACAAATACCCAGAATCCCATGCAGCCCTAACTCTTCTGGGCTCCAATATACACCCCCGCCCCCCCAACCCCGCCCACCTCAACCGACGCACGGAGGGAGGGGGGAGGGCGGGGGTGTATATTGGAGCCCAGAAGAGTTAGGGCTGCATGGGATTCTGGGTATTTGTTTTGTTGTGTTTATGTTGTGTTACTGTGCGGATGTTCTCCCAAAATGTGTTTGTCATCCTTGTTTGGTGTCGGTTCACAGTGTGGCGCATATTTCTAACAGTGTTAAAGATATTTATGCGGGCACCGTCAGTGTAATCTGTATCGCTGTTGGCCAAGTATTCTTAGCGTTCAAACATAAATTATGAACGGGCCAGCACGTTGTGGGAATGGATGAAATGCAGTCGTGAGTACAGCTCGTGTAGGTCAACTTTGTTCGATAAAGAATATTGTCTTAACCCAAAGCTTAAGCCCCGACATTAGTGAACTAGCATCCAGGAAAAGACACCAGATATCTGGCTTGGGCACATCAGATTTGATCAGTATGTCGCAAACGGAGCAGTTTAAAGTTCTGAATGGTTGGTTTATTCATTGTTAATTATATTCACATTTATTAGCCTGTGGAAAAAGTTAATGTTGATATTTACCTCAGAAGGCTGCAAACAGAAAAGAGGCAATACATTTTTATTTAAATTGTATTAGATATGCCATTGATATTTTATAATTATTATTATTTGAAACTCGATTTTGCATGTCACTATAAAGTTATATAAGCCTTGCTTGTTCAATACTCAATGCAAAACTTGTTTGGGTCCCTATTAAAAGGTTAATTTGTTCAACCTTGGCCCGCGGCTTTGTTCAGTTTTAAATTTTGGCCCACTCTGTATTTGAGTTTGACACCCCTGGTTTACACAGTCACCTTTAGGGGACCTCTGACGGTATGGGGACAAAAAAAACAGGTCCCCTAAAGGGAAACCTTTTGAAATGATAGTCAGATCCATCCTGAAGATGCCTAAGTGATTTTTAAGCTTTGGCCCATAAAACATGTTTACTGGTTAGTTTGAGTGTGAGACATTTGCACAGCAGCCCCCTCATCGGGCTGTAGCTGGTACTGCACTCGCTGCTCTGCTCACACTTCTTCCGTGTATAGTTAATCACTTCCACCTGGTGAAACTTCCTATAAGAGGACAGCTGTAGTGCTGTATTCTGAGGATCATGTCATATTTAATTTGAACTTTTTTTTTTTAACGGTCCTCAGTAGTCCCGTATAAATTTGTGTGAATTATGCAAAATTATTTGAATTTGGTCCCCATGAACCATATTAACTCTTTTTCCCCAGGGTCCCCAGTAAGAATGATCAGCACATTACTTCATCAATCCAGAGATTTAAAGACGTGTATGAGCTAACTGGGCAGTGCCCATTTTACCTCTCTTTTTTTTTTTTATGCCTCCACAACCTGTAGAAAGGGTGCTCCCCACAAGTGATGATCAAAAACTTGGTCCCCATTCCAAATGATAACCAGTATGTGTGTGTTTTTTTTTTTTTTTTTGCAGCCTGCTAACCAACACGGTGGTTCAGACTTACAACACGGGCAAGCCCGTGTGGAGCTGCTGCTGGTGTTTGGACAGCACCAACTACGTCTACGCAGGCTTGAGCAACGGCTCGGTGCTGGTCTACGACATCAGAGACACCAGTACGCATGTCCAGGAGCTGGAGCCGCTGCGCTCCAAGTCTGTGCCTTTTTTATTTATTTTTTTTATAAACACCCAACAATGTCAAAACGCCAGGAACCAACATCCAACATCATTCCTTCCAGGGCCCAGGTGGCGTCTCTATGCTACGTCCCGAAGGCGGCGTCCAGCTCGTTCCCATGCGGCGGGCTGATCGCCGGCTCCCCGGGCGGCGGCTGCTTCTGGGAGCAGGTCAACGATAGCACGTACAAGCCGCACATGCTGCCGCTGGAGGCGGGGGGCTGCACCGACATCCAGGTGGAGACGGAGAGCCGGCACTGCTTGGTCACCTACCGACCAAGTGAGAACCTTTCGCCGCATACCCGGCCATTTTTCCTCTCTCTACCGGCGGTGACGCTCTCTCTCCTGCAGGCCGCTTCAACCCCAATCTGCGCTGCGTCCTGATGGCCCTGACCCGGACGCCCCCGGAGGACCTCAACCAGCCGCCCGGCTGCTGCTGCTCGCCCGTGCAGACGTTCACCGCCGGCTCGTCCTGCAAGCACCTCACCAAGAACGCCATCTTCACCAGCCCAGATGGAGGCGGGGCTCTGGTGTGCGCCGGAGACGAGGCGTCCAACTCCACCATGGTACGATCGCAACTAGAGATGTCCGATAATGGCTTTTTTGCCGATATTCCGATATTGTCCAACTCTTAATTACCGATTCCGATATCAACCGATACCGATATATACCGTCGTGGAATTAACACATTATTATGCCTAATTTTGTTGTGATGCCCCGTTGGATGCATTACCCAAAATAAATCAATGCCAACATGGCACTGCCATATTTATTATTGAAGTCACAAAGTGCATTCTTTTTTTTTAACATGCCTCAAAACAGCAGCTTGGATTTTGGGACATGCTCTCCCTGAGAGAGCATGAGGTGGTTCAGGTGGGCGGGGTTAGCGGGGGGTGTATATTGTAGGGTCCCGGAAGAGTTAGTGCTGCAAGGGGTTCTGGGTATTTGTTCTGTTATGTTTAGGGCTGCAACAACTAATCGATTAAAATCGATTATAAAAATAGTTGGCGATTAATTTAGTCATCGATTCGTTGGATTTGTGCTATGCTCATGCGCAGAGGCAAAATATTTTTTTATTTTTATTTTTTATAAACCTTTATTTATAAACTGCAACATGTACAAACAGCTGAGAAACAATAATCAAAATAAGTATGGTGCCAGTATGCTGTTTTTTTTCAATAAAATACTGGAAAGGATAAAAATGTAGTTTGTCTCTTTTATCCGATTATTAATCGATTAATCGAAGTAATAATCGACAATCAAATTAATCGTTAGTTGCAGCCCTAGTTGTGTTTATGTTGTGTTACGGTGCGGATGTTCTCCCGAAATGTGTTTGTCATTCTTGTTTGGTGTGGGTTCACAGTGTGGCGCTTATTTGTAACAGTGTTAAAGTTGTTTATACGGCTACCCTCAGTGTGACCTGTATGGCTGTTGACCAAGTATGCGTTGCATTGACTTGTGTGTGTGAAAAGCCGTAGATAATATATGAATGGGCCGGCACGCAAAGGCAGTGCCTTTAAGGTTTATTGGCGCTCTGTACTTCTCCCTACGTCCGTGTACCACTCCTTATAGCGGCGTTTTAAAAAGTCATAAATTTTACTTTTTGAAACCGATAATTTCCGATATTACATTTTAAAGCATTTATCGGCCGATATTATCGGACATCTCTAATCGCAACCTTCCTCCTTCACCATTGTCTCGTTCTGCTCAGCCTCCTGTGGCTTTCACAATAAAATTCTGACCGCCACTCCTTTAGGTGTGGGAGGCGGCTGGCGGCGCTCTCCTCCAGAAGCTTCCCGCCGACCTGCCGGTGCTGGACATTGCGCCGCTCAGGGCGAGCGGTGACAACTACCTGGTGGCGCTCACGGAGAAGATGATGAAGCTGTACAAGTGGAAGTGAGCGAGCGTTATGTTTACAATAACTGAATCAAGATTTCAGTCCTTTTTATTTTGAAATGGTCAGGGGACCTTTGAGCAACATGTTGTCTAAAAACAAATCACCAAAAAACTGTTTTTGTGTGCCACACGTGTCATGTGACCATCAAGCGAGGCAAAGAGGCGGCAAATAGACTCGGTCGTCCTGATTTTTAATGTTGGCCTGTCTTTATTTACCAGGCAAACATTTCACTGTTAAATATTTTAATGCGGAAAAACAGGTTTTCAGTGTCCTTCTCAGACGTCTGAGTGGCCCTGAACTCAGCACCAGCAGCACCCAGCTTGGTTGAACTGCTCAGCAATGTTAGGGTTTGTACAATAAAACACCACCAAATACCGTCTTTACTACTCTTTAATACTCTGAACGAGTGCTTCAAATGTCCCAAAGGGCATTTATTGTACTGTATGTATATGTGTAAATATATATATGTTTGTATGTATCATTCCTAGTTTTCATTTCAAGTCAATAAATACATTTTATGTCTTGACAGGCGACGTTGAGAGGTGAATCTTATTCTGAAAAAAAAACAGACTTTGTCTTTTCAGTTTACATCACCAATAAAAATCAGTAAAAGATTTTATTGCATTGGATCAGTGCAGGAACTAAAAATCCAGAACAGTAGACAAGGGTTTCTGCGGGTCGTTAAAAAGATTTCAGTGGATTTAGCGCATGTTGAGGCCTGAAACGGCATTGAAAAGCATTAAATTTGATGTCCAGAGGTATTTAGAAAAAGGTATAGCAGTAAGTTCACACATGCTATTAGATAATTACAAGTCGGTAATTAAAGGCAGGCCCCAGTTAATTGCCTAATTTCTTTAGCGTTATTAACAAGGCAACTTCTGCTGTCACCACAACTGGCAGCTGCTGCTACCACTACAAAAAATAAATATGTTCTCAGTTTA
The DNA here is from genome assembly GCF_033978785.1 of Entelurus aequoreus. Classification (NCBI taxonomy): domain Eukaryota; kingdom Metazoa; phylum Chordata; class Actinopteri; order Syngnathiformes; family Syngnathidae; genus Entelurus; species Entelurus aequoreus. The sequence goes on from NC_084733.1 coordinate 81,045,573, forward strand.
AACAGTCTTGTGAGCCATTTCTAATTCACTAGAGTAAAAGTTTCAACTATTCAATCATTGTCAAATTCTTACATAAGACAGTTGTAATCTTTTGAAATATATATACAGTACAAGCCAAAGGTTTGGACACACCTTCTCCTCATTCAATGCGTTTTCTTTATTTTCATGACTATTTACATGCCCGAATGCAGCTGAGATAGGCTCCAGCACCCACCGCAACCCTGAAAGGGACAAGCGGTAGAAAATGGATGGATGGATGGATTGTCACTGAAGGCATCAAAAATATGAATGAACACATGTGGAGTTATGTACTCAGCAAAAAAGGTGAAATAACTGAAAACATGTTCTATATTCTAGTTTCTTCAAAATAGCCACCCTTTGCTCTGATTACTGCTTTGCACACTCTTGGCATTCTCTCGATTGAGCTTCAAGCACACCTGTGAAGTGGAAACCATTTCAGGTGACTACCTCTTGAAGCTCTTCGAGAAAATGCCAAGATTGTGCAAAAAAAGTAATCAGAGAAAAGGGTGGCTATTTTGAAGAAACCAGAATATAAAATATGTTTTCAGTTATTTCACCTTTTTTTCTTGTTAAGTGCATAACTCCACATGTGTTCATTCATAGTTTTGATGCCTTCAGTGACAATCTACAATGTAAATAGTCATGAAAATAAAGAAAACACATTGAATGAGAAAGTGTGTCCAAACTTTTGGCCTGTACTGTGTATATATAGCTGAGGTAACATCTGTAACAATTTAAACCAGTGTTATCTGTATGTATATAATAATAATAATAATACCTGGGATTTATATAGCGCTTTTCTAAGTACCCAAAGTCGCTTTACATGTTTAAAAACCCGTCATTCATTCACACCTGGTGGTGGTAAGCTACTTTCGTAGCCACAGCTGCCCTGGGGTAGACTGACGGAAGCGTGGCTGCCAATTTGCGCCTACGGCCCCTCCGACCACCACCTATCATTCATTCAACATTCATTCACCGGTGTGAGCGGCACCGGGGGCAAGGGTGAAGTGTCCTGCCCAAGGACACAACGGCAGCGATTTTTTTGGTAAGAGGCGGGGAGCGAACCTGCAACCCTCAGGTTTCTGACACGGGCGCTCTACCCACTACGCCATGCCGCCCCATATATATATATATATATATATATATATATATATATATATATATATATATATATATGTATATATGTGTGCATATATGTATATATATGTGTGCATATATGTATATTTATGTATATATGTGTGCATATATTTATGTAAATGTATATATACACACATATATGTATATACATACCCATATATATATATATATATATATATACACACGCGTGTATGTATATATAATGTGTGTGTATATGGATATATACATGTGTGTATATTTGTATATACATGTGTAATTATATATATTTATATATCATATGATATGTATATAATAATATATACATTATACTATACATACTACATAAATATATTATTAGATATATAAATATATGTTATCTGTATTCGATTTATATACATTTTTATTTTATTTATTTATTGTATTTGGAGTCACTTTTCATGTTCATTATTCTAAAGGATAGTAGTTTAAGAGCGCACTGCTGTTAGATGGAGACAGGTGTGGACAATATTGGAGACACTTGTCCCCACGCTAAAAGTAAACAGCTAAGGAGAAAAACTCTATGATGTTGCTTTCATTTTGACAATACAGCATCCATCAGCTGCTGTGACAGAGTTAATGAGGAGAGAAAACACGCTGTCACTCCTGTTTTGTTGTTGTTGTTGTTGTTGGCCAAACTGTTGTACTGAACCACAAGGGGGCGTTGGAGAAGAACACATCTTGTTTATTAGACTTTATCTTCATTAGCCAAACTGCTTTGTGTTTTATTTTGATATCAAAAAGTAATCGCCATGTTTTTTTTTCATGTCACAAAGATATTACTTTAAAAACCATTTGACACATCATTTTGTTAGTTGTATTGCGTGTAGTTAATTCCTATACGACATATTTCTGCTCAAACTCTTAATGGATCTGTCCCGATACAGCATCTACATGTACATAACTTTAAAAAAATAATGATTTTAAAAAAATACTTCCCTCTATCAAAAGGTAAAAATAGAGTTAAAGGCATCATCAGAATCAGAATCAGAAATACTTTATTAATCCCTGAGGGGAAATTAAAATTTTCAGCACAATCCCATTCAAGATCAGACAAACATTACATGAAGTGACAAAAATCTGACAAGTTTATATTAATAATGAATACAAAAAAACTGAATGTGTGCATGCATGCTTTGGAGTTCCTGCCTGGAAAGAAAATAATGTTTGCCTTGGTGCCCTTCTAACTTGCCTTGGTGCCTTAAATATGAGCCCTCCTTTAAAAACCTCTAAATAAAGGCTTAGTGGCCACATGCGTGGACAGCACCTTTTAGCTCTTATTTCCAAAATTGTGTACACTACTGAATTGGGGTCTTGTGGCCGCTTATGTGGACACTTATACTGCCATCTGGTGGTGTCAGAAGAGTATAACATACAATGGAATTTGGGGGAAAAAAGTATAAAAATAAGAATTAGCATGTCACTACACATGAAGTACACGTTTGTTACTTATGGACTATCCATCCATCCATTTTTCTACCGCTTGTCCCTTTTTGGGGTCGCGGGGGGTGCTGGGGTCTATCTCAGCTGCATTCGGACTAAGTACATCTAATCAAAAGATGATTCTTAGTTTTTATTCTAATTAGGGTCCAATTAGGGCTGCAACAACTAATCGATTAAAATCGATTATAAAAAATATTTGGCGATTAATTTAGTCATTGATTCGTTGGATCTATGCTATGCGCATTTTTTAAAATTTTTAATTATTTTTTTTATAAACCTTTATTTATAAACTGCAACATGTACAAACAGCTGAGAAACAATAATCAAAATAAGTATGGTGCCAGTATGCTGTTTTTTCCCCCAATAAAATACTGGAAAGGATAGAAATGCAGTTTGTCTCTTTTATCCGATTATTAATCGAAGTAATAATCGACAGATTATTGGTTATCAAATTAAACGTTAGTTGCAGCCCTAGGTCCAATAAGCCCAAATAGCAAAGAGAAATTAAAAAAAAGGGATGTCCGATATTGTCCAACTCTTAATTACCGATACCGATATCAACCGATACCGTGCTCGCGAGCAACATGGTCGATGTTGCTTGGGATCGCTTCAAAACGGCGTTCCTAAAGATACTAAATGACATGGCTCCCGTGAAAACAGTCAGGATCAAAGCCCGCTCGGAACCATGGATGAATCCGGACCTATTAGCTGCCATAAAAGACAGAGACAGGAAATACTCTGAATACCAAAAATGTAAAACAGAAGTAGATAAACAACCCAATAATATCAACCTCAAATTACTCCTTTCAACTCTCAAAAAGCAATGCAATAAATTAAGAAATAAGTCAACCAACCTGACTAAATCCTTAAAAAAAAATTACATTAACGACAAAATAGAGGAAAACACAAATAAGCCACGTGAGCTCTGGAAAATTCGCAACAACCAGCTTCCTGGTTGCAGCCAGAAACTTAAAACAAGACTCACCAACATCAGCATCAAGGAGGGTGACTCCCTCATTACAGACAAAATGGAGGTAGCTAGCAGACTTAACATCTTTTTCACCAGCATAGCCGCAACTCTTGTCAACAAGCTGTCCCACCACTCTGGTCGCTTTGGTGTAGAACACATTAAAGGCCTACTGAAATGAATTTTTTTTATTTAAACGGGGATAGCAGATCTATTCTATGTGTCATACTTGATCATTTCGCGATATTGCCATATTTTTGCTGAAAGGATTTAGTATAGAACAACGACGATAAAGATTGCAACTTTTGGTATCTGATAAAAAAAAAAGGCTTGCCCCTACCGGAAGTAGCGTGACGTAGTCAGTTGAACATATACGCAAAGTTCCCTATTGTTTACAATGATGGCCGCATGAAGTGAGAGAGATTCGGACCGAGAAAGCGACAATTTCCCCATTAATTTGAGCGAGGATGAAAGATTTGTGGATGAGTAAAGTGCAAGTGAAGGACTAGTGGGGAGTTGAAGCTATTCAGATAGGGAAGATGCTGTGAGAGCCGGGGGTGACCTGATATTCAGCTGGGAATGACTACAACAGTAAATAAACACAAGACATATATATACTCTATTAGCCACAACACAACCAGGCTTATATTTAATATGCCACAAATTAATCCTGCATAAAAACACCTGCGTGTTTGTTACGCTAGCTCCTAGCTCCTCTGCTAGCTCCTAGCTCCATAGAACACGCCAATACAATTCAAACACCTGATCAACACACACAATCACTCAGCCCAAAAGACTGTTCACCTAACCCAAGGTTCATAAAGCTTATATATTTTTAAAAAGTTACGTACGTGACGCGCACGTACGGTACGGTACGTGTTATGCTAGCTCCTAGCTCCTCTGCTAGCTCCTAGCTCCATAGAACACGCCAATACAATTCAAACACATGATCAACACACACAATCACTCAGCCCAAAAGACCGTTCACCTAACCCAAGGTTCATAAAGCTTATATATTTTTAAAAAGTTACGTACATACGCAAAAAAAAGCCAAAGCTGCATACTCACAGTAGCACGTCTGCGTCTTTGTCATCCAAATCAAAGTAATCCTGGTAAGAGTCTGTGTTGTCCCAGTTCTCTACAGGCGTCTGTGTATCCAAGTCAAATGTCCTCCTGGTTAGAGTCTCTGTTATCCGAGTTCTTCCATCTTGACTGCATCTTTCGGGAATGTAAACAAAGAAGCGCCGGCTGTGTACTGTTGTGGCTGACTACGTTCGAAAAATACGTCCATTTCGCACCGACAACTTTCTTCTTTGCTTGCTCAGCTTCCTTCTTCATAATGCAATGAACATGATTGAAACAGATTCACGAACACAGATGTCCAGAATACTGTGGAATTATGAAATGAAAACAGAGCTTTTTCGTATTGGCTTCAATGTGGAAGGCATACCCGTGTTCCCCGGTCTACGTCACGCGCATACGTCATCCTCAGAGGCGTTTCGAACCGGAAGTTTAGCGGCAAATTTAAAATGTCACTTTATAAGTTAACCCGGCCGTATTGGCATGTGTTATAATGTTAAGATTTCATCATTGATATATAAACTATCAGACTGCGTGGTCGGTAGTAGTGGGTTTCAGTAGGCCTTTAACATCTTTTTCACCAGCATAGCCGCAACTCTTGTCAACAAGCTGTCCCACCACTCTGGTTGCTTTGGTGTAGAACACATTAAAGCCTTCTACAGAAAGCTAGGAGCAGTGTTGGGACTAACGCGTTACAAAGTAACGCGTTACTGTAACGCCGTTAGTTTCGGCGGTAACTAGTAATCTAACGCGTTATTTTTTATATTCAGTAACTCAGTTACCGTTACTACATGATGCGTTACTGCGTTATTTTGCGTTATTTTTTATATTCAGTAACTCAGTTACCGTTACTACATGATGCGTTATTTTACGTTATTTTTTATGTAGTATCGGCTAGAAACTGAAGATCTGAGTGTGTTTTGTGGCAGCGCTGCGGTGGGAAAAAAAAGGTGTACGTGCTTTGTGTGGGTGGGGGCGGGGGGGGACTCCCATACCGTAGTTGAGGAGCGGAGGGGAGACGTTCCTTCAGGGCTAACAACCTTCACTTTACCCGGAAGTGGTCTTTACAGCTGAGGGTGAATGACGAGGCCGGCGGTTTGTTGCAACTTTGTGACTTTATTGGACGCAGCCATCCAGCAAGCTAGAGAGAGCACCTGCACGCACTCACTGTCCCGCTCGCTCACTTCTCTCGCCCACTCACTCACTGACGTCACTCACCCACATGCTGTCATATCTTAAAGGGCCACACACGCACACACACATACGCTACTATCATAACAACTAACAAGACATATCAAGGCGAAGCCAAGAGTCGATTTTTTTAACAAGGAGAAATTCTCAATACTTTTCTTTTGTCGAGCACAAGGAAAATAACATTTTAGTTAAATGTAAGTTGTGTCTTGGATCAAATATCCTATCTACTTCAAGTTCAAGTTAATGTGCCATTATGTTGCAGCTATTTAAAATAGTTTTGTCAATTTGTTCTGGCCAGAAACAAATTGGCCTTTGAAACATATCTTTGTCTTTGTGTGTTGTATGTAGAGCACATTGCTTAGCAGACTTTGTGTGTTGTATGTAGAGCACATTGCTTAGCAGAGTTCAGAGATGCAAATGCATGTCAAGTTGATCAACACATTGTATTATTCTCCAGTGCAATAACAGCACTGAAATGAAGGCTAAATGGGCATTAATGGGAGCTTTAAAAAAGAAAAGAAAAAAATAAGTAACTAAATAGTTACTTTTCAAAGTAACGCATTATTTTTTGGTGTAAGTAACTGAGTTAGTAACTTAGTTACTTTTGAAATGAAGTAACTATAACTCATTACTGGTTTTCAGTAACTAACCCAACACTGGCTATGAGTATCCAACGATGATTTCAAATTAGAAATGGTACAGCTGATGAGGTGTTTAAAAAATTGAGCGCGCTCCACCCTAACAAGGCCACCGGCCTTGATAATATTCCCTCCAGATTCCTCAGGGACTCTGCCTCCATCATTGCCCCGATCATCACGCACATAATAAACCTATCAATTACACAAGGCCAAGTACCAAAAGATTTTAAGATAGCAAGAGTAACTCCCCTCTTTAAAAAAGGAATCAAATTGGAACCTGGCAACTACCGACCTGTTTCTATTCTCAGTTCCGTTTCGAAAGTAATGGAGAAAATAGTTTATGAACAGGTCGATAGTTACCTTGCCACTAGTAAACTCATTTACAAATTCCAATCCGGCTTCAGAACTAACCACTCCACTGACACATGCCTTCTCAATCTGACCGACCACATCAAACATGAGGTGGACGCGGGCAAATACTGCGGCATGGTCATGCTGGA
>NC_084733.1:81052587-81106763 GCF_033978785.1 Entelurus aequoreus
GGATGTCGTTGTGGCTTGTACAGCCCTTTGAGACACTTGTGATTTAGGGCTATATAAATAAACATTGATTGATTGATTGATTGATTGATTTTGTTTTCCGTAGGTCTGAAAAAATGTGTCGATACGGAGCGATATAAGACCTTGATACAGTTGTCAGCCAGTCTTCAGCAGCGAGGCACACGGTCCTGGGGGTCGGCCTCGCGGCCAAAGAGACTCTTGAGGAAGACCAGCTGCAGGTAACCCGAGACCACCACCAGGAGGCTGAGCGCCGCCGACCACCAGGTGACGTAGCGGGCGTTGGACATCAGCAGGTAGTAGTCGGCGCTCTTCCTCATGCGGCCGAAGTTGTAGTAGCGAAACATGTGGAAGACGTGGTTCTCCACCTTGTGGGCGGAGTCCTGAAACGAGAGCCAATTAGTCTCCGCCCCCCTTTTCTGCTGGTGTCTGGGTGTGGCGTGAGAACCTGGATGATGCTCAGCGTGTCGTTCAGCTGCTCGGACTCGTCGTCTTTCTTCACGTCGCCGCCGCCCTCGCCCTCGCCGTCCGGGCGGTGCTCGTCGTAGTAGACGCCGAAGCTGAGGAACACCTGCATTGTTCCCAAGCGGTTGTGGAAGTTGCTGAAACACATCTGGTAGAAACCTGGGGTGAGAGAAAACGAATGAGTCACGTCCGACTCGCAAGTGTGATTCACCCCGATCCTAAATGGATTCATCACTTTCAAAAAACCATTTTAAAAAGAAAATACACAAAACCGCCAAAGCAGTGAAGTTATCACAAAACTTTGTGTTGCCATGAGTTCCCGGCGAGAGGACAAAAGCTGTCTTTGATCTTACCAAGCAAAAGGCTTGTAAAACTCCACTGTGTAGGATGGAAGCGACATGAAGGTGTCGGTTTCTTTGATGTATTGTAGTCCACAGGAAGATTTTGTCTTGACCCGAGATCTACAAAGCGGAGAGGAAGCAGGGCCTGACCCCCCCCCCGCACCCCCCAGGCACCTTTTCTTTTAACTGTTTTGTGACCAAAGGCAGTGGCTGTTTACGACCCCCTTCCTTTAGAACAGTGGTTCTTAACCTGGGTTCGATCGAATCCTAGGGGTTCGGTGAGTCGGGCGAAACTACTCACCGTGTAAATAAAAACTTCTCCCTATCACGTGTTATGGATACCCCCAAACAATTAACCCTTTAATTTTCCATCTGATTTGCGGGTGTGTAAATGTTAGAATAATTATGTATAAGTTATCACACAACTCTTATGCTTAAAGGCCGTTGCTATAGTTATTATCAATTGCGCTGAAGTTGTAAAGGCACAACTTGTAATCTTGCTTTGCTAGTTGTCTCGTGTCAGCAGTTTGTTTCCAGACCCTGCCTGCTGACAGCCAAGGACGGACATCGGGTACCTCAACGCAGATAAAACAAGAGTCAGCACATTTCCATTCTGAATAATCATGTATTGTGTCTACTGGGGGCTGCTTGCAGCCTCAGTGATGTTAACTAGGGACCTCCCGAATAAATAGAGGAGCACGTGGGACTGTACCTTAGAGCGTAGGGTGAAACTGTAACTGAGTGTACAGCCCAATACGTCTCTCCTCATGAGTAAAATTCAACTCTGTCTCTGCTTGATTCCTTTCTTCTTGTCTTGTGTAATAGATAGTTCGGTGTTTGAACCTGACAGTCATTTGTTGTGAGTTCATGCACTGTGTTGGTTTTGTTCTTGGAACAGGGTGATGTTCATGCACGGTTCATTTTGTGCACCGGTAAAAAAAACATAAAACTTTGTCTTGAATTTTTTAAAAATATATATAATAATATTTTTCACTAAAGAAGGGTTCGGTGAATGCGCATTTGAAACTGGTGGGGTTCGTTTAGATCGGGGAACGTTGTTTTTTTTTTCAAACAAAAGCCTGTAAAACTCCACTGTGTAGGATGGGAAGCAACATGAAGGTGTGGGTTTCTTTGATGCATTGTAATCCACAGGAAGACTTTGTCTTGACCCGAGATCTACAAAGCGGAGAGGAAGCAGGGCCTGACTCCCCTCCAGGCGACCTTTTATTTGAACTGTTTTGTGACCAAAGGCAGCGGCTGTTTACGACCCCCCTCCCCTAGAAACAGCTGTTGCCATGTAATCAGGGAAAGTCCAAATAAAAGAGGCGTACAATCCTTCGTCAGAGCGTGGTGGGAGACTGTGCAAGAGTACAGCCCAGACGTTTCTCCTCAATTGAGCCATATTTAATTCTGTCTCTGTTTAATTCCTTGCTTCTTGTCTTGTTTAATAGATGTCATCAGTGTTTGAACCTGACAAAGTTGGCTCGTTGTATAATTTCACGCTGTTGTAACAGCGTTCTTTACCGGTGTGTGTGTGTCAAGATATACACTATCACGTGATTGACTGTCACGGCCCCCCCTATGCTAATCCCTATCGTTGTGGGGCAATACCAAAATCTTGTTGCGGGGCACAAAAAGCCACCTACCAGACTCCTTGGCGTCAAATTCCACCTGACCAGTAGCGTCGTCCACGCCGGAGAGCAGCAGGCCACTCGGGGCGTTGACGGTGACGGACAGGTGTCTGTCATGGCCGACACCCGTCACCCACTGCACCTGCACGCAGGTAGAGTGGACGCTAAGTCTCCCGTATGAGGGGCCGTTAGGGACATTATTCAGAATTACCTCTTACATACACTACTGAAATGCTCTCACATAAATAACTGAAATGTTTTTCTCTCACACACCCTGCTGAAACACTCTTACATACACTACTGAAATGCTCTTATAAACACTACTGAAACACTCTTATACACACTACTGAAACACTCTTATACACACTACTGAAACACTCTTATACACACTACTGAAACACTCTTATACACACTACTGAAATGCTCTTACATACACTACTGAAACACTCTTATAAACACTACTGAAACACTCTTATAAACACTACTGAAATGCTCTTACATACACTACTGAAACACTCTTATACACACTACTGAAACACTCTTATAAACACTACTGAAACACTCTTATAAACACTACTGAAACACTCTTATACACACTACTGAAACACTCTTATACACACTACTGAAACACTCTTATAAACACTACTGAAATGCTCTTATAAACACTACTGAAATGCTCTTACATACACTACTGAAACACTCTTATACACACTACTGAAACACTATTATACACACTACTGAAACACTCTTATACACACTACTGAAACACTCTTATAAACACTACTGAAATGCTCTTACATACACTACTGAAACACTCTTATACACACTACTGAAACACTCTTATAAACACTACTGAAATGCTCTTACATACACTACTGAAACACTCTTATACCCACTACTGAAACACTCTTATAAACACTACTGAAACACTCTTATACACACTACTGAAACACTCATACACACTACTGAAATGCTCTTACATACACTACTGAAACACTCTTATACACACTACTGAAACACTCTTATACACACTACTGAAACACTCTTATACACACTACTGAAATGCTCTTACATACACTACTGAAACACTCTTATAAACACTACTGAAACACTCTTATAAACACTACTGAAATGCTCTTACATACACTACTGAAACACTCTTATACCCACTACTGAAACACTCTTATAAACACTACTGAAACACTCTTATACACACTACTGAAACACTCATACACACTACTGAAATGCTCTTACATACACTACTGAAACACTCTTATACACACTACTGAAACACTCTTATACACACTACTCAAACACTCTTATACACACTACTCAAACACTCTTACATACACTACTGAAACACTCTTACACACACTACTGAAACACTCTTACACACACTACTGAAACACTCTTACACACACTACTGAAACACTCTTATACACACTACTGAAACACTCTTATACACACTACTGAAATGCTCTTACATACACTACTGAAACACTCTTATACACACTACTGAAACACTGTTATAAACACTACTGAAACACTCTTATACACACTACTGAAACACTCTTATACACACTACTGAAATGCTCTTACATACACTACTGAAACACTCTTATACCCACTACTGAAACACTCTTATAAACACTACTGAAACACTCATACACACTACTGAAATGCTCTCATACACACTACTGAAATGCTCTTACATACACTACTGAAACACTCTTATACACACTACTGAAACACTTATAAACACTACTGAAACACTCTTATACACACTACTGAAACACTCTTATAAACACTACTGAAACACTCTTATAAACACTACTGAAACACTCTTATACACACTACTGAAACACTCTTATAAACACTACTGAAATGCTCCTACATACACTACTGAAGCACTCTTACATACACTACTGTTTCAGTAGTGTATGTAAGGGGTGGGTCTTGTATGTATGCATTTCAGTAGTGTGTATAAGAGTGTTTCAGTAGTGTGTATAAGAGTGTTTCAGTAGTGTATGTAAGAGCATTTCAGTAGTGTGTATAAGAGTGTTTCAGTAGTGTGTATAAGAGTGTTTCAGTAGTGTATGTAAGAGCATTTCAGTAGTGTGTATAAGAGTGTTTCAGTAGTGTGTATAAGAGTGTTTCAGTAGTGTATGTAAGAGCATTTCAGTAGTGTGTACAAGAGTGTTTCAGTAGGGTGTGTGAGAGAAAAACAATTCAGTTGTATATGTGAGAGCATTTCAGTAGTGTATGTAAGAGGTAATTCTGAATAATGTCCCTAACGGCCCCTCATACTCCTGCAGCTCGACCCTGGAACAGACTATTTCCTCCCCAGGAAGTATTGAAACAGGCTCACCATGAAGCTGAGGTAGAACTTCTCTCCCGTGTGAGCAAAGTGCCAGAAACATTCCATGCCGGCGGCGGACAGAACCACGGAGAAGTCGTACTGGTCGGCGCCCCAGAACAGCTCCTGGTCCGTCATGTTGGCGTGGGGGGCCGTCAGGGGCCCGCCGTGACAAGGGGTCCAGAACGCCAAGACGAGGACCGCGCAGAAGGTTTGCTGCTTCATGTCTGATCTCCACTGGTCCAATGATTGACTGGAAGACTGGGAACTCTCTGGTAGCCGCACAGCTGGAACAAACACTGATAGGAACACACCATGTCTGCTGCATCATTAATACTTACAAAACAAGAGAAGCAGACTTTGTTAACCTTGTAGATTGTTATAGTAAAATAGGTCCAGCTTTAGCAGTGTGCCGTGCTTTTACCCAGTTTCCCCTGCGGGGGGACAGCGTTAATATATTTAGGTTTGTAAGACTGAAAATATAAAAACAACAAAAGTGTAACATCCATTGTGTATTTTACATAAATAAAATGGAAGGTTTAGTGTTGATATATTAACACAAAGTATAAATGTAGAAATTACACAACATTCACACAGCAAACACTGCACACGATGTATGTGACTAGAGATGTCCGATAATGGCTTTTTTACCGATATCCGATATTGTCCAACTCTTAATTACCGATACTGATATCAACCGATACCGATATATACAGTCGTGGAATTAACACATTATTATGCCTAATTTTGTTGTGATGCCCCGCTGGATGCATGAAACAATGTAACAAGGTTTTCCAAAATAAATCAACTCAAGTTATGGAAAAAAAATGCCAACATGGCACTGCCATATTTATTATTGAAGTCACAAAGTGCATTGTTTTTTTTTTAACATGCCTCAAAACAGCAGCTTGGAATTTGGGACATGCTCTCCCTGAGAGAGCATGAGGAGGTTGAGGTGGGTGGGGTTATGGGGGGCAGGCTTAGGGGGGCGGGGTTGAGGTGGGGGGGTTAGGGGTAGCGGAGGGGGTATATTGTAGCGTCCCGGAAGAGTTAGTCCTGCAAGGGATTCTGGGTATTTGTTCTGTTTTGTTTATGTTGTGTTACGGTGCGGATGGTCTCCCGAAATGTGTTCTTGTTTGGTGTGGGTTCACAGTGTGGCGCATATTTGTAACAGTGTTAAAGTTGTTTACACGGCCTCCCTCAGTGTGACCTGTATGGCTGTTGACCAGGTATGCTTTGCATTCACTTGTGTGTGTGAACAGCCGTAGATATTATGTGACTGGGAGTGCCTTTAAGGTTTATTGGCGCTCCGTACTTCTCCCTACGTCCGTGTACACAGCGGCGTTTTTAAAAAGTCACAAATTTCACGTTTTTAGCTGATACCGATAATTATGAAACTGATACCGATACTTTCCGATATTACATTTTAAAGCATTTATCGACATCCCTATATGTGACTTATCAGTTAAATTGGCGTCAAAGCATTTAAGTCCCATCTGCTTGGCACTCAGCATCAAGGGTTGGAATTGGGGATTAAATCACCAAAAATGATTCCCAGGCGCGACCACCGCTGCTGCTCACTGCTCCTCCCACCTCCCAGGGGGTGATCAAGGGTGATGGGTCAAATGCAGAGAATAATTTCGCCAAACCTCGTGTGTGTGTGACAATCATTGGTACTTAACTTACTTAAAACTAATTTGTATATATAAAAAAAGGCCATCTGGGTGACATTTTACGGTGCCCAAAAATGTGACATTTTTCCCAACCCCCCTCACCCGCCCTCGGGTGTGACAAAGTATAAGAAAGGAGTACTTGAGCATTCTTGTACATTTAATGTACAAATAAAATCCATATTCCCAATGATAAGTATTGCAGTAGCACATATGTCACAGTACTGCAATACTCCTATAAATACATAAATATAGGTGTAGAAAGGGTGTCATGGTAAAGGGGCGTGTCTTGGCAATGGAGTGTGTCACTAGAAAGGGGCGTGTCTTGGACACAAAATATGGGCATGTCTTGACAAAGGGGCGTGTCTTGGAAATGGGGCGTATCACTGGAAAGGGGTGTGTCTTCTCAATGGGGTGCATCACTGGAAGGGGTGTGTCTTGGACACGAAATATGGGCGTATCACTGGAGAGGGGCGTGTCTTTGCAATGGGTGTGCCACTGCAATGGGGCGCGTCTTGGCAAAAGGGTGTTACACTGGAAAGGGGAGTGTCTTAACAGTGGGGCATAGCATTAGAAAGGGGCGTGTCTTGGCAATGGGGCACATCACTGGAAAGGGGCGTGTCTTGGCATAGGGTGTGTCACTGGAAAGGGGTGTGTCTTGGCAATGGGGCATATCACTGGAAAGGGGCATGTCTTGGCAATGGAGTGTGTCACTGGAAAGGGGTGTGTCACTAGAAAGGGGCGAGTCTTGGACACGAGATATGGGCGTATCACTGGAGAGGGGCGTGTCTTTGCAATGGGTGTGCCACTGCAATGGGGCGTGTCTTGGCAAAAGGGTGTTACACTGGAAAGGGGAGTGTCTTAACAATGGGGCATATCATTAGAAAGGGGCGTGTCTTGGCAATGGGGCACATCACTGGAAAGGGGCGTGTCTTGGCATAGGGTGTGTCACTGGAAAGGGGTGTGTCTTGGCAATGGGGCACATTACTGGAAAGGGGCGTGTCTTGGCAATGGAGTGTGTCACTGGAGAGGGGTGTGTCACTAGAAAGGGGCGAGTCTTGGACACGAGATATGGGCGTATCACTGGAGAGGGGCGTGTCTTTGTAATGGGGCGTGTCTTGGCAAAAAGATGTGTTGCTGGAAAGGGGCATGTCTTGGCAAAAGGGTGTGTCACTAGATAAGGGTGTGCTTTAGACATGAGATATGGGCGTGTCTTTGCAATGGGGCGTGTCTTGGCAAAAGGGTGTGACTTGGCAAAAGGGTGTATAACTGGAAATGGGCGTGTCTTGGTATAGGGGTGTGTCACTGGAAAGGGGTGTGTCTTGGCAATGGAGCGTATCACTGAAAAGGGGCGTGTCTTGGCATAGGGGTATAGGGGTGTGTCACTGTAAAGGGGTGTTTCTTGGCAATGGGGCGTGTTTTATCAATGGGGTGTATCCCTAGAAAGGAGAGGGCGTGTCTTTGCAATGGGGCGTGTCTTGGCAAAAGGGTGTATCACTGGAAAGGGGAGTGTCTTAACAATGGGGCATATCATTGGAAAGGGGCGTGTCTTGGCAATGGGGCATATCACTGGAAAGGGGCGTGTCTTGGCATAGGGGCATAGGGGTGTGTCACTGGAAAGGGGTGTGTCTTGGCAATGGGGCATATTTTGTCAATGGGGTGTATCCCTAGAAAGGGGTGTGTCACTAGAAAGGGGTGTGTCTTGACAGAGGCGCATTATATCTTAGAAGAAGTAGGTCCTATGTCATCATGCTACTGTTAGCATGCTGTCACTGGAAAGGGGTGTGTCTTATCATTGGGGGATGTGTCACTGGAAAGGGGCGTGGCTTGGCAAAGGGGTGTGTCACTGGAAAGGGGTGTATCTTCTCAATGCGGTGTTTCACTAGAAAGGGGTTTGTCTTGGCAATGGGGGGTATCACTAGAGAGGGGTGTGTCACTAGAAAGGGGTGTGTCTTGGCCATTGGGCAGTTTGCTACAAAGGGACGCGTGACTAGAATGGGGTGTGTCTTGGCCACTAGATATGGGCGTGTCTTCACAAAGGGGCATTTTACTAGAGGGGGGCGTGTCTTTGTAAAGGGGCGTGTCTTGGAAATGGGGCGTGTCACTGGAAAGGGGCGTGTCTTGGACATTAGATATGGCCGTGTCATGACAAAGGGGCGTGTCACTGGAGATGGGCGTGTCACTAGAAAGGGGTGTGTCCTGGCCACTAGATATGGGCGTGTCAGTGGAGTGGGGCGTGTCTTTGTAATGGGGCGTGTCACAAGAAAGGGGCGTGTCTTGAACATTAGATATGGGCATGTCTTGACTAAGGGGCATATCGCTAGAGGGGGCCGTGTCTGGGAAAAGGGGTGTGTCACTGGAGATGGGCGTGTCTTGACAATGGGGTGTGTCACTACAAAGGTGTGTATCACTGGAAAGGGGCGTGTCTTGACAATGGGGCGTGTCACTACAAAGGTGTGTATCACTGGAAAGGGGCGTGTCTTGACAATGGGGCGTGTCACTACAAAGGTGTGTATCACTGAAATGGGGCGTTGCACTACAAAGGTGTGTATCACTGGAAAGGGGTGTGTCTTGACAATGGGGCGTGTCACTGGAGAGGGGCGTGTCTTGACAATGGGGTGTGTCACTGGAAAGGTGTGTATCACTGGGAAGGGGCGTGTCTTGACAATGGGGCGTGTCACTACAAAGGTGTGTATCACTGGAAAGGGGCGTGTCTTGACAATGGGGCGTGTCACTGGAGAGGGGCGTGTCTTGACAATGGGGTGTGTCACTGGAAAGGTGTGTATCACTGAAATGGGGCGTTGCACTACAAAGGTGTGTATCACTGGAAAGGGGTGTGTCTTGACAATGGGGCGTGTCACTGGAAAGG
Source organism: Entelurus aequoreus (assembly GCF_033978785.1). Lineage (NCBI taxonomy): Eukaryota > Metazoa > Chordata > Actinopteri > Syngnathiformes > Syngnathidae > Entelurus > Entelurus aequoreus. Next base: position 81,061,935 of record NC_084733.1, read on the forward strand.
GGCGTGTCTTGACAATGGGGCGTGTCACTGGAAAGGTGTGTATCACTGGAAAGGGGTGTGTCTTGACAATGGGGCGTGTCACTGGAGAGGGGCGTGTCTTGACAATGGGGCGTGTCACTGGAAAGGTGTGTATCACTGGAAAGGGGTGTGTCTTGACAATGGGGCGTGTCACTGGAGAGGGGTGTGTCTTGACAATGGGGTGTGTCACTGGAGAGGGGCGTGTCTTGACAATGGGGCGTGTCACTGGAAAGGTGTGTATCACTGGAAAGGGGCGTGTCTTGACAATGGGGCGTGTCACTGGAAAGGTGTGTATCACTGGAAAGGGGCGTGTCTTGACAATGGGGCGTGTCACTGGAGAGGGGCGTGTCTTGACAATGGGGCGTGTCACTGGAAAGGTGTGTATCACTGGAAAGGGGCGTGTCTTGACAATGGGGCGTGTCACTGGAAAGGTGTGTATCACTGGAAAGGGGCGTGTCTTGACAATGGGGTGTGTCACTGGAAAGGTGTGTATCACTGGAAAGGGGCGTGTCTTGACAATGGGGTGTGTCACTGGAAGGGTGTGTATCACTGGAAAGGGGCGTGTCTTGACAATGGGGTGTGTCACTGGAAAGGTGTGTATCACTGGAAAGGGGCGTGTCTTGACAATGGGGTGTGTCACTGGAAGGGTGTGTATCACAGGAAAGGGGCGTGTCTTGACAATGGGGTGTGTCACTGGAAAGGTGTGTATCACTGGAAAGGGGCGTGTCTTGACAATGGGGTGTGTCACTGGAAGGGTGTGTATCACTGGAAAGGGGCGTGTCTTGACAATGGGGTGTGTCACTGGAAGGGTGTGTATTACCGGAAAGGGGCGTGTCTTGACAATGGGGTGTGTCGCTGGAAAGGTGTGTATCACTGAAATGGGGCGTGTCACTACAAAGGTGTGTATCACTAGAAAGGGGCGTGTCTTGACAATGGGGTGTGTCACTGGAAAGGTGTGTATCACAGAAATGGGGCGTGTCACTACAAAGGTGTGTATCACTAGAAAGGGGCGTGTCTTGACAATGGGGTGTGTCACTACAATGGGGCGTATCACTGGATAGGGGTGTGTCTTGACAATGGCGTGTGTCACTGGAAAGGGGCGTTTCTTGGCGATGAGGCGCACCAGCAGCGCCATCATGAGCGTGCACGTGGTGGTGGAGTTCAAGTGCGGTGGAGGGTGCAGAGCGCAGGTCATGTGACTCATCATCACGCCCTCCGTTCAGACAGATTTGGGGGCGTGTCACGGAGGCGAGCGTCAACGGAGGCGAGTTGTCCGATGATGACATCGTAGCGCTATCGTCGTCGAAGCTGCGTGTCCGCGCTCGTGCGCCAAGCGTGCGCACGTTGGACGGCGACGGCGGCGGCGCCCGCTCCTCGGAGTCCAGCGTGTGCCAGCGAGCCAGGCGGGGGGCGTGGCTTCTTCCACCCGCCTGGTCCTTGGCGACTGTCCTGACCCGGGCGGCCGGGCGAGAAGGACTGCAGGAGTTTCTCTTCGCCTTCTCAATCCTGAAAGGAAAAAAAGGCGCGTCAGCTCACACGGCGGCCAAGTGGGCGTGGCCAGCAAAGTGGGCGTGGCGGCGACCTGCTGGCGGCGTGCTTGTGTCCAGAGAGGAGGTCGTTGGTCCTGAGGCGCTGCACGAAGGTGTGTGCTGCGGGGAGGCAACCGCAAGGTTTCATTTGCAAAAAAAAGGTTTCAAGCCTTCGAAGTTTCACGCCATTACCCAGAGTGCCTTTGGGCACGGAGAGCAGCTTGATGGGCTCGTCGTCGGGGGAGAGTCCGGACGCCTTCTGCAGCGCTCGCAGGATCTCAGAGTTCTTCAGGAGGCAAGGAGGACAATTTCAGTCACTCGTGAAAAATATCATGGATGCTTTGAGAGCCTCTTAGCACTTTAGCTGGACATAAACATGCTAACACCTTCGCTAACGTTTTTTTTTTTTTTTTTTTTCCACGGATAAAGACGTTAATGTCTCTTGTCAGAATAATTGTATCGAAGTTGTCACAAAACTTTGTGTTGCCGTGAGTTCCCGGCGAGAGGACAAAAGCTGTCTTTGATCTTACCAAGCAAAAAGGCTTGTAAAACTCCACTGTGTAGGATGGGAAGCGACATGAAGGTGTCGGTTTCTTTGATGTATTGTAATCCACAGGAAGATTTTGTCTTGACCCGAGATCTACAAAGCGGAGAGGAAGCAGGCGACCTTTTCTTTGAACTGTTTCGTGACCAAAGGCAGCAGCTGTTTACGACCCCCCTCCCTTAGAAACAGCTGTTGCCATGTAATCAGGGAAAGTCCAAATAAAAGAGGAGGCGTACAAGACGTACTCTTGTATGACGTTTCTCCCCAATTGAGCTAAACATAATTCTGTCTCTGTTTGATTCCTTGCTTCTTGTCTTGTTTAATAGATGTCATCAGTGTTTGAACCTGACATCTCTTGCTTGCATGTTTGCATCTATGCTAGCGAGCGCTAGCTTGTGTCCTCAGTCAACAAGCAGTGTTGGTAAGTGTTATAAATCACCTGAAACTGTAGTACTTACCGCTGTCAACATTGTATTATCGTCCCTATGTTACGTTCATGTTAGCATTTAGGTTAGCTGGTAGAATATCACAAATAGAATCGATTCATCATTTTTAGAAATCATAAAACATTTTTTATTTATCTTATTATTGTTTGGACTTCATCTTAGAAGAATGTCACCATGTCCTATTTCATCATGCTAATGTTAGCATATGTTAGCATGCTAAGGTTTTAGGCTCGATTTTTAAGTCAGTTTGTTTGTTTAAACATAAAATCATGGATTTTGACACTTGGCGCCATGCTACAAGTATGCCAACTTTCTTATAGTAGCATGCTAATGTTAGCATGCTAATGTTTTATGCTAGCTTTTTAAGTAATTGTGTATGTTTATACCGAAAAAAAACGATTTTGACACTTTTTTGGCACCATCTTACAAGTATGCCAGCTCTCTTATAGTAGCATGCTAACGTTAGCATGCTAATGTTTTATGCTAGCCTTTTAAGTAATTTTGTATGTTTATACCGAAAAAACAGATTTTGACACCTGGCGCCATCTTACAAGTATGCCAGCTTTCTTATATTAGCCTGCTAACATTTTAATCTAGCTTTTTAGCTAAATGTATATACTTAAACCTAAAAATCATAGATTTGGATGTTTAGCGCCATCTTGGAAGTCTGCTAACGTCTCTTACTATAGCATGCTAATGTTATAGGCTATCTTTTTGAATAATTTCGTATGTTTGTACCAAAACAAATTATTTTGACACTTGGCGCCGTCCTACAAGTATGCCAGCTTTCTTGCGTTAGCATGCTAATGTTTTATGCTAGCTTTTTAAGTAATTTTATATGCTTAAACCTAAAAATCATAGATTTGGATGCTTAGCGCCATCTTGGAAGTCTGCTAACGTCTCTTTTTGTTTGTAATTTTGTATGTTTATACCGAAAAAACTGATTTTGACACTTGGCGCCATCTTACAAGTATCCCAGCTCTCTTATAGTAGCATGCTAATGTTAGCATGCTAATGTTTTATGCTAGCTTTTTAAGTGATTTTGTACGTTTATACCGAAAAAACAGATTTTGACACTTGGCGCCATCTTACAAGTATGCCAGCTTTCTTCAGTTAGCATGCTAATGTTTTATGCTAGCTTTTTAAGTAATTTTATATGCTTAAACCTAAAAATCATAGATTTCGATGCTTAGCGCCATCTTGGAAGTCTGCTAACGTCTCTTTTTGTTTGTAATTTTGTATGTTTATACCGAAAAAACAGATTTTGACACTTGGCGCCATCTTACAAGTATGCCAGCTCTCTTATAGTAGCATGCTAATGTTAGCATGCTAATGTTTTATGCTAGCTTTTTAAGTAATTCTGTATGTTTATACCGAAAAAACAGATTTTGACACTTGGCGCCATCTTACAAGTATGCCAGCTTTCTTCAGTTAGCATGCTAATGTTTTATGCTAGCTTTTTAAGTAATTTTATATGCTTAAACCTAAAAATCATAGATTTGGATGCTTAGCGCCATCTTGGAAGTCTGCTAACGTCTCTTTTTGTTTGTAATTTTGTATGTTTATACCGAAAAAACTGATTTTGACACTTGGCGCCATCTTACAAGTATGCCAGCTCTCTTATAGTAGCATGCTAATGGTAGCATGCTAATGTTTTATGCTAGCTTTTTAAGTAATTCTGTATGTTTATACCGAAAAAACAGATTTTGACACTTGGCGCCATCTTACAAGTATGCCAGCTTTCTTCAGTTAGCATGCTAATGTTTTATGCTAGCTTTTTAAGTAATTTTATATGCTTAAACCTAAAAATCATAGATTTGGATGCTTAGCGCCATCTTGGAAGTCTGATAACGTCTCTTTTTGTTTGTAATTTTGTATGTTTATACCGAAAAAAACAGATTTTGACACTTGGCGCCATCTTACAAGTATGCCAGCTCTCTTATAGTAGCATGCTAATGTTAGCATGCTAATGTTTTATGCTAGCTTTTTAAGTGATTTTGTACGTTTATACCGAAAAAACAGATTTTGACACTTGGCGCCATCTTACAAGTATGCCAGCTTTATGATAATGTTAACATGCTAATGTTTTATGCTGGCTTTTTAAGTAATTTTGTATGTTTATACCGAAAAAACAGATTTTGACAATTGGCGCCATCTTAGGCTTCGATCGACACCAGGCCAGAGGTTCAGGGCACATCAAAATGTACGCAGAAGTTTTCTGGTAATTAGCTCGTGATTAGCGCTGAAGTTCCCAGCAAGCTAACGGTGGCGCTATAGTGTATTCTTTGACTACCAAGGTACCTTTAAGACTTGAATTCAAAGTCATTTCATGCAAGGTAAATACATTTTTAAATAAGACTTGGGGGTCCTTGTCCTGGTAAACACTTTCTGCTAAACATCACCGTCAAGTGTGGAAGTGACATCCTGTTTCGTGTGTGCAACGCCACCTTGCCGCCGAGCTCGTAGGCGCTGTCCAGCGGCGTCCTCTGCCTCTTGTTCCTGAGCTCCGGGCAGGCTCCGCCCCTCAGCAGCAGCTCCACCAGCGCCGGGTGTCCGCCCCGCACCGCCTCGTGCAGCGCCGTGTTCCCCTGATGGTTGGCGGCGTTCACCAGCGCCTGGCTCTGAGGGTCATACCGTTGGGAGACCACGCCCTGTAGCGCCGCGTGCGTGCGCGTGCTCACCTGTAGGAGGACGTCGGCGGTGTCCAGGTTGCCGTCGAGACACGCCAGGATCAGGGCCGTGTTGCCGTGGCGGTCCTTTTTGTTGAGCTTGGCGTTGCACTCCAGCAGGGAGACCGCCACCTAAAAGGCACGAGCGCGGTCAAGTCGGCAGTCCGCCGTTGGCCACGTGCACGCCGTCCCACCTGCGGGTGGCCGTTCTGGCTGGCCAGGTGAAGGGGCGTGGCCTGCTGGTTGCCGTGCCCGTTGACGCGGGCCCCGTGGCGCAGCAGCAGCGAGGTCAGCTCGGCGTGTCCGTGCGTGGCGGCCACGTGGAGCGGCGTGAAGCCGTCGGCGTTGCAGCTGTTGACGCCCAGCGCGCCCGCCTCCGCCGCGCACACCTGCAGGACGCACAGACGTTACCACGTGCACACTCTTGCCCGCTTGGTTTTCACGTGCGCGTGCAGACCTTCTGACCCGGCGCGCAGGTGGGACACTGGCACAGCGGGTGGCACAGCGGCACCTGTCGTGGCAAAATGAATATTTCACTCACACTGGGATTGATGTTGTATTGCTTCTCTTGCACCCCCCCCCCCCCCCCCCGCTCATTCCTCGGGTTCTTCTTGCACCCGAACCCACAAGTCCCGAAGATCCAAAACTTTGGATTTGTCTTTCGGTCAAATGTTACTCTCCAAACGTTGCTGTTGTCAGAATAATTGTGTCTAAGTTATCACAAAACATTGTTGAGTTCCCGGCGAGCAGACAAAAGCTGTCTTTGATCCTACCAATCAAAAGGCCTGTAAAACTCCACCGTGTAGGATGGGAAGCGACATGAAGGTGTGGGTTTCTTTGATGTATTGTAATCCACAGGAAGATTTAGTCTTGACCCGAGATCGAGGCAGGGCCTGACTCTCCTCCAGGCACCTTTTCTTTGAACTGTTTTGTTGACCAAAGGCAGCGGCTGTTTACGACCCCCGTCCCTTTAGAAACAGCTGTTGCCATGTAATCAGGGAAAGTCCAAATAAAAGAGGAGGCGTACAATCTTTCGTCAGAGCGTAGTGGGAAACTATACAAGAGTACAGCCCAGACGTTTCTCCTCAATTGAGCCAAATTTAATTCTGTCTGTTTGATTCCTTGCTTCTTGTCTTGTTTAATAGATGTCATCAGTGTTTGAAGCTGACAGCTGTGTTGCTGCTTTTAATCAAAACATTCCTGTTCACGGTCAGATAGAGTCAGATTTTGTTAATCTTCCTTCCACTCTACCAAAAACGGGACAATTTGCCCAACCCCTCCTCTCTCCGGATAGAACGATCTGGAAATTTCTTTGTCTCTCTCTTTCTCTCTTTTTTATTCCCTCTAACTAGCGTAGACTTGTTTCTCTGTAAACGAATGTTATTTGAGGCCTTACATCGAGAAAATTGTTAGCGTGCTAGTATTAGCATGCTAGCATTTTTTTTTTCTTCTAATTTTGCAACAAATATTTTGTCATGTGACAAATGATAACTGTTAGCATGCTAAAATTAGTATGCTTTTAGCTAATTTTGTAGGTATTTACCTTAGTCATATTTTGGTACTTGACACATGCTAATGTTAGCGTGCTAGCAATTTAAACACATTTTTAGGTACACACGTCGGAGTGCTATATTTTGATACTTGATGCATTCTAGTATTAGCATGCTAGCATTTTTTTTCTAATCACCTCAGCATCAAATATTTTGTCATGTGACAAATGATACCTGTTAGCATGCTGACATTAGCATGCTAGCTTTTTTTTTTTTTTTTTAGCTAATTTTGTATGTATTTACCTTAGTCACAGTTTGGTTCTTGATAAATGCTAATGTTAGCGTGCTAGCATTTTTAACACATTTTTAGGTACAAACGTCGGAGTGATATATTTTGATACTTGATGCATGCTAAAATTAGCGTGCTAGCATTTTCAACACATTTTTAGGTACAAACGTCAGAGTGATATATTTTGATACTTGATGCATGCTAACATTAGCAATCCTGTTTTTTTTAGCTAATTTTGTAGGTATTTAATTTTGGTACTTGATACATGCTAATGTTAGCGTACTAGCATTTTCAGCACATTTTTAGGTACACACATCAGAGTGATATATTTTCATACTTGATGCATGCTAACATTAGCAATCCAGTTTTTTTTAGCTAATTTTGTAGGTATTTACCTTAGTCATATTTTGGTACTTGATACATACTAATGTTAGCGTGCTAGCATTTTCAACACATTTTTAGGTACACACGTCAGAGTAATATATTTTGATACTTGATGCATGCTAACATTAGCAATCCTGTTTTTTTAGCTAATTTTGTAGGTATTTAATTTTGGTACTTGATACATGCTAATGTTAGCGTGCTAGCATTTTCAGCACATTTTTAGGTACACACGTCGGAGTGATATATTTTGATACTTGATGCATTCTAGTAGTAGCATGCTAGCATTTTTTTTCTAATTTTGGATGTAATCACCTCAGCATCAAATATTTTGTCATGTGACAAATGATACCTGTTAGCATGCTGACATTAGCATGCTAGCTTTTTTTTTTTTTTTAGCTAATTTTGTATGTATTTACCTTAGTCATATTTTGGTTCTTGATAAATGCTAATGTTAGCGTGCTAGCATTTTTAACACATTTTTAGGTACAAACGTCGGAGTGATATATTTTGATACTTGATGCATGCTAAAATTAGCGTGCTAGCATTTTCAACACATTTTTAGGTACAAACGTCAGAGTGATATATTTTGATACTTGATGCATGCTAACATTAGCAATCCTGTTTTTTTAGCTAATTTTGGAGGTATTTAATTTTGGTACTTGATACATGCTAATGTTAGCGTGCTAGCATTTTCAGCACATTTTTAGGTACACACGTCGGAGTGATATATTTTGATACTTGATGCATTCTAGTATTAGCATGCTAGCATTTTTTTGTAATTTTGGATGTAATCACCTCAGCATCAAATATTTTGTCATGTGACAAATGATACCTGTTAGCATGCTGACATTAGCATGCTAGCTTTTTTTTTTTTTAGCTAATTTTGTATGTATTTACCTTAGTCATATTTTGGTTCTTGATAAATGCTAATGTTAGCGTGCTAGCATTTTTAACACATTTTTAGGTACAAACGTCGGAGTGATTTATTTTGATACTTGATGCATGCTAACATTAGCGTGCTAGCATTTTCAACACATTTTTAGGTACAAACGTCAGAGTGATATATTTTGATACTTGATGCATGCTAACATTAGCAATCCTGTTTTTTTAGCTAATTTTGTAGGTATTTAATTTTGGTACTTGATACATGCTAATGTTAGCGTGCTAGCATTTTCAGCACATTTTTAGGTACACACGTCGGAGTGATATATTTTGATAATTGATGCATTCTAGTATTAGCATGCTAGCATTTTTTTTCTAATCACCTCAGCATCAAATATTTTGTCATGTGACAAATGATACCTGTTAGCATGCTGACATTAGCATGCTAGCTTTTTTTTTTTTTTTAGCTAATTTTGTATGTATTTACCTTAGTCATATTTTGGTTCTTGATAAATGCTAATGTTAGCGTGCTAGCATTTTTAACACATTTTTAGGTACAAACGTCGGAGTGATTTATTTTGATACTTGATGCATGCTAACATTAGCGTGCTAGCATTTTCAACACATTTTTAGGTACAAACGTCAGAGTGATATATTTTGATACTTGATGCATGCTAACATTAGCAATTCTGTTTTTTTAGCTAATTTTGGAGGTATTTAATTTTGGTACTTGATACATGCTAATGTTAGCGTGCTAGCATTTTCAGCACATTTTTAGGTACACACGTCGGAGTGATATATTTTGATACTTGATGCATTCTAGTATTAGCATGCTAGCATTTTTTTTCTAATTTTGGATGTAATCACCTCAGCATCAAATATTTTGTCATGTGACAAATGATACCTGTTAGCATGCTGACATTAGCATGCTAGCTTTTTTTTTTTTTAGCTAATTTTGTATGTATTTACCTTAGTCATATTTTGGTTCTTGATAAATACTAATGTTAGCGTGCTAGCATTTTTAACACATTTTTAGGTACAAACGTCGGAGTGATATATTTTGATACTTGATGCATGCTAACATTAGCGTGCTAGCATTTTCAACACATTTTTAGGTACAAACGTCAGAGTGATATATTTTGATACTTGATGCATGCTAACATTAGCAATCCTGTTTTTTTAGCTAATTTTGGAGGTATTTAATTTTGGTACTTGATACATGCTAATGTTAGCGTGCTAGCATTTTCAGCACATTTTTAGGTACACACGTCAGAGTGATATATTTTCATACTTGATGCATGCTAACATTAGCAATCCAGTTTTTTTTAGCTAATTTTGTAGGTATTTACCATAGTCATATTTTGGCACTTGATACATACTAATGTTAGCGTGCTAGCATTTTCAACACATTTTTAGGTACACACGTCAGAGTAATATATTTTGATACTTGATGCATGCTAACATTAGCAATCCTGTTTTTTTAGCTAATTTAGTAGGTATTTAATTTTGGTACTTGATACATGCTAATGTTAGCGTGCTAGCATTTTCAGCACATTTTTAGGTACACACGTCGGAGTGATATATTTTGATACTTGATGCATTCTAGTAGTAGCATGCTAGCATTTTTTTTCTAATTTTGGATGTAATCACCTCAGCATCAAATATTTTGTCATGTGACAAATGATACCTGTTAGCATGCTGACATTAGCATGCTAGCTTTTTTTTTTTTTTTAGCTAATTTTGTATGTATTTACCTTAGTCATATTTTGGTTCTTGATAAATGCTAATGTTAGCGTGCTAGCATTTTTAACACATTTTTAGGTACAAACGTCGGAGTGATTTATTTTGATACTTGATGCATGCTAACATTAGCGTGCTAGCATTTTCAACACATTTTTAGGTACAAACGTCAGAGTGATATATTTTGATACTTGATGCATGCTAACATTAGCAATCCTGTTTTTTTAGCTAATTTTGTAGGTATTTAATTTTGGTACTTGATACATGCTAATGTTAGCGTGCTAGCATTTTCAGCACATTTTTAGGTACACACGTCGGAGTGATATATTTTGATACTTGATGCATTCTAGTATTAGCATGCTAGCATTTTTTTTCTAATTTTGGATGTAATCGCCTCAGCATCAAATATCTTGTCATGTGACAAATGATACCTGTTAGCATGCTGACATTAGCATGCTAGCTTTTTTTTTTTTTTTTTTAGCTAATTTTGTATGTATTTACCTTAGTCATATTTTGGTTCTTGATAAATGCTAATGTTAGCGTGCTAGCATTTTAAACACATTTTTAGGTACAAACGTCGGAGTGATATATTTTGATACTTGATGCATGCTAACATTAGCAATCCTGTTTTTTTAGCTAATTTTGTAGGTATTTAATTTTGGTACTTGATACATGCTAATGTTAGCGTGCTAGCATTTTCAGCACATTTTTAGGTACACACGTCGGAGTGATATATTTTGATACTTGATGCATTCTAGTATTAGCATGCTAGCATTTTTTTTTCTAATTTTGGATGTAATCACCTCAGCATCAAATATTTTGTCATGTGACAAATGATACCTGTTAGCATGCTGACATTAGCATGCTAGCTTTTTTTTTTTTTTTTAGCTAATTTTGTATGTATTTACCTTAGTCATATTTTGGTTCTTGATAAATGCTAATGTTAGCGTGCTAGCATTTTTAACACATTTTTAGGTACAAACGTCGGAGTGATATATTTTGATACTTGATGCATGCTAACATTAGCGTGCTAGCATTTTCAACACATTTTTAGGTACAAACGTCAGAGTGATATATTTTGATACTTGATGCATGCTAACATTAGCAATCCTGTTTTTTTAGCTAATTTTGGAGGTATTTAATTTTGGTACTTGATACATGCTAATGTTAGCGTGCTAGCATTTTCAGCACATTTTTAGGTACACACGTCGGAGTGATATATTTTGATACTTGATGCATTCTAGTATTAGCATGCTAGCATTTTTTTTCTAATTTTGGATGTAATCACCTCAGCATCAAATATTTTGTCATGTGACAAATGATACCTGTTAGCATGCTGACATTAGCATGCTAGCTTTTTTTTTTTTTTTAGCTAATTTTGTATGTATTTACCTTAGTCATATTTTGGTTCTTGATAAATGCTAATGTTAGCGTGCTAGCATTTTTAACACATTTTTAGGTACAAACGTCGGAGTGATTTATTTTGATACTTGATGCATGCTAACATTAGCGTGCAGCATTTTCAACACATTTTTAGGTACAAACCTTCAGAGTGATATATTTTGATACTTGATGCATGCTAACATTAGCAATCCTGTTTTTTTAGCTAATTTTGTAGGTATTTAATTTTGGTACTTGATACATGCTAATGTTAGCGTGCTAGCATTTTCAGCACATTTTTAGGTACACACGTCAGAGTGATATATTTTGATACTTGATGCATTCTAGTATTAGCATGCTAGCATTTTTTTTCTAATTTTGGATGTAATCGCCTCAGCATCAAATATTTTGTCATGTGACAAATGATACCTGTTAGCATGCTGACATTAGCATGCTAGCTTTTTTTTTTTTTAGCTAATTTTGTATGTATTTACCTTAGTCATATTTTGGTTCTTGATAAATGCTAATGTTAGCGTGCTAGCATTTTTAACACATTTTTAGGTACAAACGTCGGAGTGATATATTTTGATACTTGATGCATGCTAACATTAGCGTGCTAGCATTTTCAACACATTTTTAGGTACAAACGTCAGAGTGATATATTTTGATACTTGATGCATGCTAACATTAGCAATCCTGTTTTTTTAGCTAATTTTGTAGGTATTTAATTTTGGTACTTGATACATGCTAATGTTAGCGTGCTAGCATTTTCAGCACATTTTTAGGTACACACGTCGGAGTGATATATTTTGATACTTGATGCATTCTAGTATTAGCATGCTAGCATTTTTTTTTCTAATTTTGGATGTAATCACCTCAGCATCAAATATTTTGTCATGTGACAAATGATACCTGTTAGCATGCTGACATTAGCATGCTAGCTTTTTTTTTTTTTTAGCTAATTTTGTATGTATTTACCTTAGTCATATTTTGGTTCTTGATAAATGCTAATGTTAGCGTGCTAGCATTTTTAACACATTTTAAGGTACAAACGTCGGAGTGATATATTTTGATACTTGATGCATGCTAAAATTAGCGTGCTAGCATTTTCAACACATTTTTAGGTACAAACGTCAGAGTGATATATTTTGATACTTGATGCATGCTAACATTAGCAATCCTGTTTTTTTAGCTAATTTTGTAGGTATTTAATTTTGGTACTTGATACATGCTAATGTTAGCGTGCTAGCATTTTTAGCACATTTTTAGGTACACACGTCAGAGTGATATATTTTCATACTTGATGCATGCTAACATTAGCAATCCAGTTTTTTTTAGCTAATTTTGTAGGTATTTACCTTAGTCATATTTTGGCACTTGATACATACTAATGTTAGCGTGCTAGCATTTTCAGCATATTTTTAGGTACACACGTCATAGTGATATATTTTCATACTTGATGCATGCCAACATTAGCAATCCAGTTTTTTTTTAGCTAATTTTGTAGGTATTAACCTTAGTCATATTTTGGCACTTGATACATACTAATGTTAGCGTGCTAGCATTTTCAACACATTATTAGGTACACACGTCAGAGTAATATATTTTGATACTTGATGCATGCTAACATTAGCAATCCTGTTTTTTAGCTAATTTTGTAGGTAGTTTGGACTCCCCTGCCTTAAGTATATACTTAAAAGACCCGAGTTTCTTTATTGAAGAGAGAAAATCCCCAACCCACCTGGGACAAGATCTGTCCCTCCTCCTCGTCATCAGTCCACTCCAGCAGGTAGCGCACCTGAAAGCCGCCACAAAATGACTCCCACTTGCCGAGACGTGCACAGGAGCGTTCTCACCATTTCCACGTCGCCGTCCGCCACCGCACGCAGCAGCTTCTCCACCTGTCAAGTCACAGAGGGAGACAAAAAAGGTCACCGTGGCGACGAAGGGGGACACTCTGGCGTGGCGTCGGCGGCCTTCACCTGGCGATGTCGCACCAGCGCCCGCTCGGGTTGGAGCTGGCAGCCCGGAGAGGAGGTGCTGGACACGGACGAGCGCCGGCTGCTGCAGTCGGACGCCGCGGGGGAGGCGGGGACACTCGCGTGAACGCCGGTGATGCTCCTGCACGGCTGGCTGCTCCGCGTCGACTTTATCAGCGTGACGATCTGCAGTGGAGAGGAATGCAAACCCACACATTTTTTACACACATCCAAAAAGTGTGCCAGCACACTTTAGTAAATAAACCTAACCCCAAAAAACAAAATTAAGCTCTAGCGCCCCCTAGGAAAAACAAAAAACAAACTGCCTGTAACTCCCACTAGGAAGGTCGTAGAGACATGAAACAAAAACCTGTATTAGCATCTTAACATAACATATTTTATTTATTATTATATTTTATATATTTATATAAAATATATACATATTTATATATATTTTATTTATTATTATATATATATATATATATACATATACATATATATATACATATATATTATTATATTTTATCTTAACATATTAACATCTGCTTTAGACCTACAACTCATAATTTTACATCCTCGGGCGAAAACCAACAGGAAGTTGGCAATTTCCCATTTTAGACAAAAATGTACTAAAAACACTGTTTTTTACGTCTTTGACCTCTAATTTGACCCCCTTAAAATACTTCAAAACTCACCAAACTTCTCACACACATCGGGACTGGTAGAAATTGCGATCTCAAAAAATAACCGAACCCCGAAACTCAAAATTGTGCTCTAGAGCAATTTTTAAATAAAACAGAGAAAAAACTGCTTTTTAGAGGAAAACTCAGACAAAACTGCTTATAACTTCCGGTAGGAACGTCGTAGAGACATGAAACAAATACCTCTACGTAGGTCTCACTTAGACCTACATTTCATACATTGACACCCTTCAGCAAAAATCAACAGGAAGTTTGTAATCTCCATTTCAAAACAACATTTTTGTACCAAACGGTCACCAAACATCAAACATTATCTCCTCTGAGCGCGTTTGTCGTTTCGGCTTCAAACTGCTACAGGAGAGAGATTGAACCCTTCTGATTAAAAGTTGAAGAAAGAGTTGTGATAAGTGCTACCATTTTGATTTTACGAGCCTTCAAAGACCCGCAGCACTGATGCTGCTCCGGTGCCAAAAATGACAACGAAAATGCAATTAGACCTTCTTTGTCCTCAATACACACAATAGCCTATAATGACAAAGTGAACTCAGACACAACTTCCTCTAACTCCCAGTACGAATATCGTAGAGACACGAAACAAAAACCTCTATGTAGGTCTCACTCAGGACTACCACTGGACAAAAGTATTGGACACCTAGGACTAGCACCTGCCAAAAGGCGGACCCGACCAACGTATATATCGCGATAGACGTAATTAATATGAATAAAAAATGTGTTCGATAGTATCTACACACATATATATATATACATATACATGTATACATATATATACACACACACACATATGTATACTGTGGAGAATGCATATATATGTTTAAGAGTTATTTCTTTATTCATAGTCATGTTTAAAGCAGCTAATATTTTCCCATGTGTACTCTTTTTGCTTGTATCTTATGTCCGCAAGTAAACTCTGTGCTTTACCTTGAAGGGTTGGAATGTGGGAGTATAGCATACTCCCTTTTTTACCTTATCAGTATTAGAACAATGAGGCTGTATTTCTTTCTGGGCAGGGTGGGGGCTGTTTTCGTATTCAATAAGTTGTCTCTTCCCGTTTGATTTTCAGACCTCTTCTAGATGCTGGTATTAGCGCACTGCAGGACTGGTCTCCTAAAGCTTTAGTAAAACTTGATAATATTCCTATTCTGTCTTGCTGGTCCTTCTTACTCAACATATATGTCATCAGAAAGAACTTGGGATTGACCAGTGACTTGTATTCCCTGAGAGGAAGACTGGTCAGACGCAACAATACATACAGTATATACACATATATTATATATACTGTACATACTGTATATACTGTATACATGTCAGTGCGCATTCATCTGTGTGCAGCGAGCGTCTGCATTCAATCTTCAGCAATCAACGCACTTGTCGCCGATGAGAGGACCTGCCTTTTTTAAGCCAGAGCAACCTGCTATCCTGTGCCAGAACGTAGCGACCTGTTACTGTCAGGTTCAAACACTGATGACATCTATTAAACAAGACAAGAAGCAAGGAATTAAACAGAGGCAGAATTAAATTTGGCTCAATGAGGAGAAACGCGTACACCTGTACCCCTTGTGCAATGTTCCACGCGCTGACGAAAGATTGTACGCCTCCTCTTTTATTCGGACTTTCCCTGATTACATGGCAACAGCGGTTTCTAAGGGAGGGGGGTCGTAAACAGCCAGTGGCTTTGGTTACAAAACAGTTCAAAGAAAAGGTCGTAAAACAGTTCAAAGAAAAGGTCGCCTGGAGGGGAGTCTGGTCCTGCTTCCAATCCAATCCAATCCACTTTATTTATATAGCACATTTAAACAACAAAAATGTTTCCAAAGTGCTGCACAACAATATTAAAAACAGTATTAAAAACAATATTAAAAACAATAATCAAATATTATTATAATAATCAAATATTATAATAATAATATTATTCCTACAAGCTTTATGCATACTCTCTCTCTGTGTTTCGCCCCCTCCGTGTTGACTGGTCTCGTGTCCCCCTTGTCGTCTCCCAGCAACATACCTCTGTTCCCGCGTTACGAGCCGTGTGTCTCGTCTCCCTGTGTTCCCCCTCTGTGGGTTATGCCTTAGGGCGTAGGTTGGAACTGTAACTGAGTGTACAGCACAATACGTCTCTCCTCATTGAGCAAAATTGAACTCCGTCTCTGCCTGATTCCTTGCTTCTTGTCTGTTTAATAGATGTCATCAGTGTTTGAACTTGACAGTATGTAAATAAATATTTATAAATATTTCCGTGTAAATAACGTATAAATCTGCGGTTTATACATGGAAGAATATTTTTCTTCTTATATCCTGGTGCATTGTGTAGTCTGGACAACACGGTACACACACACACACACACACACAAACACACAACAACTGGCCTTGGAGTTGAGCGCACAATGAAGCGCCGTGTCCCGGTTCTTGTTGAGCACGTTGACGGCGGCCTCGTTCTCCAGGAGGACCTGGATGATGCCCTCGTAGCCCCAGCGCGACGCCAAGTGCAGCGGCGTGTCCCCTTTGTCGTTCTGCAGGTCCAAGCTGCACGTTTGGAAGTCGTAGTAGACCAGGGCCTTCACGCACTGACACCCGACAACGACAAGAAACGTGAGGCGGCGTGCTGGAGCGGACGAAGAAGCGGGCCGGCGTGACTCACGTCCTCGTGGCCGTACATGCACGCCAGGTGCAGCGGCGTGTTGCCGTTGTTGTCCTGAGCGTCGCCGTCCGCCTTGTAGTGCAGCAGCAGCAGCTACGCGACACACAGGCAACATTGGCACATGCTAATGCTAATGTGTGTGTGCGTGTGTGTGTGTGTGTGTGCTCACCGTGACCCCCTGGTATCCCTTCTGACACGCAAGGTGCAGCGGTGTGAGGGCGTGGTAATCGGTGGCGTTGACTGGCGCTCCCAGTTTGGACACCAGCAGGTCGATCAGATGAGCCTGGCCTACACACACATACACACACACACACACACACACACACACACGTTCATATTGCACAGTGTGTGTCGGGGGGCCGCGCGTCGCCAAGTCGCTCACCGCAGACGGCGGCGACGTGCAGAGGCGTGTAACCCCTGTCGTCCCTGGAGAAGGAGGTGATGATGGACGGATCGTTCAACTTCCTGTCAAAAAACAAACAAGTCTGTCATTTTAAGTGGACGTCCGATGTGGAGTTCGCGAACGAGTCGAGGTTTTTGAACGGCTCTTTCAATAAGAACCGATTCCCGCGAGCCTTTTTGTACGCACATGCCAATTTAGACTAGAAAATGACTTTTGAAACTTTTGAACATGACTTTTTTTAAATTATTTTTTAAATATATTGATTTTTTGAAATTATTATTAGGGCCCGAACAGCGGAGCCCCTCAGGGGCCCTATTGAAACTGCTGCGTTTTTTTCTTTTCGTTTGAAAGCCTTTTTGGAGGCCCTTAACATGCATGAAAAGTCCCCATATTTTGCAGGCAAAAAAGTTGATGTTTTAGATTCCTGAAAATGAAATGTAAAAATTGGCTCTCTAGCGCCACCTTTTGAAGTAAAATTTACAAAAATTAGCCCCTCCTACCGGTGTCACGTATCAACACGAAAATCGCGGGACACGTCTATCATGACGGGATGCACACAAAAGTCTCAGGAACCCACACCTGAAAACCAACAGGAAGTCGGCCATCTTGGTTTTCGTCTTCCAATTTTCAGCGAAGAAAAAGGGGTCATACTTTAACAAACTCCTATATTATATTAACATGCACGAAAAGTCCCCATTTTTTGCAGGCACGTCAGGTATGGCGAAAAATTTGATATTTTAGAATCCCGAAAATGAAACTTAAAAATTGGCTCTGTAGCGCCACAAATCGGCCATCTTGGTTTTCGTCTTCCAATTTTCAGTAAACAAAAAGTGGTCATACTTTAACGAACTCCTATATTATATTAACATGCACGAAAAGTCACCATATTTTGCAGGCGAAAGTATGAAAGTATGGCGAAAAATTTGATGTTCAGGAGTTCCAAAAATTAAACTTAAAAAATGGTTCTCTAGCGCCACCTATGAAATAAAAATTTTAAAAAATTAGCCCCTCCTACCAGTTTCACGTATCAACACGGAAATCGCAGAATTTGTCTATCATGACGTGACGCACATAAAAGTCTCAGGAACCCACACCTGGAAACCAACAGGAAGTCGGCCATCTTGGTTTTCGTCTTCCAATTTTCAGCGAACAAAAAGTGGTCACTCTTTAACGAACTCCTATATTAAATTAACATGCACGTAAAGTCTCCATTTTTTGCAGGCGCGTCGGGTATGGCAACATTTTTTATATTTTAGATTCCAGAAAATTAAACTTAAAAATTGGCTCTCTAGCGCCACAAATCGGCCATCTTGGTTTTCGTCTTCCATTTTTCAGCGAACAAAAGGGGGTCATACTTAAACAAACTCCTATATTATATTAACATGCATGAAAAGTCTTCATATTTTGCAGGCGAAAGTATGAAAGTATGGCGACATTTTTTTGATTTCGGAGTTCAAAAAATGAAACTTAAAAATTGGCTCTCTAGCGCCAACTTTGAAATTAAAATGTAAAAAAATTAGCCCCTCCTACCAGTTTCACGTATCGGCACGAAAATCGCGGGAGACGTCTATCATGACGTGACGCACATAAAAGTCTCAGGAACCCACACCTGAAAACCAACAGGAAGTCGGCCATCTTGGTTTTTGTTTTCCATTTTTCAGCAAAAAAAAGGGGTGTTATTTTAGAATAACATGCACGAAAAGTCCCCATTTTTTGCAGGCGCGTCAGGTATGGCGAAAAATTTGATATTTTAGATAACTGAAAATGAAATGTAAAAATTGACTCTCTGGCGCCACCTTTGAAATAAATTAAAAAAATTAGCCCCTCCTACCAGTTTCACGTATCAACACGAAAATCGCAGGAGACGTCTATCATGATGGGACGCACATTAAAATCTCAGGAACCCACACCTGAAAACCAACAGCAAGTCGGCCATCTTGGTTTTCGCCTTCCAATTTTCAGCGAACAAAAAGGGGTGTTATTTTATAATAACATGCACGAAAAGTCCCCATATTTTGCAGGCAAAAATATGAAAGTAGGGCGAAAAATTTTAGATTTTGGAGTTCCAAAAATGAAACTTAAAAATTGGCTCTCTAGCGCCAACTTTGAAATAAAAAAATGAAAAAAATAGCCCCTCCTACCAGTTTCATGTATCGACACGAAAATCGCAGGAGACGTCTATCATGACGGGACGCACATAAAAGTCTCAGGAACCCACACCTGAAAACCAACAGGAAGTCGGCCATCTTGGTTTTCGTCTTCCAATTTTCAGCGAACAAAAAGGGGTCATACTTTAACAAACTCCTATATTAAACTAACATGCACAGAAAGTCTCCATATTTTGCAGGCGAAAGTATGAAAGTATGGCAAAAAATTTGATATTTTGGAGTTCCAAAAATTAAAGTTCAAAATTGGCTCTCTAGTGCCAACTTTGAAATTAAAATCTAAAAAAATTAGCCCCTCCTACCAGTTTCATGTATCGACACGAAAATCGCAGGAGACATCATGACGGGACGCACATAAAAGTCTCAGGAACCCACACCTGAAAACCAACAGCAAGTCGGCCACCTTAGTTTTTGTTTCCAATTTTCAGTGAAAAAAGGGGTTAATTTTTTAACAAACTCCTCCTAGGGACTTTGACCAAATAAGTCGTGATTAAAATGACAGATACTACACATATGGGCCATGATAAATTACACTTTTTTTTTTGCCTGATGCATATAATGTGGGCGTGGCATGGCGCCAAAAATTGCCCCGATTGTTCGCCACAAAACACGAAACGTTAATAACTCGGTTTAAAAGTTCAGATCTTTTCGAGTCCCTTAAGATGCACAAAAAGTCCCCATATTTTGCAGGCTCGTCGGGTATGGGGAAAAATTTGACATTTTAAGGGTCCCAAAAATTAAACTTAAAAATTGGCTATCTAGCGCCACCTTTATAATTGGAAACAATTAGCCCCTCCTACCAGTTTCACGTATCGACACGAAAATCGCGGGAGACGTCTATCATGACGGGACGCACATAAAAGTCTCAGGAACCCACACCTGAAAACCAACAGGAAGTCGGCCATCTTGGTTTTTGTTTCCAATTTTCAGTGAAAAAAGGGAGTAACTTTTTAACGAACTCCTCCTAGGGTCTTTGACCAAATGAGTCGTGATTAAAATGACAGACACTACACATGTGGGCGATGATAAATGGCGAATACATTCCGCCAACGCCATAAGATGTGGGCGTGGCATGGCGCCAAACATTGCTCCGTTGGTCTTTGGCCATTTTTCGGTGAAAAAAAGTGTAATATTTGTGTAAAATATATCATTCTGATCTACATTTGATCATATAACTGGTACTACTGATTGTTTATTTGATTAAAAAAACTATAATAACGATTCAGTTTTTCGAATGCCTCTTTGAAAGGAACGACTCCCTTCAAAGAGCCATGAATCCCATGGTCGGCCAGTAGAAGGTCATTTCCTGTGTCTTTACGACTCATTCGATCATCGATCAGTTCCATCTGCAATAACACTCCCCTTCCGTCTTTAAGTGCTGCTGTTTGTATGCGACAATGGAAGCTAACGAGCTAACAGCGCCCCTGGCGATTCCTCTGACGATGACGCGCCACACGGCAAACCACTAAAGGACCGAGGCGGCGCAGAGGACTTATTTGGGCCGTAAGGAGTGAGAACGGAGCTTCTGACCCGGAGAGCTGCAGGTCACAGACTTCACAGGAGCAGAGGGGGTGACACGTTGGGCCGTCCTCTTCGCTTTTGCCTACGCTCAGCAGACGCTCCACCTCCGCCTCGTTTCCATTTGCAATGTGCTGCAACACACACACACACACACACACACACACACGACAAGTAAAGCAGACGGTTTCAAACGTATTCCTTAAATTCTGCAGAACAGAGAGACAATTTGCGATAGCAAAACATCAAAATATCGATACTGCCAATACCAGATATTTATGCTCTAATATCGAGTCCTCAAATCAAAGTGTTGATACTTCATTTCAGGGGTGTCCAAACTTTTTCCACCAGGGACCGTACACGAAAAAGTCAAAATATGCGAGGAGCTATTTGATTGATTTTTTCTTAAATGCGAAAAACAAATATTGTGTCAGCTTTGTATTACAGATGACTAAATATATTATTATTATTTATTAGTTTGAACATTTTGGCTTTTTGTCATTACATACAAAATGTTTTTCTTTTTTTTTCTTACATTTTTACTGGGTTTTTTTTCCATGTAAATCCAGAATAAAAATATTAATAATACGCTTGTTTAACTGCCTAACCTAGTGTTAAACATTCTGCCTGTACAAAAATACAATGTACAAAAATATATATATATATGTGTAATATATATATATATGTATGTGTGGGGAAAAATCCCAAGACTATTTCATCTCTACAGGCCTGTTTCATGAGGGTTTCCTCAATCATCATCAAATCTCCTGATGATTGAGGAAACCCTCATGAAACAGGCCTGTAGAGATGAAATAGTCTTGTGATTTTTTCCCACACATACATATTACGCTCTATCACGGTATCGAGCACTATTTTTTTTGGATAATCTAATTAAGACACATATATATATATATATATATATATATATATACATATATATATATATATATATATACATATATATATATATATATATATATATATATATATGTGTGTGTGTATATATATACACTGTGAGTCTCTTGATCACCGAGAAGGTCTTGGTCAGGAGGTCTGGGTGGGGAAGCTCCGCTCCGCTTACCTCAAACAGACAGCTGACGGGCGTGGCGGCGCTTTGAACCGCCAGACTCAGATTCTGTGTCAGCTTCGCCTTGCTCACCTGAACGCAACCCTGAAGACAACAAACATGCACCAACGTCATTTGGATTTACAAAAATATATATTTTTTAAATATATAGATTTTTAAAAACTATTATTAGGGCACAAAAAGTCCAGATATTTTGCGGGTGCGTCAGACATGGATTTTTGTTTTTACATTTTTACATTTTATTGGTCACGAAAATGAAACTTAAAAATTGTCTCTTTTGCGCCACCTTTTGAAATAAAATAAAAAAATTAGCCCCTCCTACCGGTTTCACGTATTGACACGAAAATCGCAGGAGACGTCCATCATGACGAGACGCACATAAAAGTCTCAGGAACCCACACCTGAAAACCAACAGGAAGTCGGCCATCTTGGTTTTCGTCCCAAGCCCCGCAGGGGCCCTATTGAAATTGTTGCGTTTTCTTCTTTTTGTTTGGACGCCTTTTTGAAGCCCTCAACATGCAGGAAAGTCCCAATATTTTGCAGGCGCGTCAGGTATGGTGAAAAATGTGATATTTTAGATTCCCGAAAATGAAACTTAAAAATTGGCTCTTAAGCGCCATCTTTTGAAATAAAGTAAAAACAATTAGCCCCTCCTACCAGTTTCACGTATCGACACGAAAATCGCAGGAGACGTCCATCATGACGGGGCGCACATAAAAGTCTCAGGAACCCACACCTGAAAACCAACAGGAAGTCGGCCATCTTCGTTTTCGTCCCAAGCCTGGCTCTTTAGCGCCACCTTTTGAAATAACATTTAAAAAAATAGCCCCTCCTACCAGTTTCACGTATCGACACGAAAATCACACGAAACGTTAATAACTCGGTTTTAAAGTTCAGATCTTGATGCTAATTGCAACAAACGATGGTGACAGTCTGTAGTAACTTTATTTTATTTCATTATTTAAGAGCGAGAAGTGGCACAAACCCTGCAAGGGCCCTATTTCGTTTGGACGCCTTTTTGAGGCCCTTAACATGCAGGAAAGTCCCCATATATTGCAGGCGCGTCAGGTATGGCGAAAAATGTGATATTTTAGATTCCCAAAAATGAAACTTAAAAATTGGCTCTTTAGCGCCACCTTTTGAAATAAAATAAAAAAATAAGCCCCTCCTACCAGTTTCACGTATCGACACGAAAATCGCAGGAGACATCCATCATGACGGGACGCACATAAGTCTCAGGAACCCACACCTGAAAACCAACAGGAAGTCGGCCATCTTGGTTTTCGTCTTCCATTTGTCAGCGAACAAACAGGGGTCATACTTAAACAAACTCCTATATCATATTAACATGCGCGAAAAGTCCCCATATTTTGCAGGCAAAAGTATGAAAATATGGGGAAAAATTTAATATTTTGGAGTTTCAAAAATGAAAGTTCAAAATTGGCTCTCTAGCGCCACCTTTTGATATAAAATAAAAATTAGCCCCTCCTACCAGTTTCACGTATCGACACGAAAATCGCAGGAGACGTCCATCATGACGGGACGCACATAAAAGTCTCAGGAACCCACATCTGAAAACCAACAGGAAGTCGACCATCTTGGTTTTCGTCCCAAGCCTGGCTCTTTAGCGCCACCTTTTGAAATAACATTTTAAAAAATAGCCCCTCCTACCAGTTTCATGTATCGACACGAAAATCACACAAAACGTTAATAACTCGGTTTTAAAGTTCAGATCTTGATGCTAATTGCAACAAACGATGGTGACAGTCTGTAGTAACTTTATTTTATTTCATTATATTAGAGCGAGCAGCGGCACAAACCCTGCAAGGGCCCTATTTCGTTTGGACGCCTTTTTGAGGCCCTTAACATGTAGGAAACTCCCCATATTTTGCAGGCGCGTCAGGATGGCGAAAAATGTGATATTTTAGATTCCCGAAAATGAAACGTAAAAATTGGCTCTTAAGCGCCACCTTTTGAAATAAAATAAAAACAAATAGCCCCTCCTACCAGTTTCACGTATCGACACGAAAATCGCAGGAGACGTCCATCATGACGGGACGCACATAAAAGTCTCAGGAACCCACACCTGAAAACCAACAGGAAGTCGGCCATCTTGGTTTTCGTCTTCCAATTTTCAGCGAACAAACAGGGGTCATACTTAAACAAACTCCTATATCATATTAACATGCGCGAAAAGTCCCCGTATTTTGCAGGCAAAAGTTTGAAAATATGGGGAAAAATTTAGTGTTTTGGAGTTCCAAAAATGAAAGTTCAAAATTGGCTCTCTAGCGCCACCTTTTGATATAAAATAAAAATTAGCCCCTCCTACCAGTTTCAGGTATCGACACCAAAATAACAGGAGACGTCTATCATGACGGGACGCACATAAAAGTCTCAAGAACCCACACCTGAAAACCAACAGAAAGTCGGCCATCTTGGTTTTCGTCCTCCACTTTTCAGTGAACAAAAAGGGGTCATACTTTAACGACCTCCTCCTAGGGACTTTGACCAAATGAGTCGTGATTAAAATGACAGATACTACACACATGGGCTATGATAAATTGCAAAAAAAGTTTACCTACGCCAAAAGATGTGGGCGTGGCATGGCACCAAACATTGCTCCGATGGTTCGCCACAAACCACAAAACGTTAATAACTCGGTTTTAAAGTTCAGATCTTGATGCTAATTGCTACAAATGATGGTGACAGTCTGTAGTAACGTTATTTTATTTCATTGTATTAGAGCGAGAAGCAGCGCAAACCCTGCAAGGGGCCCTATTGAAATATATGCGTTTTCTTCTTTTTGTTTGGACGCCTTTTTGAGGCCCTTAACATGCAGGAAAAGTCCCCATATTTTGCAAGAGCGTCAGGTATGGCGAAAAAGTCGATATTTTGGAGTCTCGAAAATGAAATTTCAAAATTGGCTCTCTAGCGCCACCTTTGAAAAAAATAAAAATAAAAATTAGCCCCTCCTACCAGTTTCACGTATTGACACGGAAATCGCAGGAGACGTCTACCATGACGGGATGCACATAAAAGTCTCAGGAACCCACACCTGAAAACCAACAGGAAGTCGGCCATCTTGGTTTTTGTCTTCCAATTTTCAGCGAACAAACAGGGGTCATACTTTAACAAACTCCTATATTAACATACACGAAAATTCCCCATATTTTGCAGGCAAAAGTATGAAAATATGGGGAAAAATTTAGTGTTTTGGAGTTCCAAAAATGAAAGTTCAAAATTGGCTCTCTAGCGCCACCTTTGAAATAAATAAATAAATCAGCCCCTCCTACCAGTTTCACATATCGACACGAAAATCGCAGGAGACGTCTATCATGACGGGACGCACATAAAAGTCTCAGGAATTCACACCTGAAAACCAACAGGAAGTCGGCCATCTTGGTTTTTGTCTTCCGTTTTTCAGCAAAAAAAAGGGGTCGTACTTTAACTAACTACTCCTAGGGACTTTGACCAAATGAGTCGTGATTAAAATGACAGAAACAACACATATGGGCGATGATAAAACATGCACCAACGCCACATCTGCTCAGTAGACGCGCGGACAAGGCTCCGAGTTGTTTTTGAACGATATTCTTCAGGGAACGCCACCTCTAAATCACTTTAAAAATGCACTCAAAAACCGTCAACAATAACCACGCTGTAGCGACATTGTTATTGGAAGAGCCAACACTGAGGAACTTGTCAGGTCCAGACAAAGATTACATATTTTGGGGGTTCCGAAATTTCTAAATTCCATCTCTATCGCTCCATTGAAAATAAGAAAGAAATGAGCCCAGATTCACGTATGGTCAGGAACAGGTGGGCCTTGTTATCTAATCACTTGTCGCCCTTATTAGCAGCAGCCGGACCGAGACACGGGGTTGGAGCTGGAGTGGGAGCCAGAGAGAGAGAGAGAGAGAGAGACACAGACGCAGAAACACATTTTGCTGGGAAGCAAAACACTTGCACTATTTTATGAAAATAAAACAGTGTTGTAACCCTGATCCGGGCTCTCGTGGCAGTGTGTGGTGGTCCGAGGAACCCACTAGAGGGCAACCTCCACATCCACCATTACAGGAAAAGTCCCAAGAAGCCATATTTGAAGACAAATTTTCTTTTTTCAGGCCAAAAACGCCATAAGATGTAGTTTTTATCAAATGAATAATAATAATAATAATATAATGAATTTTTACATATTTTCTTTTCTTTCTCTTTTTCTCTCTTGTTTCGCATGGAAAATTTGCTTCACTATACAAACTTCTCCATTTTTGAACCCTGTTTAAGAACCAACTTCTTCGGCTTATCCAAAGTTGGGTCGCGGGGGCAGCAGCCTAAGCAGATAAGCCAAGACTTCCCTCGTCCCAGTCGTCCACTCATGATACTAAATTGAGGTTCCACAGTATGTCAAAATGCCAAATATCGCCGCCAATAATCGGTCAATAGATCCCAACTGGCCGCTCCGACGTTAGCACGTTGGTTTATTAGCCTTATCCGAACGTCACCGTGACAAATGTGGTGTGGCACATCACACCTACGCTACGTGCGGAGCCGTGCAGGTAACGTGCGGGAGAAAAAAAGAATAGAATAGAATGGACTTAATTGTCATTATATTTGCATACAACGAGATTAAGGATTCCAACTTAAGGTGCGGTAGTGGGAACAAATATGGGGTAAAAATTAATTAAATTATGACGTAAAAAAATGACGTACCGAGAGCGCCTGGTGCACTTTGCCCAGATTGATGTACTCCACCGCGGCCTCAAAGGTGCTCAGGCAGTAGCTCAGCTCATCTTTGCCAGAGTGACTGAAGCAGAAGTTCTTCATGTAGCTCAGGTTGGCCATCCTGGAATGAAGGGACGTTACCAGGTGGGCACGGCGCCGTACCAGCCCGCATGGCCACACGCTCACCAGTTGGGGACGTCCATCTTGATCAGAAGGTAGAGGATGACGGAGAGCAGGTCATCTGCGCACACAGCTTCGATGCTGACTGCAACACACACACACACACACACATACCCGCACACACACACACACACATACTGGTTATCATGTGGAATGGGGACAAAAATATATGATCATCACTTGTGGGGAGCACCTTTTCTACAGGTTGTGGAGGCATAAAAAAAATGAGGTAAAATGTCCACTGCCCAGTTAGCTCATACACATCTTTAAAATCTCTGGATTGATGAAGTAATGTGCTGATCATTCTTACTGGGGACCCTGGGGAAAAAGAGTTAATATGGTTCATGGGGACCAAATTTAAATCATTTTGAATTATTCACACAAATTTGTATGTGACTACTGAACTCTTATTTTATATTAACATGCACGAAAAGTCCACATATTTCGCAGGCGAAAGTATGAAAGTATGGCGAAAATGTTTTGATTTTGGAGTTCCAAAAATGAAACTTAAAAATTGGCTCTCTAGCGCCAACTTTGAAATTAAAATTTAAAAAAAATTAGCCCCTCCTACCAGTTTCACGTATCGACACGAAAATCGAAGACGTATATTATGACGGGACGCACATAAAAGTCTCAGGAACCCACACCTGAAAACCAACAGGAAGTCGGTCATCTTGGTTTTCGTCTTCCAATTTTCAGTAAAAAAAAGTGGTCATACTTTAACGAACTCCTAAATGATATTAACATGCACGAAAAGTCCCCATTTTTTGCAGGCGCGTCAGCTATGGCAAACATTTTTATATTTTATATTCCTGAAAATGAAATGTAAAAATTGCCTCTCTAGCGCCACCTTTGAAAGAAAAATTTAAAAAAGTTAGCCCCTCCTACTGGTTTCACGTATCGACACGAAAATCGTGGGAGATGTCTATCATGACGGGACGCACATAAAAGTCTCAGGAACCCACATCTGAAAACCAACAGGAAGTCGGCCATCTTGGTTTTCGTCTTCCAATTTTCAGTAAACAAAAAGTGGTCATACATTAACAAACTCCTAAATGATATTAACATGCACGAAAAGTCCCCATTTTTTGCAGGCGCGTCAGGTATGGGGAAAAATTTTATATTTTTGATTCCTGAAAATGAAATGTAATAATTGCCTCTCTAGCGCCACCTTTGAAAGAAAAATTTAAAAAAGTTAGCCCCTCCTACTGGTTTCACGTATCGAAACGAAAATCGTGGGAGACGTCTATCATGACGGGACGCACATAAAAGTCTCAGGAACCCACACCTGAAAACCAACAGGAAGTCGGCCATCTTGGTTTTCGTCTTCCATTTTTCAGCGACCAAGAAGGGGTCATACTTTAACGAACTCCTATATGATATCAACATGCACGAATGCACGATTACCTACTGAGGACCATTTAAAAAAGCAGCGAGTGCAGTACCAGCTACAGCCCGATGAGGGGGCTGCTGTGCAAATGTCTCACACTCAAACTAACCAGTAAACATGTTTTATGGGCCAAAGCTTAAAAATCACTTAGGCATCTTCAGAATGGATCTGACTATCATTTTAAGAATGTTTCCCTTTAGGGGACCTGTTTTTTTGTCCCCATACCGTCAGAGGTCCCGCTAAAGGTGCGTAAACAGAGCGATGTCCCCATTGAGTAAGCATTGCCAGAAAACACACACACACACACGCATACAATCTTGTATTGTTACCTTCTTGAGACCTCTGACCTCTTTAGGACCACCCTTTCTAAAGATATATAAAGATTTGTATTTACAACATGAATAATAAATACATACTATACAATATAAAAAAGGTAAGCTTTTTGTTAATTTTTTTATTTTTTGTTTGTAATAGTGCAATTGCTCCAAAGCATTCACACATATTTACTATTCAACATCTTCTTCTTCTCCAGATTTTGGCGCGCTCTAACTTCCACATTTTTCCCCCCATTAAAACCGTTCCAACTTGAAACTGTTCGGCCTATTCGGCAATGGCGAGCTTTCCCTTGACAAATTACAAACACTCCCAGATTTCCAAGAATTCCAGGTTTTCCAGGACATTTTTCCCCTATTCAAAATGAATTGGCCATTTTTCAAACTTCCACCATTTCCACATTTTTCAACCTATTCAAACCATTCCACCATCCCGGAAATTCAAACTCCTTTTTTTTTCCAAGTTCAAAAAAATTCCAGGATTTTCCAGAATTCCTGGTTTTCCAAAGCCTTACTTCCACCCTTTTTTATGCACTGCAAAAAGTCAGTGTTCAAAAACAAGAAAAAAAATACAAAAATTAGGGGTATTTTATTTGAACTAAGCAAAATTATCTGCCAATAGAACAAGAAAATTTGGCTTGTCAAGACTTTCCAAAACAAGTCAAATTAGCTAACCTCAATGAACCCAAAAATACCTTAAAATAAGTATATTCTCACTAATAAGTGCACTTTTCTTGGTAGAAAAAAAAAAAGACCTTTTTGCTCAATATGTTGAAAAATATTCTTAAATGAAGTAAATGCTAGTGCCATTATCTTGACATAATAATATGCGCTCGACATCATGATTTTTTTTTCATGCTTGAAGTAAGAAATTATTACTTTAAAAAAGTAGTTTTATACCTGTGAGTGTTGATGACACATCTTTGCAACAGTTGATATTCTACTTTCAAGCTTGTTTTACTCAATGTAGGTCATAAAATCTCAGCAACAAGCTATAATATCTTACTGAGATCATTTAGGACCAAAACCCTTAAAACAAGTAAAACACTCTAACATAAAATTTTTCAACCCACTTCAACCGTCAAAACATTCCTGAACATGTTACTACTTCAACATTTCTCCACCGATTTGAAAAATTCCAACACCAACCATATCAACTCATTCAGACCATTCAAGTTTTTTTTTTTACCATTTTCAAAAAATGTCCCGCTTTTCCCGAAGTTGCCGAATTTTGGGGTAATTCCCATTGAAATCAATGGGACATTCCTCAAAGTTCCACAATTCCCACATTTTTCATCTGATTCAAACTGTTCCAACTTCAAAAATATTCAGCCTGTTTGGGAATTGTATGCTCTACTTTAACAATTAAAAAAAAAAATCCAGGATTTCCATTCAACTTAAGCATTGGAGCATTCACATGCAATTCCATGAGGAATTGCCTCATCTAGTTGGTTTTTAAAGGCCTACTGAAAGCCACTACTACCGACCACGCAGTCTGATAGTTTATATATCAATGATGAAATCTTAACATTGCAACACATGCCAATACGGCCGGGTTAACTTATAAAGTGCAATTTTAAATTTCCCGCCACACTTCCGCTTGAAAACGTCTCGGTATGATGACGTATGCGCGTGACGTAGCCAGTTTAACAGAGGTATGGCTCCCCCATTGAAGCCAATACAATATAGCTCTGTTTTCATCTCATTATTCCACAGTATTCTGGACATCTGTGTTGGTGAATCTGTTGCAATTTGTTCATTGCATTATGGAGAAAGAAGCTGAGCAAGCAAAGAAGAAAGTTGTCGGTGCGAAGCGGAGTATTTTGCGAGGGAAGTCAGCAACACAACACAGCCGGTGTTTCATTGTGTACATTCCCGAAAGATGCAGTCAAGATCGAAGAACTCGGACAACAGAGACTCTTACCAGGAGGACTTTAAATTCGATACACAGACGCCTGTAGAGAACTGGGACAACACAGACTCTTACCAGGATTACTTTGATTTGGATACACAGACGCAGACGCGGTACCGTGAGTACGCAGCTGCGCTTCCAAACATTTGATCGCTTGCTCGTACGTGCGTGTCACGTACGTAACTTTGGGTAAATATATAAGCTTTATGAACCTTGGGTTAGGTGAACGGTCCTTTGGGCTGAGTGATTGTGTGTGTTGTGCAGGTGTTTGAATTGTATTGGCAGGTTATATGGACGGGAGCTAGTATACTAGCTCCTAGCTATAGCTAGGAGCTAGCATAACAAACACCTAGGTGTTTTTATGCGGGATTAATTTGTGGCATATTAAATGTACGTAACTTTGGGTAAATATATAAGCTTTATGAACCTTGGGTTAGGTGAACGGTCCTTTGGGCTGGTTGTGTTGTGGCTAATAGAGTATATATAGGTCTTGTGTTTATTTACTGTTGTAGTCATTCCCAGCTGAATATCAGGTCCCACCCGCCTCTCACAGCAACTTCCCTATCTGAATCGCTTCCACTCCCCACTAGTCCTTCACTTGCACTTTCCTCATCCACAAATCTTTCATCCTCGCTCAAATTAATGGGGAAATCGTCGCTTTCTCAGTCCGAATCGCTCTCACTTCTGGCCGCAACAATAGGGAACTTTGCGGAAATGTTCAATTGACTACGTCACGCTACTTCCGGTAGGGGCAAGGCTTTTTTTTGTCAGATACCAAAAGTTGCGATCTTTATCGTCGTTGTTCTCTACTAAATCCTTTCAGCAAAAATATGGCAATATCGCGAAATGATCAAGTATGACACATAGAATAGATCTGCTATCCCCGTTTAAATAAAAACATTTCATTTCAGTAGGCCTTTAATCTTCATTATTTACTTCAAGTTATTACAGTATGTCTCTATATAAATATTTATTCAATTGTTTTCATAAATTTTGGCCAAAGGGAGCCCATTTCAATTTCTTACACACACTTGTTATTACATATGTTGGCCAGAGGGAGAGCACTTCGAATTTTTACACACACTTGTTATTTCATATGTTGACCAGAGGGGGAGCACTTTTAAAACCGACAAAGTCAATTTGAAAAATCTCTCCTTTTTGGGACCACCCTCATTTTGATAGATTTCACCACCAGGGGTGCAAATGAGACATTCTCTATTAGATGCAATGGTTTTCCGTATTGGGACCATGGTTTTGGTCCTAACTTGTTCACCGGTCCACATATGGAAGGCACTTTTCCTTGTTGGTGTCTCAAGAAGGGTAGAATACAAGAACACACACACACACACACACACACACACTGTTAGGTGGCAGAGATTCCCTCAAACGAGGTAATTGGCCGGCAGACAAACAAGAATTAGGCGAACAGGGCGATGATTGTTGAGGCCATCAGATTGAATCTGCGACTAACAGGACACAGCAAACATTACGCGCTAGAAAACAAGCCCTTTTTTACATTTTTCAACAAGATCAGCACTTTTTACATCCCTAAACTTGTTAAAAAGTGTGATAATCGCACGCACGCGACGCTTACCTGCGGAGGTGGGCGTGTGCGTGGCGATCAGGGCGACACGACGCAGGCAGAGGAGTTTGAGCAGCGGCGACGTCTGCCGGTTGAGTCCACTCAGCTCTCGTTTGGCGCGAGACATGTTGATGCTGGAGCAAAACAGCAGAACATCAACGAGTCACGCCGGGGGAAAAGTCACAATCTCACCAGGTATATATTGCTAGTTTCGAGTCAAGATATCGAAACACACTTAAAGCCCCACTTAAAGTAGAAGTAGAGTGGAAAAACAAGACACTTTCCCACCACTTGAGGCAGTAATGACAATCTCAATCAAACAGAAGAAGGTTGAAGCTCAAGTCATAGAGAAGTTTCTTTAGCGCAAAAATTATGACTCAAGTGGTGACGCTGTATTTTCATTTACACTTAAATTGTTTTAATTTAAGCAACATATACTTTTTTTTTTTTTTTAAATTTTATTTAAGAAACATTCATTTATTTTTTTTATTTAGGAAACATTTATCATTTATTATTCATTTAATTAGAATGGAATTATTTTAGCACAACACAATTTGCACTTTAATTTTTGAAATTTAAGAAACATATATATGTGTATATATATATATATATATATTTTTATTTTTTTATTTTTTTTTTTATTTAAGAAACATAATTTTTTTTTATTTATTTAAGAAACATAATTTATTATTCATTTAATTAGAATGGAATTATTTTAGCACAACACAATTGTATGTACATTTATTTTTCATTATTTGCACTTTAATTTTTTTAATTTAAGAAACATATATATATATATATATATATACATATACATATATATATATATATTTTATTTTTTTTAAATTTTATTTAAGAAATATTCATTTATTTTTTATTTGAGAAACATATATTATTTATTATTCATTTAATTAGAAAGGAATTATTTTAGCACAATACAATTTGCACTTTAATTTTTTTTATTTATATATATTTTTTTAATTTAAGAAACATTATTCTTTTTTTTTTTAAATTTAAGAAACATATAATTTATTATTCATTTAATTAGAATGGAATTATTTTAGCACAACACTATTGTATGCACATTTATTTTTCATCAGTATTTGATTTGATTAGTCCTCATTTTTCTAATCAGCCTGACCTAATTCTTACGTTTGTGTAAAAAAAAAATACAAATATTTGTGATTAACACATGCTTTCATATCAATTGACAATGTCCTGTTAAACTGCAAGTAAGTTAGCTATAGTTATTGAATATTAGATTACTAATTCAGTGTTAATATTTGAGAAGGCCCCGGCCCCCTTTGTAGTGGAAAAGTTAGATTAAGAACCCCTGCGCTCGACCACACCATTGCTTGATGCCAACAAAGAAAAGATGCTGAGACGTCCGATCGTTCACGAAGGGCCCCTATTGACGTCGAAAAGTCACCTGAACTCGGGCTTGACTCCCAAGTCTTTGTGCTGGAGCTCCTGCAGACTCCGGGTGGTCTTGTTGAAGGCGGCGTCCTGTGGACGACACGGACAGAGCAATGTCAGCCATCTTGGACGGAGACGGGACTTTCCTGCCGCCGGCGTACCTGGCTGGCTTCGAGCGAGCCCACGTAGTTGAAGATGAGGCCGTGGATGCCGTGGTGGAGGTAGACCTGCAAGAGAGGAGGTCATGTGACCGAGCAGAGCCGGAAGGCCAGAGCAGATGTGTGGGTTACCTCCACTGCTTGCTTCAGCACGTTCATCTGGACTTCCTGCTTGGCCAGGACCTTCTGCACGCAAACATCAGAACACATCACAAGACAGGAAGTGAAGATTATTTGGACACATATTATTTGGAATCCACATGACCCGTAATGGTAATCACGATGACAATAATAAAGCCTCCTGGCATGACTACTTAATATTTTGTCTGACCAACACAGACGGTTACCATAGCAACGTCATAAGGGACGAATGACTTTAGAGGTTCTTCTAAGAATTATGCAGAAAAACGTGTGATAATAAGTTGATGTATCGATAATATTCTACCTAATGATGCAATATTCCACACACACTCTGATGCACATCTTTTTTCTTCTGCTATAAACGTTTATATTACGTTGTTGTATGTGATATATGACATCTATTACTTTTTTGTATGTGATATATAACATATATTATGTTGTTGTATGTGATATATAACATCTATTACATTGTTGTATGTGATATGACATCTATTACTTTGTTGTATGTGATATATAACATCTATTACGTTGTTGAATGTGATATATAACATCTATTACGTTGTTGTATGGGATATACAGTATAATATCTATTACGTTGTTGTATGTGATATATGACATCTATTACATTGTTGTATGAGATATGACATCTATTACGTTGTTGTATGTGATGTATAATATCTATTACTTTGTTGTATGTGATATACAACATCTATTACGTTGTTGTATGTGATATATGACATCTATTAGGTTGTTGTATGTGATATATATCTATTACGTTGTTGTATGTGATATATGACATATTATGTTGTTGTATGCGATATATGACATCTATTACGTTGTTGTATGTGATATATGACATCTATTACGTTGTTGTATGTGATATATGACATCTATTACGTTGTTGTATGTGATATATAATATCTATTACGTTGTTGTATGTGATATATGACATCTATTACGTTGTTGTATGCGATATATGACATCTATTACATTGCTGTATGTGATATATGACATCTATTACGTTGTTGTATGTGATATATAACATCTATTACATTGTTGTATGTGATATATGACATCTATTACGTTGTTGTATGTGATATATAATATCTATTACGCTGTTGTATGTGATATATGACATCTATTACATTGTTGTATGCGATATATGACATCTATTACATTGCTGTATGCGATACATGACATCTATTACGTTGTTGTATGCAATACATGACATCGATTACATTGTTGTATGTGATATATAACATCTATTACGTTGATGTATGTGATATGACATCTGTTACGCTGTTGTATGATATATATGACATCTATTACGTTGTTGTATGTGATATAAGACATTTATTACATTGTTGTATGTGATATATGACATCTATAACGTTGTTGTATGTAATACATGACATCTATTTCATTGTTGTATGCGATACATGACATCTATTTCGTTGTATGCGATACATGACATCTATTACGTTGTTGTATGTGATACATGACATCTATATGTGATATATGACATCTATTACAATGTTGTATGTGATACATGACATTTATTACGCTGTTGTATGCGATATATGACATCTATTACGTTGTTGTATGTGATATATTACATCTGTTACGTTGTTGTATGCGATGCATGACATCTATTACGTTGTTGTATGTGATACATGACATCTATTACGTTGTTGTATGCGATACATGACATCTATTATGTTGTTGTATGTGATATATGACATCTATTACTTTGTTGTATGCGCTATATGACATGTAGTACGTTGTCATATGTGATACATGACATTTATTACGTTGTTGTATGTGATAAATGACATCTATTACATTGTTGTATGCGATACATGACATCTATTATGTTGTTGTATGTAATAGGACATCTATTACGTTGTTGTATGTAATAGGACATCTATTACGTTGTTGTATGCGCTATATGACATGTAGTACGTTGTCCTATATGATATATGGCATTTATTACGTTGTTGTATGCGATACATGACATCTATTACATTGGACAAGTGCACACTTTACAATAGGGAGGAGTTCATGTCCCACTCACCAGACGAGAGTCTCTCAGCAAACACTGAAGACATCGAGTGTACAGCCCATGGACTGAGTCCTGACAAAAGGAAAAAACACAACAATAAATGAATAAATAAATATAAATAATTGGATTATCACAATGTTGATGAATCACAGTGACTTTCTTGCATGCATGATTCAAATGTTGACACGAAACTATTGTTTTTGTCACACAGGGACAGTTTTCAACTAAACTTTGCATGCATGGCCTCACACCAGCCTTGACTTGTGTGCAGGAATAAAAACTACCATGAAGAATAAAGTCAATATAATGCAATGTTGTTGAGAAGCTCCACTGGGTCTTCATGTGGTCTGCCAGCTGCACCAATGATTGGACTGTGTGTGTGCTTCTGACCGATAAAAACATTCTGCTCGTAAGACTTTGGAAGCCTGTTTCCGTCACACAAAAGAAATCCCCCAATGGTGAACTTAATTATAAGAGATATAAGGCAGAAATTATGAAATATAGAATCAAGATTATGAGATAAAAAGTTAACATTTTAAAATAAAGGTGAAATTTAAATTAAAAAAAGATCAAAACTATGAGATAAAAAGTCGAAAATATGAGATTAAGTGGAAATTTGGAGATAAAAAGTCATAATTACAAGATAAAAAGTCAAAATGATGAGATAAAAATTCCCCATTATGAGATAAAACATCGAAATTATGAGATAAATCAAAATGATAAAATACAAAGTTAAAATTATGAGATACAAAGTTAACACTGCAGCACATGCACACTTTCTAACACATAATTTAGATTTTTTTTTTTTAATCTCAAAGTTTTTACTTTCTATTTCATATTCATGAGGGTTTTATTTCCTAATTTAAATATCTCATAATTTCTACTTTCTATTTCATAATCATGAGGGTTTTATTCATAATTTATATATTATCTCATAATTTCTACTTTCTATTTTATAATCATGAGGGTTTTATTTCATTATTTTGACTTTTTTTTCTGATAATTAACATTTTCTTATCTCATAATTTTGACTTTCTGCATCATAATATAAATTTTCTATCTCAAAATTTTGATTTTTAATCTCATAGTTTTTATATTTTTAATCTCATAATTTAAATTTTCTTATTTCATAGTTTCGACTTTTTATCTCATATTTTCAAGTTTATCTCATAATTTCGACTTTTTAATTTGACTTTATATCTCGTAATTTCGATTTTTTAATCGGATTTTAATCTTCTTATCTCATAATTTAGATTTTTAAATCATTTAAATTTTTTTGCCTCATAATTCAAAACGTTTAATTCAATGATTTCAACTTTCTTATCTCATAATTTTGATTTATCTCATAATTAATTTTTTTAATCTCATAATTACTACTTTATATCTCATAATTTCAAGTTTTTATCTTGTTTTCCAATTTTTATCTCATCATTTCAAGTTTATTATTTCATAATTATGACTTTTTTATTTTTCATAATTTTGTCTGTTTACTCTCATAGTTATGACTTTCTTATCTTGTAATTTCAACTTTCTGTAACGTTGTAATTTTATCTCATAATTATGACTTATATTTCATAATTTCGCCTTTTTATCTCATAATTTTGATTTTTACATCATAATTTCTTAATATCATAATAAAAAAATGTTCTCATAATTACGACTTTATATCACATCATTTCAACTTTTTATCTTGTTTTTGAATTTTTATCTTATCATTTCAACTTTATTATCTATCTCATAATTATGACTTTTTATTTATAATAATTTCGCCTATTTACTCTCATAATTATGACTTTCGTGAAGTTTCAACTTTATCTCGTAATGTTGTCTTTTTATCTTGTAATTATGACTTTTATTTCATAATTTTGCCTTTTTATCTCATAATTTAGATTTTTACATCATCTTTTCTTAATATCATAATTTAAATGTTTTTTTATCCCATAATTACGACTTTACATCTCATAATTTCAACTTGTCTTGTTTTAAAATTTTTATCTCATCATTTCAAGTTTATTATCTCATAATTATGACTTTTTATTTCATAATTTCACCTATTTACCGGTACTCTCATAATTATGACTTTCTTATCTCGTAATTTAAACTTTCTCATTTAGTAATGTTGTCTTTTTATCTCATAATTAAGACTTTTATTTCGTAATTTCGCCTTTTTATCTCATAATTAAAACATTTTTACCTCATGATTTCGATTTATCTCACAATTTAAATTTATCTGATAATTTTGATTTTTTTATGTCATAATTTTAACTTTCTTATCTCATAATTTCGACTTTTATCTTATGTTTTTGACTTTTTATCTCATTATTTAAATTTTTCATCTCATTATTTAAAATTTTCATCTCATAATTGTGACTTTTTATTTCATAATTTCGCCTTTTTATCTCAGCATTTTTATTTTTTTACCTCATAATTTGGATTTTTCTCACAATTAAAAATTTTCATCTGATATTTTCGAATTTTTAATGTCATAATTTTAACATTTTTATCTCATAATTTCATCCTTTATCTTATGTTTTTGACTTTTATCTCATAATTATGACTTCTATTTTATAATTTCGCCTATTCATCTCATCACTTTTATTTTTTTACCTCATAATTTCGATTTATCTCACAATTTAAATTTTTTATCTTGATATTTTCTAATTTTTAATGTCATAATTTGAACATTTTTATCTCATAATTTCAACTTTTATCTTGTTTTCGACTTTTATCTTATGTTTTTCGACTTTTCATCTGATTATTTCAATTTTTCATCTCACAATTATGACTATTTCATAATTTTGCCTTTTTATTTCATAATTTCAACTTTGTAGCTCATGATTTGGATTTATCAATTTTTTTTTTCCTTTTTACTCTCATAATTTTGACTTTCTTATCTCATAATATTAAATGTACCTCATAATTTGGACTTTTTATTACAAACAGTATTTTCGACTCTTATTTTTCAATGAGAATAAAGTTGCTTTTATGACCGGGCCTAAGATGGAGTGGAGCAGGTGTCCCACCATGTGGTGTCGGAGTCCCTTCCTCTCGTGCTCCTTGAAGGCCTGGCAGAAGTTGAGGATCATCTTGTCCAGCTTGTGGACGTGGCGGCCCAGGAAGTCCTCCACCTCCTCCAGACTCTTCAGGCAGTACGGCGCCGACGGGCCGAGCTCGGCCGGGCCTGGCGCCGCCTCGACGGGCCGGGAGATGCAGAGGATGCTGAAGCTCTGCTCCCGCTCGTTGTAGAAGGTCTCCTCGAACAGGATGGGGACGGACGAGCCGGACCCCAGCAGGACCTGCCTTTCCTGGATCCTGACCTCCTGCCACACACCAGGGAAATATGAGAGCCCACCCAGGAGCTGATGAGCGGCGTGTAAAAGCCCAACCTGTCCATCAGCGGTGTGGTAGCGCCCTTCTCCAGGCTGCAGCACGTAGCTGTCAAAGTGGCAGCTGGACAGGCTGCTCTGGCCCAGACTGACACAGCACGGCACCAGAACCTGGAACAAAACCACATCTTCAGTCTTTGGGATCAACTCATCCATCTCAACTCAAGCTATGCTACTGAGATATTTTGTTACTCAGTACAGGTGCAGAAAATCTAACAAAACAGCCTGGAATAAAGGAGGGAATAGCTGTGGACTTAGACTTAGAGAGGAGAGGGCCCCCACACACACTGCCCCTCCTCCCCGCCCCCTCCTCTCTCCACCAGATATTAGTCTAATCATAAATGCTATCCCTCTCCAGGGGACTTCTGAGGAGTTGCTGGAACGTTCCAAAATCCACATTCTTGGTTCTTCTTCTACAGATCTATTTGAGGTGAGGTGGGGGGAAAGAGAGAGAGGGGCTCACGATGCCGTGGAGCTGGGCCACTTGGGCGCACAGGTCAGGCCTCTGCTTCTCCAGCGCCAAGTAGAAGGGGTTCTTAGCGATGTCCTCGTCATAACCAGCCATGGGGAGGTCCGGAACCTGGAGGAGGAGGAACCCAGGGTTTTGTTTTGTTTGTCGACACATACTAACACTTCCCACTTATCGGACTTTTGCAAAATTGTTAAAAATGCAAAAACTGCAAAGAGCTACAAAAAAAAAAAAAAACACAAAAACCTTTCACATTTTGAACTCTATTCCAAAATGGAATGAATACATTTTTGCCCTCAAAATTCTACACACAAATACCCAATCATTTGTTGTTTGTTCTTTTGTTTTTTATTGAGATCTTTGCAAATTAAAAAAAAAAAAAAAAATGCAAAAAAAAAGGTCTAGAAAAAACGTTTTCACATTGACATTATGGGGTATTGTGTGCAGAATGTTGAGGACAATAATGGATTTATGTTTTTTTGGGGGGGGGGATTCTTGCAGATTTATTGAAAATACAAAACCGCAAAAAGCTAAAAAAAAAAAAAACCCTCCCAAAACTTTCACAACTATGAGATAAAAAGTCGAAAATATTAGATTAAGTGGAAATTTGGAGATAAAAAGTCATAATTACGAGATAAAAAGTCAAAATGATGAGATAAAAATTCCCCCATAATGAGATAAAATATTGAAATTATGAGATAAATCAAAATTATAAAATACAAAGTTAAAATTATGAGATAAAAAGTTAACACTGTTTTTTTTTATCTCTAGTTTCTACTTTCTATTTCATAATCAGGATTTTTTTTCCCCATAAATTATATATTGTCTTATAATTTCTACTTTCTATTTCATAATCATGAGGGTTTTATTTCATCATTTAAATACCTCATAATTTCGACTTTCTATTTCATAATCAGGAGGGTTTTATTCATAATTTATATATTATCTCATAATTTCTACTTTCTATTTCATAATCATGAGGGTTTTATTTCATGATTTCGACTTTTTTTTCTGATCATTTCAATTTTCTATCTCAAAATTTCGATTTTTAATCTCATAGTTTTGATATTTTTAATCTCAGAATTTCAATTTTCTTATTTCATAGTTTTGACTTTTTATCTCGTTTTTTCAACTTTATCTCATAATTTAGATTTTTTAACTTGACTTTAAATCTCGTAATTTCGATTTTTTCATCGGATTTAAATGTTGTTATCTCATAATTTATATTTTTACATTATTCCAATTTTTTTGCCTCATAATTCAAAATGTTTAATCCAATGATTTCAACTTTCTTATCTCATCATTTTGATTTATCTCACAATAAAAAAAAGTATCTCATAATTACTACTTTATATCTCATAATTTCAACTTTTTATCTTGTTTTTCAATTTTTATCTCATAATTTCAAGTTTATTATTCCATAATTATGACTTTTTTATTTTTAATAATTTTGCCCATTTACTCTCATAATTATGACTTTCTTATCTTTTAATTTCAACGTTTTTATCTGTAATGTTGTCTTTTTATCTCAAAATGATTACTTTTATTTCATAATTTCACCTTTTTATCTCATAATTTTGATTTTTACATCATCATTTCTTAATATCATAATAAAACAATTTTTATCTCATAATTACGACTTTATATGTCATAATTTCAACTTTTTATCTTGTTTTTGAATTTTTATCTCATCATTTCAAGTTTATTATCTCATACAGTAATTATGCTCACTGCTCCCCTCACCTCCCAGGGGGTGATCAAGGGTGATGGGTCAAATGCAAAGGACAAATTTCATCACACCTAGTATGTGTGTGACAATCATTGGTACTTTAATTTTAACTTTAACTTAAACTGCAAAGAGCTAAAAATAAAATAAAAAACACAAAAACCTTTCACATTTAGAACTCTATTCCAAAATGGAATTAATACATTTTTGTCCTCAAAATTCTACACACTATAACCCCATAATTTGTTGTTTGTTCTTTTGTTTTTGTTTTTTATTGAGATCTTTGCAAATTTAAAAAAATGTCAAGGTCAAGAAAAAACTTTTTCACATTGACATAATGGGGTATTGTGTGCAGAATGTTGAGGACAATAATGGATTTATGTTTTGGGGGGGATTCTTGCAGATTTATTAAAAATACAAAAGCGCAAAAAGCTAAAAAAAAAAATTTAAAGCCTTATTCAAAAATGGAATAAATTCATGTATTTTCCATGAAATTCCACACACAATGAATTTATTCCAAAATGGATTAATTACATTTTGTCCTCAAAATTCTCCACAAAATACCCCATAATACTTGTACATGATAATAAAACAAAATATAACAACTGGACAGCAGTTCTTTTTTGAATATTTCAATAACAATGGCGACCCAGGTACCGAGAATTGGTAATGTATCGGTTCCAATGTGACCGGTTGCCATCCCTTTCTCGGGAAATGTAACAATCCGGCGTTTTTGCGCTGATTGGTGACGTCATTGGCGCCCGCAGGAATCCGTGTCGGACTCCCTTGCGGAACCGGCAGACAATTCCGAGAAGCGGCGGTGACCGAGGCGACATTATTTCTCCTAAAAGGCACGTGGCGCCTCATGCGGAGGCCCCACACACACACACACACACACACACACACACACACACACACACACACACACACACACACACACACACACACACACACACACACACACACACACACACACACACACACACACACACACACAAACACACACACTTCTGTCAAATCCTTCATGAAATAATTTCATTGAAGTCCACAGAGGAAGCGTGGAAGCAGGCGGAGGAAGAAGACGACCAAAGTCAGGCAAGAAGAAGCAAAAGTGTGTACTCACCTCCTCGCTCGTCAGCTTCATCCTCACACACACACACACACCCACACAGAATGATAGTAGGAGCTCCTCAGCTGGACTCAGAGTCAAGACAGAGTCACTCCCCTCGTGATCCGACACCAAGGAAGAAGAAGAATGTCCCGCCCCTCCCGTGCCCCCCCCCCCCCCCCCCCCCCGAGGCGAGCCCTGACAACAAAGGTCCTCCGTGATCATGTGACCTTGAGATGATCGACGACGGACACGTAAAGAACGTTCCCTGACTTCTACTTTGAGCACCGCGTCGCTTCTTTTTACACCTGCGTGAGTGTGACTTGAAACAAGAACAGCGACTACTTCAGGTGCACAATAAAAAGAGCTGAAAAGTGTCATCGAGGTGGATTATTGCTGTGTTGCCTTCAGAGGAATATTTCCCCACCTTTTTCATGTACAGTTCATTGTGATAAAGGACAACATGAATGTTTCCTGTCCTTGCAAACCAACACGATGTAGCGCAGTTCCTCCACTAATTGGGTATCATTTTTATTGTACAGTGCATCCGGAAAGTACTCACAGCGTTTCACTTTTTCAACATTTTGTTATGTTATTCCAAAATGGAATAGGTTCATTTTTGTCCTCAAAATTCTACACACAATACCCCATGATGACCATGTGAAATTGTTTTTTGGGAGACTTTTGCAAATTTATTGAAGAAACTAACTAAAATAGCGTAAGACACATTGTCATTATGGGGTATTGTGTGTAGAATGTTGAGGACAATAATGTATTCATGCTTCGGGGGGATTTTTGCATATTTATTAAAAATAAATAACAGCAAAAATGTCAAAAAATGTATTTAAAGTTAAGTTAAAGTACCAATGATTGTCACACACACACTAGGTGTGGTGAAATGTGTCCTCTGCATTTGGCCCATCCCCTTGTTCACCCCCTGGGAGGTGAGGGGAGCAGTGAGCAGCAGCGGTGGCCGCGCCCGGGAATAATTTTGGTAATTTAACCCCCAATTCCAACCCTTGATGCTGAGTGCCAAGTAGGGAGGTAATGGGTCCCATTGTTATAGTCTTTGGTATGACTCGGCCGGGGTTTGAACTCACAACCTACCGATCTCAGGGCGGACACTCTAACCACTAGGCCACTGAGTAGGTTATGGGGTATTGTGTGTAGAATTTTTAGGACAAAAATTTATTCAAAAATGGAATTAATAGATATGTGTCTTTAAAATCCTACACACAACTATTTTATTTAAAAATGCAATACATTCTCTTTTGTCCTCAAAATTCTATACACAACAGCCCATAATGACAATGTGTGATTGTTGGGACGTTTGCAAATTTATCAGAATTTTTTTTTTTTAATGCAAAAAGCTCTTAAAAAAATACAAATAAAAAATAA
This sequence comes from Entelurus aequoreus, assembly GCF_033978785.1. Lineage (NCBI taxonomy): Eukaryota > Metazoa > Chordata > Actinopteri > Syngnathiformes > Syngnathidae > Entelurus > Entelurus aequoreus. The sequence goes on from NC_084733.1 coordinate 81,105,797, forward strand.
ATATATATTTTTTTTACATTGTCATTATGGGTGTTTGTAGAATTTTGATGTCAAAAAAGAATTCATTCTAAAAAATAAATAAAACATTTTTTGTCCTCAAAATTCTACACACTATGAATTTATTCTAAAATGGAATAAATTCACTTGTGTTCTCAAAATTGTACACAAAATATCCCATAATGACAATGTGAAAGTGTTTTTGGGCAGACTTTTGCAAATTTGTTAAACATTTTAAAAACTACAAAAAAGCTCTAAAAACTAATTTTTTACATTGTCATCATGGGGTATTGTGTGTAGAAATTTGAGGTCAAAAATTATTTTTTCCAAAAATAACTAAAAAAAAAAAAAAAAATGCAAAAAGCTCTGAAAAAACTTTCACATTTAGAGCCTGATTCCAAAATTAGATATATTCATGTTCGTCCACAAAATTATACACAAATTGTACACACAATTAATTTATTCCAAAATAGAATACATTCAATTTTGTCCTCAAAATTCTACACACAATACCTCGTAATGACAATGTAAAAACGTTTTTGTTGTTGTTTTTAGAGATTTTTGCAAATGTAATAAAAAAAAAAAAAGAAGTTTAAACTGCAATAAAGCTTGAAAAAAACGTTTTCACATTGTCATTACGGGGTATTGTGTGTAGAATTTTGAGGACAAACATGAATTTATTCGAAAATGGAATTATTTTTTGTCTTTAAAATTGTACACACAAAAAAATTATTTCAAAATGGGATATATTCTCTTTTGTCCTCAAAATGCTATACACAATACCCCATAATAACAATGTGAAATTGTTGTTTTGGGGGAAATTTTGTAAATTTATAAAAAATACAAAAAATTGCAAAAGCTCTAAAAAAAACAAACAACCTTTTTTACATGGTCATTAATAAGGGTGTTGGGTGTAGAATTTTGAGGTCAAAAAATAATTTATTCCAAAAAAAAAAATACAATACTGCAA
>NC_084733.1:81106783-81109283 GCF_033978785.1 Entelurus aequoreus
GTGTAATTTTTTTTATTTTTATTTTTTTTTACACATGTATCTCGTGCACACGAGACAGTTCTAAAAAAAAATAAATTATAAACATTTTTTTTTTTTTATAACTTTATAAAAAGTTTGCACGAGGTACATGTCTAAAAAAAATAAATTAAATAAAATAAATTATTTAAAAAACAATTCCCCCATGTCCCTTTAGGGCAGGGGTCACCAACCTTTTTGAAACCAAGAGCTACTTCTTGGGTACTGATTAATGCGAAGGGCTACCAGTTTGATACACACTTAAATAAATTGCCAGAAATAGCCAATATGCTCAATTTACCTTTAACTCTATGTTATTATTAATAATTAATTATATTTACACTTAATTGAACAGTTTAAAAGAGGAGAAAACACGAAAAAAATGACAATTACATTTTGAAACATAGTTTATCTTCAATTTAACTCTTTAAAATTCAAAATTCAACCTAAAAAAGATGAGAAAAACTTAAAAAAAGAATTTATGGAACATCATTAGTAATTTTTCCTGATTAAGATTAATTTTAGAATTTTGATGACATTTTTTAAATAGGTTAAAATCCAGTCTACACTTTGTTAGAATATATAACAAATTCGACCAAGCTATATTTCTAACAAAGACAAATCATTATTTCTTATAGATTTTCCAGAACAAAAATTTTAAAATAAATTCAAAATACTTTGAAATAAGATTTAAATTTGATTCTACAGATTTTCTAGATTTGCCAGAATAATTTTTTTGAATTTTAATCATAATAAGTTTGAAGAAATATTTCACAGATACTCTTCGTCGAAAAAACAGAAGCTAAAATGAAGAATTAAATTAAAATGTATTTATTATTCTTTACAATTAAAAAAAAAAAAAAAATTACTTGAACATTGATTTAAATTGTCAGGAAAGAAGAGGAAGGAATTTAAAAGGTAAAAAGGTATATGTGTTTAAAAATCCTAAAATCATTTTTAAGGTTGTATTTTTTCTCTAAAATTGTCTTTCTGAAAGTTATAAGAAGCAAAGTAAAAAAATTAATGAATTTATTTAAAGAAGTGAAGACCAAGTCTTTAAAATATTTTCTTGGATTTTCAAATTCTTTTTGAGTTTTGTCTCTCTTAGAATTAAAAATGTCGGGCAAAGCGAGACCAGCTTGCTAGTAAATAAATAACATTTAAAAAATAGAGGCAGCTCACTGGTAAGTGCTGCTATTTGAGCTATTTTTAGAACAGGCCGGCGGGCTACTCATCTGGTCCTTACGGGCTACCTGGTGCCCGCGGGCACCGCGTTGGTGACCTCTGCTTTAGGGGCTCCGTAAAAAACTGATGTTTTTTTTTATAAATAAACACAATTTTCGCATAAATATTCCTTTCTTTCTTGAGTCTCTTTGCTCATGCATATCTACGGAGCCCCTAAAGGGACATGGGGGGAAAAAAAATGTTATAATTTTTTTATAATTTTTTTTTTTTTTTAGACATGTGTCTCTCGTGCGCACGAGAAACTTTTTATAAAGTTATAAGAATGTATAATTTTTTAATTTTTTTTTACACATGTATCTTGTGCGCACGAGACAGTTCTTAAAAAAAATAAAAATAATTATAAACATTTTTTTTATAACTTTATAAAAAGTTTCTCTTTTGCACGAGATAGTTTCTCGTGCGCACGAGATACATGTCTAAAAAAAAAGTATAAAATAAATTATAAAAAAAAAAAATTCCCCCATGTCCCTTTAGGGGCTCCGTACAAATGTAACCAATCTGGCTTCGCAACTTCCAGTTTCTTCCAAGAAATACCGAAAGTTTTCTCGAACGCGTTTTTTTTATTGATATCAATTACGAGATGCATTGATATCGTTTTATTGCCCAGCCCTATCTTAATCATGAATCATCACAATTAGACCAAGCGGAAGCAGCCGTGTGTCAACAATAGCTAGCATTAGCTCCCCGCTATCAACGCGCCGCTAAAATAGTCCGTCTGCGTTAGCACTTATAATAACAATATCACTTATATTTGGTTTATTTTCAGGTCACGACATGTAAATGGACGTTTAAAAAAAAAAATGTGTAAACAAACGTTTATGCACAATAATGTGATAAACAAAATGTTTAGTTTTTTACAAAAAACAGATGTTTTTTTATAAATAAACACAATTTTCGCATAAATATTCCTTTCTTTCTTGAGTCTCTTTGCTCATGCATATCTACGGAGCCCCTAAAGGGACATGGGGGGGAAAAAAATGTTATAATTTTTTTTTTTTTTTAGACGTGTTTCTCGTGCGCACGAGAAACTTTTTATAAAGTTATAAGAATGTATAATTTTTTTTTTATTTTTTTTTTTACACATGTATCTTGTGCGCACGAGACATTTCTTAAAAAAAATAAAAATAATTATAAAATTTTTTTTTATAACTTTATAAAAAGTTTCTCTTTTGCACGAGATAGTTTCTCGTGCGCACGAGATACATGTCTAAAAAATAAGTATAAAATAAATTATAAAAAA
>NC_084733.1:81116783-81124283 GCF_033978785.1 Entelurus aequoreus
TTTTCTCGTAAAATTATGACTTTTTCATGTGAAATGATTACTTTTCAATGCAAAATGGTGACATTTGTCGAATAAAATTCTGACTTTTATCACAATATTGCCAATTTTTCTGTTGTTCTCGTAAAATAGGGAAATTTTTTGAGTAAAATGATGACATTTGTCATAATTTTGCCAAGTGAAATCCCGATTATTATTATTATAATATTGCCAAAATTGAACAGTTTTCTTCTAAAATTGTAACTTTTGTCAAGTAAAATTACGACTCTTTTCATAAAATTGCAAAAATTTGAAGCTTTTCTTGTAAAATTGTGACTGTTATCGAGTAAAATTCCAACTTTTATCATAATGTTGCACAAATGGTCTGTTTTTGACTTGCGTTGAGTATAATTACGACATTTATTATAACACTGCTAAAATTCTATGTTTTTCTTGTGAAATTGTGACCTTTTTCTTGTGAAATTCCAACTCATTTACATAATTTGTATACATTATTAATGTTGTAAATACACATTTTTATATATCTAGAAAGGGTGGTCCTAAAGAGCTAGGCATTTTTCGGAGGTCTCAAGAAGGTAAGAAAAACGAGAATGTGTGTGTGTGTGTGTGTCTTTTCTACTTCCCTTTTAGTGTAAAGCACTTTGTGTAGCCACTTGCCTGTTTATTGATGAAAAAATTACAATTACAGAAAAAAATAAAAATAACTCAGAAAAAACAATTAAAAAAAAAGTGAAACAACATGTGTCACAGGAATGTTGCAAAGCCCAGTGACAGCCGCGGCAAACAATATTTTTTTATTTCCTCGTTCGGCTTCACTTAAATGCTTCAATGAATGCCAAATGATTCCATAAACACAACAAATAAACATACTGCAAGATTGCAACGCCTGGTTTATTAAATAACAATAAGATGGAATATATCGAAGGGGGTACAGGTGTTTGGAGGACGATTGAGTGCATTAATAACATGTAGATTGTTACACTAACTGCTTAATTAAGATGGAATAAAAGATCAGCAGAAAAGAAAGACAGTAGAGAGGAAGTCTAGAGTCATTTTTTTATCAGAGACTTTTACATCGTCAATCACATACTTCACAATAAAATACTTAAAATGGTCTTACGGTACGATCATTACGATTTTGTTTTGTAATGTAATCTGTGATATTTCTACATAAATACATATTTTATAGCAGATTGAAATAAAGCCTATATTCTTTTATAACATGTCTGATTGATAAATTAGAGAAGGTTGGGTCCCTGGAGGTCGACTGCTGCTATAAAGCGCTGCCAGCCGTCCATCACCCCGAAGGGGAATCAAGCGGTGGTGAAGGCGTGGGGTCGGGGTGTGTGTGTGTATATGCCCATCGTCTTGGGTGTGTTGATGTAGTGTCCATAGGGCTGGGGCCGTTCTGCATGCAAGCAAAAGTTCGACTCCAGGTGTCGTTGAGGAGGGAGGGAGGTCAAAAAAGTCCGACATTGAGGTGTCCTTGGGGGATGTTTTCAGAACAGCCTGCTCCTGTTGTTGCAGCGTCAAGGCCATTCGAGGGAGTCAAATCGTAGATTAGGATTTTTGTTTTTCCGCGAGCAGACATTACAATGGCTTGTCTGTTCTATTCGTCCCATGCTGGCTCTCATATCCAATTTTTCCCTTTCAACCAGCTTTTCCATGATGTGATCCATCTTGCGATTCAGTTCAGAAATCGCCCCAATCCTTCCGTTCCATTTGAGGCTCCTTTTTTTTTTTAATGAGCTTATCATTTTAAACAATTATCATCAATGTTCCTATAAATGTTCCTTGTAACTTTAATCTAAAAAACCTTAGGATTGCTAAGAAAAACGGAAAACAAATTCTGTATTGATGTTTTACTCATTTTAAGCACACAGGCTTAAAAGTAGACACTACATGGCAGTAAAAGCACATACTCAGAGCTCAGTGTCAAATAACTGTACTGTTTTTATTCATCATAACTAATAATAGTAATAATCAATATAATTTTATTTATCATTTCATTTTATTGTCCCGTCTGCTCTGTCGTCCACAAGTTACAGACATTCTCCGTGTATGTTTTACACTTGAAAAGTGTTTGTCCATCTTAAACATTCATTCATGTTCCAACACATTTGTTAAAAGCGATCTATAGCGCTCATTTTTGTTGTTAAATGAGAGATTAACATCACGCTCAAACACCTCTAACATGTAATTAGTCAGCAAATGAAAATGAGTTCTTAATTGTCTTACCCTGGAGAAATATATGTTAAATGAATATATAAACTAGGGAGTAAATGGTTATGTACTACATTACCCAGAAACAGGAAGTAGGTCTGAGCTACAACAATTGTGCGGTTTGATCAACAAAGACTTGACACATTGTTACACATTGTTGTTCCTGCTTCGTCTGATGATATATACTGTATATATAAAAATGTACACACAAGTGTATCGTGTGTATATATATTGTATATATGAATATATACACACAAGTGTATCGTGTATATATACTGTATGTATAAATATGTACAAACAAGTGTATCATGTATATATAAATACATACATACAAGTGTATCGTGCATATATAATTATACACACACAAGTGTATCGTGTATACATACTGTATATGTAAATATATACACAAGTGTATCGTGTATACATACTGTATATATGAATATGTACACACAAGTGTATCATGTATATATACTGTATATATAAATATATTCACAAGTGTATTGTGTATACATACTGTATATATAAATATATATACACAAGTGTATCGTGTATATATACTGTATATATAAATGTGTACACACAAGTGTATCGTGTATATATACCGTATATATAAATATATACACAAGTGTATCGTGTATACATACTGTATATATAAATATATATACACAAGTGTATTGTGTATATATACTGTATATATAAATGTGTACACACAAGTGTATCGTGTATATATACTGTATATATAATTATATACACAAGTGTATCGTGTATATATACTGCATATATAAATATGTACACACAAGTGTATCGTGTGTGTATATATACTGTATATATAATTATACACACACAAGTGTATCATGTATATATACTGTCTATATAAATATGTACACACAAGTGTATCGTGTATATATACTGTATAAAAAAACATGTACACACAAGTGTATCATGTATATATACTGTATATATAAATATATACACAAGTGTATTGTGTATACATACTGTATATATAAATATATGTACACAAGTGTATCGTGTATATATACTGTATATATAAATGTGTACACACAAGTGTATCGTGTATACATACTGTATATATAAATATATATACACAAGTGTATCGTGTATATATACTGTATATATAAATGTGTACACACAAGTTTATCGTGTATATATACTGTATATATAAATATATACACAAGTGTATCGTGTGTATATACTGTATATATAAATATATACACAAGTGTATCGTGTATACATACTGTATATATAAATATATATACACAAGTGTATCGTGTGTATATATACTGTATATATAAATATATACACAAGTGTATCGTGTATACATACTGTATACATAAATATATATACACAAGTGTATCATGTATAAATACTGTATATATAAATGTGTACAGACAAGTGTATTGTGTATATATACTGTATATATAAATATATACACAAGTGTATCGTGTATATATACTGTGTAAATAATTATACACAAAAGTGTATTGTGTATATATACTGTATATATAAATATATACACACAAGTGTATCGTGTATATATACTGTGTATTATACACACAAGTGTATCATGTGTATATATACTGTATTTATAAATATGTACGCACAAGTGTATGGTGTATATATACTGTTTGTATAAATATATACACACAAGTGTATGGTGTATATACCATACATCCTCCTGAGAATCAGCACCTGGAGGTTGGACTTTTGAGAGATAAATGACCTTTATTGTCGTCTCTTCCTGCAGACTGTGGGCAACAACAGACGTGATGATGGACACTTTAGGAGCTGTCGGTGTGAGTACTCAACATGATTGTGCGTGTCCAAACCTTTGGACTTTTCCCTGAGTCAACTTAGCGCCGCCTCCAGGACTGGAGTGCACTTCCTGTCTCTTTTACAGATGCCAACATCTTTGCTTGATGGTCAGTCCGAGCCGTCTAACCTTGTTGTTGTCCTTGTGTGTCCCAGACTGGTGTAGACCTTTTGGATAAGACCATCGGCTTGTGCTTCACCATCTATGAGACGGTGAAGAAGGCCAAGTACAACAAGCAGCGCTGCCAGGAGCTGGTCAAGCGGGTGCGTCTCTTGGAGGAAATGGTGTTGAGCCTCAAACGTCGGCCTCAAAGCATCAGCGCCAACGTCAGATCCAGTCTGCTGGAGCTCATCGGGAGTCTGACGAAGGCCATGGAGTTGGTGAAAAAAGTCTCCAACGCCAAGCCCGCCGTCGGGTTCTTCAACGCCGGCGACCACGAATCCAAGTTCAAAGAGCTCACCCAGAAACTCAGCGAGGACGTACAGCTGCTGTCCATGGCGCTACAGATCCATGATGGCAACGTCCTGGAGACCGTCTACAGCCAGGTGGCTCCCTCCGGTGAGCCCTGCAAGTCCGACTTGGAACCGAACACGCATGCCTGGACTGACCAAAGCCTAAAATCTTCCGTTCCGACTTCACCCGCCACCATGGTGCCCACATCCACCGTCACCATGGTGCCCACATCCACCGTCACCATGGTGCCCAGGTCACCCTTCACCATGGTCCCCACGTCGCCCGTCCCCATGGTGCCCAGGTCACCCTTCACCATGGTCCCCACGTCGCCCGTCACCATGGGCCCCAGGTCACCCTTCACCATGGTGCACAGGTCACCCTTCACCATGGTCCCCACGTCGCCCGTCCCCATGGTGCCCGGGTCACCCTTCACCATGGTCCCCACGTCGCCCGTCACCATGGTGCCCAGGTCACCCCTCACCGTGGTACCCATGCCACGATCCGCCGCGGTGAACCGTGCACCGCTGGTGGTCTTCAAACCTCAGACCGTGGCCCCCCGTCAGTCTGTCGCCTCGTACTCTGTCCCGCTCTCGCAACTTCACAACTTTGTGCTCGACGTGACGCAGCCGCAGAAAAACAAAGGGAAAAACAAAAAGTACAACAAGAGCCGTTCGGTTGATTTCTAGAAGCAAACCATGTCGTGCGGACCTGCTGAGGTGAAAGGTCAGTGAGGTGAAAGGTCAGGGATGATGGCGCCGCATTGGGTTTTCTTCGTCACTTTCTACAACAGGATGTTCTGTACTCGGATTCGACTTCTACTTTGTTTTTACTTGTTCCACCAATTAATTGTCAGGTTTAATTGAATTATTAGCACTATTAAGGTGGATGCTCGCCAACTTCCTGGTTGGCTGGTTTTGTCGCCGTTCTGCGTTCCCACATTCTCACATTCCGGAAACTCCACATCAACACGGAACGTTCTACTTTGACCGGCGCCAATTAGCGTGTGAGCGCGCCAACAGACCTGTTGTTCAGGAAACAACTAGTACAGCGTGAGGACACCACGGTGCACTCGGCGGCTAGGCTACACTAGCATTGCAACTTGTTGCCAGTAAAGTTGTGTGTTTATGTTAGGCTGACCATACGCCCTCTTTTCCCCGGACATGTCCTCTTTTGCGGGGGTGTCCGGGGTGTCCGGGCGGGGTTTCTTAAATGCCTCAAATGTCCGGCATTTTGAATTAGTGTTCCGTGTATTTTCAATGTACGTCCGGGGTTAAGTTAAGAAGGGGTTAAAAAAAAAACCTGAAGGTGCGCGCACGTAGCAACATTCGTGAGGGAGGGGCAGAGACACAGAGGGAGAGAGCTAGAGAGTGGAGACTAGAGAGACATGAAAACAAGAAATGCCGAAATGTAAATGCAACTTCACGGATGATTTGCGGGAAAAGTATTCATGTTTTCGTCCTGGCCGTGACACATGGGAAGCAGAATGCACTGTGTGCAAAGCAGGAACGTGTATATCTGTGGCAAATAAAGGGGCCAACGATCTACAAGCCCATATCGACACTACAAACCACAAAACAGCTGTGCAGGGCGAGAGCTCGTCTGCTGTTTTTTGTTTAAATTTAATTAACTTGTTGTGAGGCATTATTTATGTTTACATTATATACAAGAGGTTATTTTGAATATTTCTACCGCTGCACTTTTTTTTCCAAAACTGAATGTTACATAATATAAGTGTGACTTATTTTGTTATACTGTCAAGCAGTGTTGGCGTTAACGCACTTTTTGTGTCTTTTTAACGCATTGAAATCAGAAAGGACGCAGATTATTATTATTATTTTTTTTTTTTTTACCATTTGTGGCCCACAGCTAATGTTTTAAAGGCCCACGGCACATTCTAAAAATACTATTAAAATAAACAAAAACATAACAAAAGTGAAATAAAAAAGCTTAAAGGCGAAATGTAATTTAGAAAAAGTTGCAATGTTGACTAATAAAACAAAGCTGTTTTTTCTTTCTTTCAAACGGTCATTTCTCAAAACATAATATTGAATCCAAATCAATGTTATTATGAATTATTGACCTATCAAAGGTTCCGATTACTTCACATCAAATATTCCACTTTGAAAAATATTTTTAGTGGAAGATTTTGCATATTTTGTGTGTTTGCCATAAAAAACATAGTTTTGTTTGACAAAAAAGGGCGGCAAACAAACAAACAGAAAAAACAACATTAAAAAAACCTAAAACATTTTGAAATGAGGAATAGATGTGAAGTTGACGTGGACTCCAGAGATTTAAGCGTTAAATATAAAATTTATGTATGCCCTGGCACACCATTATCATCATTTCATGACCCAAGCAAAACACTTTTTACACTTTTATACTGAAATAAATACACCTACAACTTATTAAATAAAAACATTAAAAAAACTACCAGCAGGGATAAAGTTTAGATCCATGAAGGAAAGAAGAAAGTGAATGAATGTTTATAACTGAATACATTTACGTATGCTTACACATTTGTTTTCTTTTGTATTATCTTTTTTAATGAATTAATTAACGTTTATGACAACCTTTTTCCAAAACACAATATAGAATGTGAGATATAACAGGATAATGCATACATTTGTCATTTGTTTTCAAAACGCTTACAAAAAAGTGGGACCCCAAAAATTTACTGTGGGACCCCATTTTGAAAATTCCTGGCGCCAACACTGCTGTCAACAGAGGAGAAAAAATGCTTTATTTAAAAAAATATATTATTTATAAAGCAAGTTCGAGTATCATTGGCAAATTTTCACCTAGTCCGGCCTTGGCGTGCTGCCCGCCTTGGCACGCATATATGTGTCCTCTTTTTGGGATTTCAGAATATGGTCAGCCTAGTTCAGGGGTCGGCAACCCGCGGCTCTAGAGCCGCATGCGGCTCTTTAGCGCCGCCCTAGTGGCTCTCTGGAGATTTTTCAAAAATGTATGAAGAATGGAAAAAGATGAGGGGA
>NC_084733.1:81129283-81335399 GCF_033978785.1 Entelurus aequoreus
TGGGATTCCTTTTACAATGGGCCGTGCGGGCCCTAATAATAATAATAATAAAACCTTACAATTTCAATAGGTCCTTTCGTCCCATTGCAAAAGGACTCCCGTTGGGATTCCTTTTACAATGGGCCGTGCGGGCCCTAATAAGGTTGAAAGTATTTCTCATAATTCTTCTTCTTTGTACTTTGTAAGCACTATTCATTTGAACAACCTCTAAAACTGGATCATATCAGTACAATGTTTAACTTCTTTACTCAATCCATTCCATCATTTAATTCCACATCATTTTAGCTGTTTGCAATTTTACCAAATCATCAAACTTTAATATTTTTGACTCAATAAATAAAGTGTTTGTATGTTCTCTATATCCAACATTATGTATCAGTCTAATTGATCTTTTTTGTAACACGGTTAACGAATGTAGCGCACATTTGTAGTTATTTCCCCACATTTCTGCACAATAACTCGGATATGGTAATACTATAATAGCGAGCAGTAGAGAATGTGAAGTGATTTGTTAAACCAAATATTGTGTTTTTTTCCATATACAACAACCTATCTGGACTCGATAAGAAAATCGATAAGGAATCGGTTCGATAAGAGGATTCGATAATAGGCTCGAAATCGATAATTTCTTATCAAACATCATCCCTAGTCATATGTACTCTGACACATTTGTGTACAAAATAAACAAGAGGGGAGATGTCGAAGTATTTTCCCTGACATCTTTGACTCTGACTTTCATGTTTGGTTTTTTTTTAAATAAAATAAAAATAATATTAAGGTAATACTTCTAAGGGAAATACTAAACAAGTAAAGTACGTTTGTATATTAAAAATATATCAAACAAACCTTTAATGAAGTGGTCACGGCAAATTTGTGCGTTTTTTGAATCTGTTCCCTAAGTTGGACTGGACTGCGTGCTACTTTTGTCGTCATCTTTTGTAAAATCTTTCACTCTTACGCCCTTCTTGATTACCTCTCGAGGAACTCTGAAGTAAGGTTTATCCTTTTCTCGATTTGAGCAGTTCATACAGCCGAAAACAACACAGGCATACGGCATTTTTCTTCGAGAAATGCTAAATGGCACCTATTACTCATTGAGAACAGATGCTGCTTGACCACCACGCATATTCAATGAGCCGGATGTGACGTCATGTAAATCCCAGCAATAGGAGTTGTGTGTTGTATTTGTACAAACGTATGTCACTGAAACATCAATATAAGACTCTCACCTCCTCTTTTCCCAGTGTAAAAAGGTCTCATGAGGATTTGCAAGGCTGCAGGATTTGTCATACTGGTCAACAGCTGAGCTAGGTTGGGCTCTGGTAGCAGCCCCTTCCTGTTACTTAGAATCTGCAGGAAGACAACAAAATAAAGATATTAAATCAAAAAGGTAGAAGATAAAACAATGATTTTGTTTGATCTTATGCCTTGTGGCTATATTAATGATTACGCTCATTTACATCATCAGGACATGTCGGCCACGTCAGCAGAGAGGAGTAAGACTGGGTAAAAACAAAACACAGAGCTTGAGGCAGAGACAGGAGACATAAGAAGGTGAAAAAATGAGACAAGAGGAGAGGTGCACGAAAAAGTATGATGTGCTTCAGATATGCACGGGTACCAAATTTGGTACTTTTATAGGTACCAACCAAAGTTCATCAATAGTTCACGTTGAATCAAACAATGCCATATTTTGATACCTTTGTTGCACGTCACGTCCGGTTGCAAACTCACAACGGTGCAAGCACTTGGTCGGGATACAAACAGTCAAGCATTCAGAGTGGACTCAACCAGATTGCTTCGAGGTAATGTTACAATTTTATATGCCAAAAAAGCAAAAGGAAGGTGCTTAAAAGTACACTAAGGCTCCACTTTTCAAAATGCGCTAGCTCAATACTAATTTACTTGCCATAGACATGCTTAGACTAGCATTAACGATTTTACATGGCGATTTCAATGCGTCCAAATTTATGATGCACGTTATAATAAAACAGCTGGTGTGTAATGCATACCATTTTTCCACATATAAACAGGCAGATTAACAAACTGGCAGATTAAATTTAAAGTCTAAAACTACTTCCAGATGATGTACTTATGTGATCGTTAAATTTGCATAATGGCCACGACCTACTCCCAAAGAGTGAATCAAAAACAAGAAAAGCAAAACACATGTTTTGAACTTCCAATTAACTTCCTTTTTTCGCTTCTGTCGCTAGTCACTTTTTTGGTGAGAAAAGAAAGTAGAGGGGTCTGTCTGTCTGAACTATAGCGACAACATCACTAAGTTGGCAACACTGATTCCTCCTTCTCTGTCTTCTTGTTTTTTGGCAGACCACATGCTTTATTAGAAATAATAATAAATAATTACAAGTGTAATTAGGGCCTCACTGTGACGATTTGTCACATTCACGTCGGGTTGTGGTTCCTTGGTTGGTGTTTGTTTCCTTTCAGCGCTCTTATTTTGGTTCCATTTCCTGCTTGGCTCCTTGAGTGCTGTTTCCCTTCACCTGCCGCTGATTGGCGGCAAGTGCTGTCTTGCTGTCTTTGCCAAGAGTCCAACATTTCTGGCTAATTACATGCTGGTATAAATGCCTGGTTTCACAGTACTGCTGCAGGCAAGTAGCAAGCGGTGTTTAGGAAGCAACTTACAAGAACATTTATTTTTTTAGCAGTGATGCCCAAAGTGAGGCCCGTGGGGCAAATTTGGCCCGTCGTGTCATTTTGTTTGGCCCGTTATAAGCGGTCTACCAAATGTAGTTCATATTCATACTGACCTCTTTTAGGCTGCACAATCCTTGAATGCATGTCCGGAAGACTACACTGTGAAAAAGTCTGTTGATTTTACCCTAAAAACCAGGCAGCTCAGTCGCTAGAAATGTACTGTAAAATCATCAGTGGTACCATATTTACATTTACAGTAATGCCCTATAAAAACAGGGAATGTAGATTTTACGATAAACAAGTAGCCGCTCAGTCGCTAGAATTGTGCGGTAAACATAACAGTGGTACTATTCAACGTATGATGTACAGTAATGCACTGTAAAAAAAAATGGCCATGGATTTTACGGTAAAAACTGGCAGCTCAGTCACCAGAATTTTAATGTAAAAACAATAGTGGTACCGTTTTTTTCTAATTTGCAGTAATTTAGTGTAAAAACCACAATAATTGTTACGGTGAAATACTGGTGACTGAGCTGCCAGTTGGTTTTTTTAATTGTAAAATCTATGTATTTTTTAGGAACTAGTAACATTTGAATTTAAGACCCCTGTGCTACAGTAAAGTTGTGACTTTTTGACACGCTATGGAAAAGGATAATCTCGGTCACCGTGCTTTGCCCAAGTCCTATAATGAAAACCTAAATGCTTCCAGATTTTTCACCCCTATATGTTTAATCTGTCTGGGTAAAGTTTGAAAGATGAAATATCTAGGAGGTTATGGGACAACACCTGGAAAGAGCGAAAAATATGCAGGAAATGACATTTTGTATGTTTTAATGTTAAAACTGTAGATAAAAGATGTAGAGTTGCATGTTAACTGAATTAGGCACATTACTTACATGAATATGTAGCGGTATGAGGCTAAATTCCTCACTCATGGTGCTGTTGCATGGTAAAAATCGCTATTTGGCCCACAGACCATTGGGAAATTTAAAATGTTGGCTTTTGGACGCAAAACATTTGGGCACACCTGTTTTTTAGCAAAAGCTTCAGTTTTGTTGCTTTTGTTTGGGAAGTTACAGTTTTTCAAATGTATGTGCACAGGACTGGTCCGTGTTCCAAAAAAACTCATTACAAAAAAAATGTTCATATCATTCGATTTCGAGTAAGATCATTCTTTTTTTGTAAGCACATACAAGCATCTATACTAACAACTAAAGAGGTTAGTTCAAAATTGTTTTAGCATACTGGTTAAATAAAAGGGCTGCGAATCTTTGGGTGTCCCACGATTCGATTCAATATCGATTCTTGGGGTCACGATTCGATTATAAATCGAAAACTATATTTTTCCGATTCAAAACAATTCTCTATTCATTCAATACATAGATTTCAGCAGGATCTACCCCAGTCTGCTGACATGCAAGCAGAGTAGTAGATTTTTGTAAAAAGCTTTTATAATTGTAAAGGACAATGTTTTATCAACTGATTGCAATAATGTAAATTTGTTTTAACTATTAAATGAACAAAAAATATGACTTATTTTATCTTTGTGAAAATATTGGACACAGTGTGTTGTCAAGCTTATGAGATGCGATGCAAGTGTAAGCCACTGTGACACTATTGTTCATTTGTATTGCATTATTATTATTCTTTTTAGAAATGTCTAATGATAATGTCAATGAGGGATTTTTAATCACTGCTATGATGAAATTGTTACTCATATTGATACTGTTGTTGATAATATTCATTTTTGTTTCACTATTTTTGGATTGTTCTGTGTCGTGTTTGTGTCTCCTCTCAATTGCTCTGTTTATTGCAGTTCTGAGTGTTGCTGGGTCGTGTTTGGTTTTGGAATTGGATTGCATTGTTTTGGTATTTCTGTGTATTGTTTTGTTGGATTGATTAATAAAAAAAATAAATAAAATGAAAAAATTAAAATAAAAAATAGATTTTTGACAAATGAGAATCGATACTGAATCGTACAACGTGAGAATGGCGATTTGAATTCGAATCGATTTTTTTCCCACACCCCTAGTAAATAACTAAAGAAAGTGGCTTTGAGATGGTCTTTAAAACAAAATATATATAGATAGATATATAAAGAACCACCATTACATGTTATGTAGACCACAAGGAAGTGTTTTTAAATGTACAAAAAAAAAATCATAATATGACCCCATTAAGTAAAAGAAAGCCAACATAATGATGTGCCAGATATTATATCATTGGTGGCCAAAACTAAGTATAATGAGCTGTCAAGCTATTATTCATTCACCAATAAAGATATGTACACCATTGCATCAGTGGTCACATCCACTACAGCCAATTGGTTAGCATTAGCAGAAGTAGCACCATGTTTTTTACACATCTTTTGGGTGACATGTAGTCATCAAATCTGAAAAAAAAAACATATTACCTGACCCAGGCCTGGCCCTAACCAATCTGGCGCCCTAGGCAAGATTTTAGGTGCCTGCAAGGCAAACATTAGCTAACCAGAAGGCAATAACAATGTAAACAAAAAACATCTGCTTAGAAGATCTAATACAAATGTCCCTGAGGAATGTAAGGCGGGAGTACTGTAATTACCTAACGTTACATTATTATTTTCCATAACAATTTAGCCCCCTCCACAATATTAACCCGACGTTAAAACAGAACTAGCTATTTATTGATTAGCAATTGCCGAATCATGTAACATTAGCTTAATGCTAAAAGCCAGGTTACTATCACATTCTGTAACAGACAAATAATTTCATGTAGGCTAACGTTACCTACTCTGTCTTTTTCTTGTTTCTCCTCCTCTTCTTTTCTCTTTTTTCTTCCCTGGGCACCTGACAGTTTTGGCTGTTTTGACATCTTGTGTTGACTTTTTTATGTGGTGACGTCCAAAAAGAGTCATGATACGGGAAGGGAGGGGGCACACCGTGCGGGGGAGGAGGGGGGGTTAATGTTGTAACAAATAATATTTCTATTAAATAGGCTTTACTTTGCATTTTAATTAGCGTTGGATTATTTTTTGTATTTAGAAATAATAGTACCAACTTTTTTTTTTCCCCCCAACATTTGTGGCACTGGCGTGGCGCCCCCTGATGGACGGCGCCCTTAGCATTTGCCTATACGGCCTATGCCACGGGCCGGCCCTGACCTGACCCGTAGAAGTATTTGGAAAATAATCAGCTCTCTAGTGTGGAGTTAATTTTGTAGTTTTTTGGCTCATGTGTGTTTGAGGTGGCCGCTTCGATATTTGAGTCAAAGTGTCCGAGAGGCAGGCAGAGAGTTGGCCAAAGAAGGGTGCAGGGCTGCCAACTAGAGTGGCGGCCTCAGGCTGGCCCGGCTCCATGGAGGTGAGTGTTTTGTGAATTGCACACATTGAGTCCCATGATGTCAATTTCCATGACTTTCAGTGTGTAATAGTAGATTGCGATTTTATTGGCCAATTTCGTGATTCTGTCCGCTATCATAGGGCCCTAGATAAGTCCAAGTCACAGCTAACATTTATTCCCCTCCCCTCTGCTGCGCATTTAGCTCCAAAGTTGGTCATTTTATTCATATCTAGGATTCTGTTTACTTCTGCGGTATCTTGAAACTGGATGTGGAACGGGAGAAAGTCGACTCTGATTGACTATTGTCACAGACATTTCCGCAGTGTTTGATCAAATTAATATATGCTCAAAGCTAAGGATGTAATGGTATCAACATTTCATGGTACGATATTATTGTGGTATATGTCCCCCCCAAAAAAGACTTAAAAATGTTATAGTGTGTTACATGAAGAGGCAGGTATGTTTAGTATAAACACATTTACTGTAATTGAACACAAACATAATGCTCAAATGTTTTAATCATAGGGATGTAACGGTACGTGTATTTGTATTGAACCGTTTCGGTACGGGGGTTTCGGTTCGGTTCGGAGGTGTACCGAACGAGTTTCCACATGGACATATTAAGTAGCGTAACGCACGTTGTGTAAACAATGCACACCGAGGCACAACACACGGCTAACGGGCTACGATAGACTGACCATACGTCCTCTTTTCACCGGACATGTCCTCTTTTGCGGAGCTGTCCGGGCGGAGTTTCTTAAAAGCCTCAAATGTCCGGCATTTTGAGTTAGGGTTGCGTGTATTTTCAATGTACGTTCAGGGTTAAGAAGGGGTTAAAAACAAAAAATTGTGAAGGTGCCAGCAGCATTGGTGAGGGAGGGGCAGAGACAGAGAGAGCGAGAGAGTTATGATAAATGCGCATGCGTCGCCAGGCTCTGCTTTTTATCCATCGATTTATCAGATTACATTTTTTATTATCTATAGCAGGGGTGTCAAAAGTGTGCCCCGGAGGCCATTTGCGGCCCACAGCTAATGTTTTAAAGGCCCACGGCACATTCTAAAAATACTATTAAAATAAACAAAAACATAACAAAAGTGAAATAAAAAAGCTTAAAGGTTAAATGTAATTTAGAAAAAGTTGCAATGTTGACTAATAAAACAAAGCTGTTTTTTTTCTTTCAAACTGTCATTGCTCAAAACATAATATTGAATCCAAATCAATGTTATTATGAATTATTGACCTATCCAAGGTTCTGATTACTTCACATCAAATATTCCACTAAGAAAAATATTTTTGGTGGAAGATTTTGAAAATTTGGTAAATAAATAACCCAAAAATGTATATTTTGTTGTTTTCTTACTGTACCGAAAATGAACCGGACCGTGACCTCAAAACCGAGGTACGTACTGAACCGAAATTTTTGTGTACCGTTACACCCCTATCTAATCATACTAAAAACATGTATTTTGAAGTGCAAAGAATTGTGCAGGAACAAATAATAAAAAGAACTTACTGTTGAGTGTCTTTAAAGTGATATTGTAAACATCCATATTGTAAACAATAATGTTCACTTTGGTGTCTTTCAACTTTTACTTTTTGAGAAGCAGTGTCCTCCACAGTGGACATGTTTATATCAGTCTAGAAAAAGCTGTTTCTCAAAAAAGTTAACCAACAATTTAACTTTTAATAGTGTAAATACCTCACAAATTGATGTTTGACTTTGCTGGCTTCAAATATATTTTCCGGGTGATGGTTTCTGAGGTGGCGACTTGTCCAGGGTGTATCTTGCCTTTCGCCCGAGTGTAGCTCGATAGGCTCCACTCGTAAACATGTTAGCATATTTGCTAATGCTAATGACGCCAGCTAGATCACAATACGATAACACGTACAAATATGCATGAAATCACTACTATCAAACATGAGATGGTTTAATAAGTATGAATTGTTTTAGTTATATTGTCAAACTTACAAACGTTGTTTAGATGCATTAAGAAACCATGCGAGTAGAAACACTGTGGACGACTAGAAGACGGAACGGCACATGTACTTCCGGTGCAAAGCACTAAACAGAAGGAAATACCGTATTTTTCGAACTATAAGTCTCAGTTTTTTTTCATAGTTTGGCCGGGGGTGCGACTTATACTCAGGAGCGATGTGACTCCAAAATGACAACACTGGCACGGCTTCTTAAAGACGGGCTCTTTACTTGGGTTTATGCCGTGAAAACTACAGGACAAGACATGAAATACAATGCTTTAGACATAGTTCAGTCACAGGAAACTAAAGTGCTAAACAAAATAGCTACCTCGTGGCCGCCTGCCACTTCGGAGGTTCTTGGGCAGCAAATACTTCAGTCTTGTGCATACTAAATAAGCGCACAATAATTAAACCAATGTACTTAATAAATATAAAGAACAATTCGACACAATATAACAAAATACCTTGTTCAGCTAGCGAAATGTTCTTGCTGCTGCTGATGGCTCGCTCAAAGTCTTTTTCATGTCTGGGCGAATGCAGGTCTCGCAGTCTCTAATAGTAAACCAAACCTCGCGAGAATAGCGGTGTAACATAGGAAATAAATTGCCCCTTTTAATAGTACAAAATGTGTCTTATTCACAAAAAATGTAACATGAATTCACAACCATAATAATTTTCAACAAAAAATATTAACCCTTAAAACAAAAATATTAAGTGTAAGTTTCAACAGCACTTACAAGCGACTTATGTGTGAAATTATTAACACATTACCGTAAAATATCAAATAATATTATTTAGCTCATTCACGTAAGAGACTAGACGTATAAGATTTCATGGGATTTAGCGATTAGGAGTGACAGATTGTTTGGTAAACGTATAGCATGTTCTATATGTTATAGTTATTTTAATGACTCTTACCATAATATGTTACGTTAACATACCAGGCACGTTCTCAGTTGGTTATTTATGCCTCATATAACGTACACTTATTCAGCCTGTTGTTCACTATTCTTTATTTATTTTAAATTGCCTTTCAAATGTCTTTTCTTGGTGTTGGGTTTAATCAAATACATTTCCCCAAAAAATGCGACTTATACTCCAGTGCGACTTATATATGTTTTTTTTCCTTCTTTATTATGCATTTTCGGCCGGTGCGACTTATACTCCGGAGCGACTTATACTCCGAAAAATACGGTACTGAGGATGTTCAACTAGCAGCACCGGCAGTGAGAGAACTCATCCAAAAGATGACATCATAGCGCAAACAATTACACACCTTTTGAGTGCCAGTTTGGTGTTTTACGAAAATCATTTATTGAATACAAAACATTATGGCTGTTGGCGATGAAAAATCCATAAATTAAGCGCACTGTATTAAAAATTTAAAAAGTAGCGGCTTATAGTACAAAAAATACAGTATTTGCATCTACAGATCCAGGAAGTCAAGGTTATTTCAACCATTTCCACAAATATTTGGAACTTTTGTTTTGCGTGCAGGCGGGTTAACATGTTGGTCTGTTTTAAAAAAAAAAATTCAGATGTTGCATGCTGTGAAGAAGTTTATTTCAGGCGGCAGGAAACAGTAGGGGAGCCTACTCAGACTATAGAGCTCTAATTATCATGTCAGGGCTTCACTGTCACATTGCTGTGTTGGAGGGGAAACCACAGCTACAGGGTCTTTTTCACGTGCGTATCGTGTCATACATCCTTGCATCTGAACACACGACTGTGAGCTAACCACACTGCATTGGAGGAAATCAGAAAGAGCTGTGAGAATGTGTCCAACTTTTGCTTCTCACGTCAAAAAAGGCCACAGTCACACAGAGTTCACTATCGCCACCATTGCTCGTCTATGACGTGCGATTGTTGTATATTTCTAGGGGACGCGTTAAGTGTTTGTGTGATTATTACTAAGATGCAACAGAAAAATTATCGATATGGAGCAAAAAAGCAAATTGAGGTGAAACAATCATTTGTTTACATCTTCTATATCAGGGGTCGCCAACCCGTCGATTGTGATCTACCAGTCAATCTTTGGGACCCTACCGGTCGATCACGAAAATATTAGGAAAAAAAAAAAAAAGGATCACACCCCCAGAGAGTGACCAACAGACTTATCTAATTATTTATTTACAGACATAATTGTATATTACATTATTGTTTATTATGTTAATGTCAGAGTCCGTTCTGCAAAAAGGTAATCCCTAGAAACGTACAGTTTATGGATAGGGACCCACAGTTAAAATATACATCATCATATAATATACGAAATACAGTACAATACAATTCATTTCAAAATCTACCCACCCGATACTCATTTCCAATTTCATACCAACCTACCAACAGGTTGACATTTATAGAGAAGGAAGCTTTAAATCCACCAAATCAGTCTTGATATCTGATTATTCAAATTTGAAATAGAAAAAAAATTGCATCTTGAAGATTTGCGATAATCTTATTATACATACAGAGGTCAAGACCAAAATTATGCGACTAATGTGAAACCCTCAGCCATGAGCGGTGTGCTACATATACTAAGCATAACATAGCAATACATTTAGCTTAAAACGCTTTTTAAATATGTTTAAAGAATGTGATTCTTTTATAGGGCTATTAATCTCATTCCAGATCATCGGGCCTCCACAGGATATACTAAAGCATGTACACTTTAGATGACAATGTTTCCCTCTTAATAAAGGTTTACTTCTTGTGTTATGTCTATGAGAAGGAGTGGTCACTGGAATGTGCAGGCAGAGTCTAGAATTTAATCTGTATACTACGTTATACATATTACAAGCAGTGTGGAATCGGTTGCACTTAGTAAGCTTCAAAAGATTGTACCCATAAAAAAGAGGATCTGATGATATAACACGTATGACTTTCTTCTGAAGAATCTCCAGTTTTGTAGGTTAACTAGGATACGTGTTACACCATATGACATTGCAATAGTTTATATGTGGTTCAAATAAAGTCCGATACAGAATTAGGAGAGCGTTAAGAGGAAGAAAGTGCCTCAATTTTGAGAGTAGACCGGCATATTTAAAAAATGTATTCATCAAATATTCAATATGGCTTTTGAAATGTAGAAATTCATCTATGTATACTCCAAGGAATTTAATCCTCTTAACTCTCTCAATTGCTTTACCATTTATTTTAATCAGTATCTTATCAAAGTTTTTATGGCTTCTATTTGAATGAAATATAATAAAGTTTGCTTTATTTATATTTAAGGATAATTTATTACATTTGAACCATCTATCTACTTTGACTAATTCACTATTGACAATAGTTTGAAGGCTTTCAGGATTTTTGTGTAACATAAATAAATTGGTGTCATCAGCAAACATTACTTTGTGAAGAATAATTGATGAGTTCACAAAGTCATTTATATATATATGAAAAGAAGTGGTTCCAATATGGAGCCTCGTGGAACTCCCCATGTTATAATTTTACTTGGAGATTTGCTGTCATTTATTTGCACATATTGCTCCCTTTCGAATAAATAACTTTGCAATTTACTCAATAAAATTTCAAGATCAATGGTATCAAATGCTTTTGATGAATCAAGGAAAACACTGATTGCACACTCACCATTATCAACAGTGTCATTGATCAAGGATTGCCATACTGGTGGTAATTTTCTTCTCAAGTACCTTTGAGAATGTTGGTAGAATCGATATGGGTCAATAATTTTGCAAGTTGTTTTATCACCAGCTTTGTGAATTGGTATAATTTTTTTCAATCTTAGTAATTTTAGGTACAACTCCATGGAGCAGAGAGAGATTTATACAATAGACAAGCGGATCTACAATTTCTTGTACTATGAATTTGACAATTTTACTACACACATCATCCACACCAGTAGTTTGGGAGCTTTTCAGGTTCATAATAATTTTAATGACTTCTGATTTATTAGTAGGTGTAAGTAAAAAAAAGTTGAAATAGTTATCCCTGCGGTAATGGCATGCTGTTCCCTTTTGTGGAGTTATGTTTTTCATAAGTGTTTCACCTGTAGTAATTATTAAAACTGGTGGCATCATTGGGATAGTCATTTTCATTTAGTTGAATTTTGGTGTCAGGAAGGACAGTGGGTTTTTTACCCCCGGCTGAGCACATTATTTAATAATTTCCAGCATTGCTTTTGATCGCCACAAGAAGCCTTAATACGATCAGTATAATAGTTCTGCTTACTTGTTCGTGTGACACTACTTAATTAATTTTTATATCTAGAGTACTTTTTTTTTTTTTTTCCTCAGTTGGACTTTTGATGCAGCATTCATACCGTTTCTTTTTCTTTTTGATTGACTTCATTATGCCCTTAGTGAGCCATGCATGTTTCACTTTTGTATAATTTTTTATATTCTTTTCTCGTATCATAGCGTTAACGCTGTTAAGTTACTTCATTGATAAAAGCATGATATGCCTCTTGCAGAGTTATACAGCTATAGATAGAATCCCACATTTTGTGCCTAAGGTTTTCAGATAATCTAAGTATATTTTCGATAATAGTTTAAGTTTCCTTTTGGAAGGAAGTTTACTATGTTGATCCCCAGACTTTAGTTCAAGCTCGATGAAGAGAATAATAGGAAAGTGATCAGAAATGTCTGACAGTATTACATTTATGATAATACTGTCAATGATGGATTTGGAGGTTTCTGTCTCTCTAGTACAGTGTTTTTCAACCACTGTGCCGCGGCACACTAGTGTGCCGTGAGATACAGTCTGGTGTGCCGTGGGAGATTATCTAATTTCACCTATTTGGGTTAAAAATATTTTTTGCAAACCAGTAATTATAGTCTGCAAATTATGTGTTGTTGTTGAGTGTCGGTGCTGTCTAGAGCTCGGCAGAGTAAACGTGTAATACTATTCCATATCAGTAGGTGGCGACCGGTAGCTAATTGCTTTGTAGATGTCCGAAACAGCGGGAGGCAGCGTGCAGGTAAAAATGTGTCTAATGCTTAAACCAAAAATAAACAAAAGGTGAGTGCCCTTAAGAAAAGGCAATGAAAGTTAGGGAAGGCTATGCAGAACAAAACTAAAACTGAACTGGCTACAAAGTAAACAAAAACAGAATGCTGGACGACAGCAAAGACTTACTGTGGAGCAAAGACGGCGTCCACAATGTACATCCGAACATGACATGACAATCAGCAATGTCCCCACAAAGAAGGATAAAAACAACTGACATATTCTTGATTGCTAAAACAAAGTAGATGTGGGAAATATCACTCAAAGGAAGACATGAAACTGCTACAGGAAAACACCAAAAAAAGAGAAAAAGCCACCAAAATAGGAGCGCAAGACAAGAACTAAAACACTACACACAGGAAAACAGCAAAGAACTCCAAATAAGTCAGGGTGTGATGTGACAGGTGGTGACAGTACACCTACTTTGAGACAAGAGCTATATTGATGCATGCTTGGTTATGCTTTAAAGTCATATCCAACAATTGTGACAACAACTTTTTACTGTCAACTGAGTTGAATTTTTTAATGATTTCTGCTGGTGGTGTGCCTCCGCATTTTTTCAACGCAAAAAATGTGTCTTGACTCAAAAAAGGTTGAAAAACACTGCTCTAGTATATGTATTAATTGTAGGCAAACACGACAAAGAATAAAGACAACTTAAAAAGTAATTTTCCATGTAATTATTTTTAGCTAAATTAATGTTAAAATCATCTAGAATAAAACTATTATGATTTGTATGATTTATACAATTTCATAAATCATCCAATTTGGTCAAAAAACAATTTGGGCCAGAATCCGAAGGTCGATATATTATACCTATAATTAAATTGTTCTTATTTTCAACATGTACGTCTTTAAATAAGGCATCTGATAAACCATATTCTATATATAGGTCATCACGGATGCTCACAGCATTTTGAGTCTACATATATGCACACACCCCCACCTGGTCGACCTGTTCTGTTTTTATTGTAGAGGACATAGCCATCCAGGTTGAGTGTGTTCAAATATTATCTGTCGTTCCCCCAAATTTCACTACATCCTATGACAATAAACGTGTGATCTAAACTAGCCAACAAAGCAAGTAAGTCATCGTGATGCTTTATCAAGCTTCTCGCATTTAGGTCTAACAGAGAAAACGTAAGATTTCCAAAGGTTGCTAAGTTTTCGGGTGCAACACTCTTACAGTTCAATTTTTTAAAGCATTGTTGGTCAGGTATCGCATAATTTTGGTCATGAGTTATTTCTTCAAAGCACATACAGTAATTTTATTAGAAAGTGATCTGATGTATACAGTTTGGAACATTTTACAACCATTTCAAGATACCTAGCTTGTAAATTCTACAAATTCAACCTAATGGTGGTGAGTTGGAATTTATTGATCCTTTAGTTACAAAATCTACCCTAACTAAATTATCTACAGTGACAAATAATCTAATCTAGACTAACTAATCTACAGAGGGAAATAAGAACAGTAAACAACAAAAAAGTAAACAATTCTCTAAATCTAGCACAACACATGCGACTGTGAATCGTTCCTGTTTGCGGATGACTCGGCCCTGCTCGTATCCGGCAAGGACCAATCACAGGTGGAAAAAATCCTCAGTGCCGAACTCTGTAGAATTTGCACCTGGCTCGCTGACAATAATCTATCCATACACTTAGGTAAAACGGAATCCATCCTATTTGGGTCCCAAATCAACCTTAAGAAAGTCAGTGACTTCACTATTAAAGTGGGTGACATTGTTATCACCAGGAAGGATGAGGTCACCTACCTAGGTTCCATTCCAGAGGCTAATCTTTCCTGTGATAAAATGGCAACCAAGGTAATCAAAAAGGTCAACCAACGAACAAGATTTCTCCACAGAATCTCCTCTCTGGTCAACAAAAACACCACGAAGATTCTAGAATGCACTTCCTGGTACCCCAGCACCTCCAAAACCCTCAAATCAAACATCCCAGAACAAGATAGTCAGGTTACTTCTAGACCTCCACCCCAGATCACACCTCACTCCTACCCACTTCTCCAAAGTGGGCTGGCTAAGGGTGAAGGACAGAGTAAAACAACTTGCACTGAGCCTTGTCTATAAAATTCTCTACACCTCCCTGATACTGAAGTACATGTCAAACTACTTCCAGAACGTAAATGACCGCCATAACCACAACACCAGGGGGAGCTCCACAAACCACGTTAAACCCAGATTCCGAACTAACAAAGGTCTTAACTCATTCTCTTTATATGCCACATCAATATGGAATGCACTCCCAACAGGTGTAAAATAAAGTGCATCTCTATCCTTTTTCAAAACCGCACTAAAAAAACACCTCCAAGCAGCTACAACCCTAGCCTAACCCTCTCCCCCCACCACATCCCACCTCCTCGGATTATAAATAATCAAATGTAAATAATCAAATGTAGGGCTGGGCGATATATCGATATACTCGATATATCGCGGGTTTGTCTCTGTGCGATATAGAAAATTACTATATCGTGATATTCGAGTATACGTTCTCACGCAGTTGCTTTTAGCTGCAGGCATTACACTACAGGCTCTTCTCACTCTTTCTAGTCTCTCCTTCTCACAGAGACTTAATCAAGCGCACCTTCTTACATACGTCACATACGTATAAGCCCTCGTTGAGCAGAGAGGTAGCAGCATGGCTAAAGTTAGCTGTGGTGCGACTGGTAATACGAGAGAAAGAAGGTGCGAATCTGGTAACAAGTGAAGGAAGAATTAATTCCCAAAAAAAACAGCACGGGGTCCATCGTCTGGCGGTGGTTTGGCTTCAAGTGGGAATATATCAAACAGACAATCGTAATATGTCAAGTGTGTGGCGAAAGCGTTTCTACAAAAAGTAGCATTACTGCTAATATGTAGCATCATTTGAAAAGTCACCCGCTAAAGAATGAAGAGTGCTTACTCCGCATGTCAACATCTCCGTTCGGTGCCACACCAACAAAATGCCGAGGCAACCATTTCCACATCAACACCGTATGAAAAAAAAAAGTCCACGACATAAGGAGATAACGTCCGCAGGAACCTACCACATAGCGAAGGATTTGATTTCCTATTATGCAGCTCATTTTTATTTGACACTTATTGAAATATCTTGTGTGACATCATGCACAAAAGTGCACTTTATTTGTTTTAAACTATTAAAACGTTCTGTACAAAAAGTGCACTTTAATTTAGTGTTGTTTTGATATGTCATCTTAGTGACATCATGCAGAAAAGTGCCCTCATAGCTTGTTTTAAAATGTCTCTGACAATCTTGCACTTTCTGTTTTGGAAATGACATGAATGTTTGTGCCACTGCTTAATAACTGTTTAATAAATACAGTTTTGGTAAATTGACTTAGTTGTGATTTCCCTCTCTGCATGAAAGTTTAATTAGAGCATATATTAATGCAGTATGAACAAGAATGTTTTAATGTAGACACATAGAATCATCATAGTGCTGTGATTATATGCATCAAGTGTTCATTCAAGGCTAAGGCAAAATATTGCGATCTATATTGTGTATCGCGATATAGCCTAAAAATATTGAGATATTAAAAAAAGGCCATATCGCCCAGCCCTAATCAAATGTATATACTTGTTCTTATGCTTTCTGAGCTCACTATGTTCACCGCTCGCTATACATATCCTACGAAGTGAGACCTACACTGTTAAAATGTCAATTTCTCAGATGATATAATTGTTGATGACTGAAGTATGCTGATAGCAACCCAACCTAACCCCCCCGTCCCAACCCCCTCCGCATCCCACCCCCCGGATTGTAAATAATGTAAATAATTCAATGTATATACTCTGATGATTAACTTGTGTGATGACTGAATTATGCTGATAGTATATATTTGTACCATGAATTGATTAACGTGGACCCCGACTTAAACAAGTTGAAAAACTTATTCGGGTGTTACCATCTAGTGGTCAATTGTACGGAATATGTACTTCACCGTGCAATCTACTAATAAAAGTTTCAATCAATCAATCAATCAAAAACTCTCTTTCGCTCACTCACTGACATCCTCACTCACACACACACACACACACACACACACACACACACACACACACACACACACACACACACACACACACACACACACACACACACATATATATATATATATATATATATATATATATACATATATACATATATGCATATATACATATATACATATATATATATATATACACACACACACATATATATATATATATATATTTTTGTATATATATATATATATATATATATATATATATATATATATATATATATATATATATATATATATATATATATATATATATATATATATATGTACATACATATATACCATACACACACATAAAACATAGTTGACACAGGGGTAGATCTTGCTTTGGTTTTTGGCTGAGACCAGGGATCTTGGGCTCGAAATGGTTGGCCACCACTGGTCTATATTGTCAATATACATACATAATTTAAATTCACAATGACAATGTCCTTTGATGAACATTTCAGTAGTCATTAAGAACATTTGTGTGTTAGGTAGATAGATAGATAGATAGATAGATAGATAGATAGATAGATAGATAGATAGATAGATAGATAGATAGATAGATAGTACTTTATTGATTCCTTCAGGAGAGTTCCCTCAGGAAAATTAGAATTCCAGCAGCAGTGTACAGAATTGAGATCGAATTTAAAAAAGTAAATAATGGGGGTATAAATGGAAACAAAATAGAAAAATATTACAATAGAATAAAAACAAAAAGCATCAATGAGAATACAAATATAACAGTAAAATAAGAATATAACAAGAGAAACTAGGCATTAGTGACCATGTTATGAAAACATATTACACTGTTATTGTTTTGCATCCCCCGTCATTCTAATACCCGCCCTCCCTCCCAGAGAGGAGTTGTACAGTCTAATGGCGTGTGGGACAAAGGAGTTTTTTAGTCTATTAGTCCTGCACTTGGGATGAAGCAGTCTAGCACTGAACAGGCTCCTCTGGCTACTGACAACGGTATGCAGAGGGTGACTGGCATCATCCAGGATGCTCACTAGTTTTTCCACAGTCCTCTTCTCTGCCACCATCACCAGTGAGTCCAGTTTTAGTCCGATCGTAGAACCGTTAGCACCGTCATTAGCATAACGTGAAGGTTGGTGTAGAAAAATGAACTCGCATTGAAGCAAGAAGCCGCGACAGTCTTCAAAATTACCCTCAAAACTTTTAGGACTAGCTATCTTAGGTTCCCGGAGGGGTGTAGCTCCCCCGGTGGCGAGTGTATTGGGTGGGCTAATGACAGGTGTGGGGGGTGTCACCTGACCAGTGCTGAGGTTGTCGATTTTGGACAACAGGTTGGCGAAAGCAACGTCCAATTTGTCCTCCAGGGTGGAAAAACGGATCCGGTGTTGTTGGATGGCAGACTGGAGTGAGGACAAGTCTGCACTGGGGGAAGTCCTAGCCAGAGGTCCGTGCGAAGACTTAGGAGTGCCGTCTGGTTCCATTGTGGTCGGAACGTACTGTTATGTCGTACTGGGGAAGGAGACGGCACGACAACAGGATATCAAGCTCAATAGGTTGTATTGTGTTCTTGATGAGTGAATGGGGTGTGTATGCTACCATGTGTTTGCATGAGAAACAATGTGTGTGAATTTCACCATATAAATACCGTAAGGTTTGTTGAGGTGCGTGTTGAATGCAAAGTGTCCAAATCCAAAGGGAATGATTCAAGAGGGGGGTCCAAGGTCCAAGCGGGGTCGTGGCAGGAGGGCGAAATCCGAAAGTCCAAAACGGGGTCAAGGATCGGGGAGAGCAAGCAGAGTCCAGGAGGGAAATATGGCAGCGGAGGTATACAGCGAGGCTGGGACACGGGTACTGTGGGGAAGAACGAAAGACAACACTGGGATCAGGAAATGAGGCACAAGGAAAAAGGCAAACGAGCGAGAGCTGGAGGGAAGTCAGATACGTGAAGCTTACTGTGAGCAGAGCGACGTTCCGACGACGATGAGTCAGCGTCGAAGGTTCTTATACTGTCGTCCCTCATCAAATCCAGGTACGTTGGGTGTAGATTGCCTCCGGCTGCGCTGGAGTGTGGGCGCGGTCTGCGTGATGAGCGCGGGGGCGTGTCTGGTGCTCTCAGCGCAGCTTCTGAGCGCTGCTGCAGAAGAGGAAAGCACGGAATGCGTGTGCGCCGTAACAAAAACAGGCTTAAATAATAGTCTCTGATTAAAGCAGGTGCGTGAGTCAAACACATGAGACAGGTGAAACTAATCAGTCGTTATGGAAACTAAAACAAACAAGAGAGCGCAAACAGGAACTATGGAGTCTTAAACCGAAAATAACAAAAAACATGATTCAGACCACAGATCATGACAGAAAAGATGTCCAAAACCGAAAAAAACAAGATCAAGATTCATGAGAGGGCGGGAGGGGGACTACTACATCTCCTGTAGTGAGGGGAAGGCTGCTCCTGATATGTACTGAGCAGTTTTAATCACTCGCTGGAGTGCCTTCCTGTCCTTAGCAGTGCAGTTTCCATACCAGACCGTGATTGAGCTGGCAAGGACACTCTCACCCGTACTTCTATAGAAGTTGCTGAGAATTTTGGGTGGCATGCCAAATTTTCTCGGCCTTCTTAGGAAGTACAGTCGCTGCTGGGCTTTCTTTATTGTTTGTTGGTAGTAATAGTCTCTGATTAAAGCAGGTGCGTGAGTCAAACACATGAGACAGGTGAAACTAATCAGTCGTCATGGAAACTAAAACAAACAAGAGAGTGCAAACAGGAACTATGGAGTCTTAAACCGAAAATAACAAAAAACATGATCCAGACCACAGATCATGACAGTTTCCAAGTGCTGTCAAACCTAAAATAACGCTGACAAATGACATCAGGATATCCCAGAAACCGCAGCCGAACTCGAGTAAATAACTGCAACAAATTCCCAGCATGCCACAGCTGATGCAAACATGTCAATGTCATGACTTGGTCCTTGGCGTGGTTCGTTCTCCCAGAAGGCAACGGAAAATTGGCGCGTGCGAGACGTGAATTTAAATACATGTTTATTTAATTAATCAAAAAGGTGCAAACAAAAGGCGCTCACAGCGGAGGTAAAAACTTGACTATGAAAACAAAACTTGCACAAAGGCAGAAACTATGAACAATGAAACAAAAACACTAACTGTGGCATTAATAAACAAAACTTACTTGGCATGGACGTGAACAGGGCAGCATGGACTATGAACATGAAACAGGGTATCAAGAGTGTGAATGTGATGTCGCCAGGCTGACCAACAGAAAATTAAAAGCTTAAATAACACAGACATGATTAACAACAGGTGCGTGACTCAAAACGTGAAAACAGGTGCGTGACATGACGATGTGAACCAGGTGAAACTAATGGTTGCTAAGGTGACAAACAAAAGTGCACAAAAAGCCCAAAAACAAAACCGAACATGACTAAAACAAAACATGATCACACAGACCTGACAGTCTGACAACTTTGCCTCCAGCAGGAAGTGTTTGGAGGTGCGGCTAATGTGTTCTCTGACATTTGGAGCTGCTCAGCGTCTTCAAGCAGATGAAAAGCCAAAGTTCTGCAAACTTTCATCTTCTGCAATTCAGATTTTCCATTGCTCCCCGTTGAAAATCCCACGGGTGGCGCACCAGAACCCAGGTGGACCCGGGAAGAACCGCAGTGAAGGTGAGTGAATCCAAATCCACTTTGTTTATATTTGCAGAGTGCTGCACAACTTCATAAACACGAGACATTGTACATCTAATAAGAGTAAAGCATTTAAAATAATAACAGGTGAAATAATAAAGAACATCAAAACTATAAAGTCGCTTATTTATACGGTGGCCTGGAAAACATTTTTACATTTCATGACTGCAGAGACATTAAAAAAAAAAAAAATAGCTTAAAGACGCAACTTTTTATTCTAGATTTTTACTAATTATGTTAAACTCCTCTTATGTTCTTAATATTTTATTAGCTTTTTTCTATTTTATTTATTGCTATTATTACTATTATTATTCTATCAATGTTAAGTTATTATTAATTTATTGTTATGTATCATCTATATTTATATATTTTTTACATATACTATAAAATATGATTCATACCAATTTTAGATGGCGTTAATTTTAGTTTAGAAATTCCAATTATTATTATAATATTGCCAAAATTGAACACTTTTCTTCTAAAATTGTGACTTATGTCGAGTAAAATTACGACTCTTTTCATAAAATTGCCAATATTTAAAGCTTTTCTGTAAAATTGCGACTGTTATTGAGTAAAATTCCAACTTTCATCATAATATTGCACAAATGTTCCGTTTTTGTAGTTACATTTTGACTTGCGTTGAGTAAAATTATGACTTTTATTATAATACTGCTAAAATGTTATGTTTTTCTTTCTAGAAAGGGTGGTCCTAAAGAGGTAGGCATTTTTCGGAGGTCTCAAGAAGGTACGAAATACGAGAATGTGTGTGTGTGTGTGCGTGTGGGTGTGTGTGTGTGTGTGTGTTTGTGTGTGTCTTTTTTACTTCCCTTTTGGTGTAAAGCACTTTGTGTAGCCACTTGCCTGTGCATGAAAAGTACTGTATAAATAGTGTTTGATTTATTGATGAAAAAATTATAATTACAGAAAAAAATTTAAATAAAACAATTTCAGAAAAAACAATAAACAAAAAGTGAAACAACATGCGTCACACGAATGTTGCAAACCCCAGTGACAGCCACAGCAAACAATATTTTTTTATTTCCTTGTTCGGCTTCACTTAAATCAGTGCTTCTCAAACTTTTTTTGTCATCCCCCACTTTGGACAAGGGGGAGTTTTCAAGCCTCACCTGCCCCCATCGCCCCAACAGAACGCTAATGCCAAGCTTAACATTTTTAAATTTATTGAACATCAAGTAACATCAAGTTGTATACATTCAAACTCAATAACATAAAATAACATCAAGTTCAATAATAAATAAAAAAACTGTGCAGCTGTGGTATAACTTGCATCAAGTTCAATAATAAATATAACAAAAGTGTTATAACTTGCATCAAGTTCAATAATAAATAAAATAAAAGTGCCACTTTGCAATCTTTACACACAAAAAAAAGGAGGAGCTATGCATTTGGCAAGACAGGGTTGTGAACATGAGTTTTACAGTACTCCAGCATTCGTGCCTGCAATGAGCCTGTTTTGCACTGCACAGCTTTTCAAATCGGGGTTGCAGGCTTGACACTGCCACTCTTAAGTCATGCTCAATGTTCAGCTGAGACCTGTATTTCGTTTTGAGTGAAGCAACAGCTGAAAAGCCTATCTCACACAGATAAGATGTGGCAAAGCGGAGAAGAATGGACACAGCTCTCTGCCCGATTAGTGGAAACTCCCTCTCCACTCCAAACCAGAATTGAGAAAGAGTCTGAGTGGTGAACCTCAGCCTCAGGGTGGAGTCAGATGTCAGTTCAATAAACTGGTCCTCCTCAGCAGACATGAAATCAGTAGGTGCTGCAGATAGATTATAAATTAATAGGCTTACTTTATTTTTCATTACATAATACATGCAAATAAATCTGTTTGACAACAATCATCTGGACACAACAATCTGGACTAACATTCCAGTTAGTAGGTAGCATACAACACAGATAAAATGCATGTATAATATATGAGTATAATATTCAATAAAAATGTCAAAATACCAACCTGCTGCATTGAATGGATCCATAACCCAGTTGTACTGAGCACTGTTAATGGGGAAGTATTTGTGAAACATTTCT
Organism: Entelurus aequoreus; assembly: GCF_033978785.1. Classification (NCBI taxonomy): domain Eukaryota; kingdom Metazoa; phylum Chordata; class Actinopteri; order Syngnathiformes; family Syngnathidae; genus Entelurus; species Entelurus aequoreus. The sequence goes on from NC_084733.1 coordinate 81,151,988, forward strand.
CTCAGGGAGGAGATGTGTTGCTTGATGCAGGGCATCACTGTGGTGGCACCAGATTCGGTGGTTTCAGCAACCTCACCCAGGTTCTCAAAGGCATCAATATTTTGTTGGTCGAAGCGCCTGCCCCATCCCTCGAGCTTTCGGGAGAATGCAGTGATTTTGTCTGCCAGTTGGGGTATGTGCTTATCCTTGCCTTGGAGCTGAACTCATTCAGCTTGCCAAACATATCGCTGAGATAGGCCAGCTTCAACAGAAATGGTTCATCACTGAACTTGCTTGCAGCCTCATGCATGCGCTCCTCCTCCAAAAAGATCCGAATCTCTGCCCTGAGCTCAAAGACGCGCGACAGCACTTTGCCCCGGGAGAGCCACCTTGCTTCACTGTGAAACAGCACGGCTGTATGATCAGCTCCCATTTCCTCACACAGTGCAGAGAACAGTCGCGCTTTCAGTGGTCGTGTTTTGATCAAATTTACCACGCTCACAACATCTGTTAAAACCTCATTGAGTTCGGGGCTGAGCTGCCTTGACGCGAGTGCTTCCCGGTGAATGACACAGTGTGTCCAATGCGCATTTGGCGCAACCCTCTTTATTAGAGCCTGCAGCCCGTTTCTTGACCCTGCCATGGTCTGTGCGCCATCAGAGCAAAAGCCCACACAGTTTTCCCATTTAAGGTCGTGTTCTTCGAGGAAACTGAACAGCTCATCAGCAGTGGCTCTATTTTTTATGTATTTGCAAAACAGCAAATCCTCGCACAGTGACTCGCCATTCACAAAGCGGACGTATGCGATGAACAGGCAGTCTTTATTGCTGTCAGTAGCTTCGTCCACTTGTAAAGCAAAACGACTTTCGTTTAATTTGTCTACAAGTTGTACCTCAAGATCACTTGCAATGTCGCATATACGTCTCGCAACTGTGTCGTTTGACAATGGGACAGCTTTTAATTTTGCTGCGCTTGTCTCGTCAAGCATGACTGACACCATGTCTATTGCAGCGGGCAGAATGAGCTGCTCAGCAATTGTGTGTGGTTTTTTGCATTGTGCATATCTGTATGCAACTCTATATGAAGCCATTTGAGCGTTACTGTTTACTGATGCAGCTTTTACCATGCGCTTCTCCTGTTGATGGTACACTGCTAGTTTTCTTTGAAAGAAATCAAGTGGCTTATTTACGTGATTGGGGTGTGTGGTTTCGAGGTGTCTCTTTAATTTGTTGGGTCTCATGCTGTCTGCTGCTAGCGGTTTTAGACACAGAACACACAGGGGTCTCTCCTCTACCCCCACCACCGCTGCCGTGAATCCAAGAGCAAGATACCCTTCATCATATTTTCTTTTCGGTTGGCTTTTTGGTTGATTACCGTCAGATTTTTGTTTCTCTGCAGGCGCTGGCTCTGGCTCGACGACCTTTGAGGTGCGAGTCACAAATTTATCGATTTTGTGTAATTGTGGTCCACACATTAGCTTGCTACCCATCCGCGTGAAAGTTTGTTCCGCTTAGCCCCGCTCCCATTAGTTACTGTTGCTATGTCTGTCAAACTTTCGCTCCTACCTAGAAATTTAAAGCCTACAGGAAAAATAAGTAATTTACATTTATTTATATAGCGTATTTCACGGACAGAATCACAAAGTGATTTACAGTGTGTATAGAAATTGAAAGCATAGTAAAAAAAATTTTTTTTAAATTAAAAATTAAAAAAACATTTTAAGTGAAATTTCCTCCCGTTCCTCGCGCCCCACCTGTCATGTCTCTATTCCCCACCAGTGGGGCGCGCCCCACACTTTGAGAAACGCTGACTTAAATGCTTCAATGAATGCCAAATGATTCCATAAACACAACAAATAAACATACTGCAAGATTGCAATGCCTGGTTTATGCGACCTTAAGGTTTTACTACTTACATATAAAATACTACACGGTCTAGCTCCATCCTATCCTGCAGATTGTATTGTACCATATGTCCCGGCAAGACATCTGCGTTCAAAGAACTCCGGCTTATTAGTGATTCCCAGTGCCCAAAAAAAGTCTGCAGGCTATAGAGCGTTTTCTATTCGGGCTCCAGTACTATGGAATGCCCTCCCGGTAACAGTTAGAGATGCTACCTCAGTAGAAGCATTTAAGTCCCATCTTAAAACTCATTTGAATACTCTAGCCTTTAAATAGACCCACTTTTTAGACCAGTTGATCTGCCGTTTCTTTTCTTTTCTCCTCTGCCCGCTCGCCGGGTTATTCCGGTTCCGGTGGCCATGGATGAAGTGCTGGCTGTCCAGAGTTGGGACCCGGGTGGACCGCTCGCCTGTGCATCGGTTGGGGACATCTCTGTGCTGCTGACCCGTCTCCGCTCGGGATGGTCTCCTGCTGGCCCCACTATGGACTGGACTCTCACTATTATGTTAGATCCACTATGGACTGGACTCTTTTACTATTATGTTAGATCCACTAAGGACTGGACTCTCACACTTTTATGTTAGATCCACTAAGGACTGTACTTTCACAATATTATGTCACTCGACATCCATTGCTTTCGGTCTCCCCTAGAGAGGGGGCTTACCCACATATGCCGTTGTGGCTTGTACAGCCCTTTGAGACTTTAGTGATTTAGGGCTATATAAATAAACATTGATTGATTGATTATTAAATAACAATAAGATGGAATATAATAAAGGGGGGACAGGTGTTTGGAATACAATTGAGTGCATTAATAACATGTAGATTGTTACACTAACTGCTTAATTAAGATTGAATAAAAGATCAGCAGAAAAGAAAGACAGTAGTCATTTTTTATCAGAGACTTTCACATCGTAATAATTAGAGAAGGTTAAAACATTGTCATGCAGAGATATCAATACCATTAACCTGTAACAACATGTAATGTACAGATTATCAGAAGCATTTATTCAGGTAGAAATATCGTAGATTACGTTATCAAACAACTTTGACACTCAAAACACGATTGTAACAATCCACAATCTGTTTTGTTAATGCATGAAACTGCTATCTAAACAAAACTAAAACTTAGCATCAATCGGGTCCTGCAGGATTTTGCACGGCGTTTTTTTTCTCTTTAAATTGATTGTCATGGCGGCTTCCTAAAATGCTTTAATTCGAGACAGCTTTTTCAGAAAGTTGCCATGTCTCTCTGAAGCTTATTTTTTTTTGAATGAGCTTGTGATTTTAAACAATTATCAATGTTTTAAGTGTTCCTTGTAACTTTAATCTAAAAAACCTTAGGATTGCTACGAAAAATGGAAAACAAATTCTGTATTGATGTTTTACTCATTTTAATCATACAGGCTTAAAAGTAGACACTAGATGGCAGTAAAAGCACATAGTCAGAGCTCAGTGTCAAATAACTGTACTGTTTTTATCCATCATAACTAATAATAGTAATAATCGATATCATTTTATGTATCATTTCATTTTATTGTCCCCTGTCTGCTCTGTCGTCCACAAGTTACAGACATTCTCCATGTATGTTTTACACTTGAAAATTTTTTGTCCATCTTAAACATTCATTTATGTTCCAACACATTTGTTAAAAGTGATCTATAGCACTCATTTTTGTTGTTAAATGAGAGATTATCATCACGCTCAAACACCTCTAACATGTAATTAGTCAGCAAATGAAAATGTGTTCTTAATTTTCTTACCCTGGAGAAATATATGTTAAATGAATATATAAACTAGGGAGTAAATGGTTATGTACTACATTACCCAGAAACAGGAAGTAGGTCTGAGCTACAACAATTGTGCGGTTTGATCAACAAAGACTTGACACATTGTTACACATTGTTGTTCCTGCTTTGTCTGATGATATATACTGTATATATAAATATATACACACAAGTGTATTGTGTATATATACTGTATATATGAATACATACACACAAGTGTATGGTGTATATACCATACGTACTCCTGACAATCAGCACCTGGAGGTTGGACTTTTGAGAGATAAATGACCTTTATTGTCGTCTCTTCCTGCAGACTGTGGGCAACAACAGTCGTGGTGATGGAGACTTTAGGAGCTGTCGGTGTGAGTACTCAACTTGATTGTGTGTGGCCGAACCTTTGGACTTTTCCCTGAGTCAACTTAGCGCCGCCTCCAGGACTGGAGTGCACTTCCTGTCTCTTTTACAGATGCCAACATCTTTGCTTGACTGTCAGTCCCAGCCGTCTAACCTTGTTGTTGTCCTTGTGTGTCCCAGACTGGTGTAGACCTTTTGGATGAGACCATCCGCTTGTGCTTAACCATCCATGAGATGGTGGAGAAGGCCAAGTGCAACAAGCAGCGCTGCCAGGAGCTGGTCAACCAGGTGCGTCGCTTGGAGGAAATGGTGGAGAGCCTCAGAGGTCGGCCTCAAGGCATCAGCCCCGACGTCAGATCCAATCTTCTGGAGCTCATCAAGACTCTGGAGAAGGCCAAGAAGTTGGTGAAAAAAGTCTCCAAAGCCAAAAAAGTTGTCAGGTTCTTCAACGCCAACAACCACAAATCCAAGCTCAAAAAGCTCACCAAGAAAATCAGCGAGGACGTGCAGATGCTGTCCATGGCGCTACAGATCCATGATGGCAACGTCCCGGATAACGTCTACAGCCCCAATTGTCACCCCACACTATGGTGGTGTTGCACAATATGGTACTGTTGCATTTGTTGCAGATCTTCCTCCCAGCCAATTTAAGCTTCTGGGCTCCCCCCAAGTTCTTTTAAGCTTCTGGTCTCCCCCCAAGTTCTTTTGATGACTTAAGCTGAGTTCAAATTGTACACCAGACAGAATGGGTATTTTGTTGTTTATTGTCAAAGCTTTGATAATAATGAGACCAGCCTTGCATAAACTATTCACATGCGTGGCTCTCCCCGGTCTGCCCTCGCTTCGCCCTCCCCGTTCTCTCTTCCCTTGTTGTTTTGACTACTCCCTGTTATCTCTACTCTGACACATTCCAATGCTAGAAGGCCGACACATTACTTTGTAGACTAGAAAAAAGGAAGAATACTAGCTATTTTGTATATGACTATGGAAGTAAAAAAGTAACACTTAAATATGGATATATGGAAAAGATCTGGTTCCATCAATTCCCCCTTCAAGATCTTATAAAAATATCTTTATCACTAGTACAACACTTATAAAGCATGCCCCTTTTTGAGCAAGCTAGAAATAAAATAAAAGCATATTTACATGGGAGATAGATGGAGGGAATCCACGTCAATGTCGTCATGGTCAGGGAAGGAAACCAACAATTCTCGAAAGTCTTAAAGTCACCACCTTGCTAGACCCCCTTCAAAGACATCACAAACCTAGAAACAGGGTGGGGTTGACCTTTGACTGCTCTAACAATGATGCGGGTGCATAGAGACCTAGCACAGGGGGCGATAAAGCAACCGCATGAAGCTATAATGGCCAAGAAAACTTTAAAGGAGACTAGGGCAGACTTAATTAGGTCAGTCCACCTGCCAACGGTGGTTTAGAGCCAAACTTTAAAGGGGTCAGAGGCACCGGAAACTTCAGTAAGTTCCTTAGACAGGGCTTGAAGGCCCTCTAAGGCCCTCTTAACTGAGCCTTCGGGGGCAGTGTTGTTAGGAATGAAGGTACAGCATTGGTCACCATTGCACACACACCTTCTTCCTTGGCCGGAATGCGGTCAAGGGCTATGCGGTTCTGGATGGCCATGAGGGAGGTCGGGGCAAGTTGTTCAGCAAGTCCCTCAACAGCGTCACGAGTCAGGTTGGTCAGTCTCAACAGATTATAAAAAACATAGTTAATGCGTTCAACATTTTTAGTAGCAGTCACAGGGAAAATAGCACCAATGATAGGAAGGTTTTCGAAACCTGCACAGGATTCACACCACAATTTATGTTGTGAGGGGACCTCCCTAGGTTGGCCTATTGCATCAAAGTAAACACCATCAGGGTTTATCGTCAAATCGAAGGAGCCCGTTACACTTCTCCGAAATAAAACATGGCGGCATCGGCGGGGAGTTAGAGAGGCCGCTGAGACAGAAGTTACAAGGGGAGTTAATTTGGTACCCACTAGGGTGAGTGGGGTCATCAGTCTAACCATAGCACAAAGCCCTACGGATAACGTTGGGATTCTAATGTACAATCTGTGCTCCCCACAATACCAGAATAAGTCAGCTCGTGCCCAAGGGCCTATCCTTGAGCCATCTATCAGTGTGGTGCACCAGGAAGGGTTAATGTCACCCAATTTGTTGGGGGACGAAGAGGGTCCTGTGAATTGAAAACACGTGTAATTCAGCTTTTGGGCCACAAAGGGAAGAAGTCGGGTGGAATTGTCAACAGGAGGGTACACACTAGCCAACAAATCACAACCTGGCGGCGTGGGTTCAGAAAACAAGGAAATATGACAGTTTGAGCCATTTGTGTCAGTCAACTTAAAAGGGGCGGGGTAAGTGTGGGGAAAGGGACGTCCACCGGAACAAGCAACACAGTCACCCAGGTTTTGGCATCCACCTGAGCCACAGGTTTATCTGTACCTGCTACTAAGGTCAAAGTTACCAGGCCTTCGGTGGTGATGTCATTAGTATGCACACATGTGAGAGCCTTTGAAACACCACTGAGGTGGGGTGGTACTTTAGGTGCTACAGAGGGTGTAGAGGTAGTTAACGCCCTCTCAAGGACATTAATTTTAATAATTCCTTTTGAGTCTGTATCAGTCTGGTCAACCCCTAAAACAACATAAAAGGGACGAGGGGCACCACTTCCCAGAGTATGTTGTCTGCTTCCGATACCAATGGTTCAGGGTTGAGTCGTAACAAAGATAGAGGTTATTACCACGGTAACAGCTATTGTGTCCCCTGTAATTAATCACACTGCACAGGTCAAAAAATAAGTCTTGCTATCCCCTTTGACCCAGTCTATTTAAAGTCTGCTGTATGTTCTAAGACACTTGTCAGTCACTGTCATCGGGAAGGAAGAACTGAGACACAAAGACAGTAGAACAAGCCCAAGCACCAGTCCGTCAGGGAATACTACTGGGTGTAACATCCTGCCTTTAGCATATGGATTGGTCTCAAATAAGGAAATACAATATAGAAGTTTAAAAGAGTAATGCAGGTAGAAAATCTCTCAGCGTCGGCTTCTGGGCTATAGGACTATGTGTGTGTAATTAAAGCCTCGCTCTTCTATGACCTAGGGGGAGAGGTTACTAGCACAATCACCCCTTTCAGTGTGTTTCTTCGGTAGACACACACTAAAAATGAGTCGTTTTCTGCTCCCGTTCTTCTTCAGATGCCTCAGGCTCAAAAGGCGCCGCTAGGGGGTCGAGAGGGGCAGATGATGTGTTGATGGGTTCGAGAGGGGCAGATGATGTGGTGATGTCAGCAATGACATCCGCTGGTGATCTGTCAGGTTCTTCAGCAGGAGTGCAGAGGGAGAGGTGGTACCAGGTGTCCCCTTTACCAGCCAGTCGAAGGGCGTGGGACGTCCATTCCACGACCTTGAAGGGACCAGTCCACCTGGGCTCCGTCCACTTGCGTTTTATGACCTTGATCTTGACCCTCTCAACGGGCGGAAGGGAATCTGGAGTGGCGGGCTGTCATCCTCGAATCTGTACAGAAGAACTGGCACACAAATTCTGCATTTTGTGTAAAATACCATTTTGGTTTTGCGTTGATTCCTCCTTCCATGGGCGGCTGCTGGTCCTGGGAAGGGCTGACCTGTATGCAGCTCATAGGGTGAAAAAACTCAAAGGGCGGTAAAACAGTTTTATTCACGGACATTCGAATGATCATTAACGCTAATTGCAACATGTCTATCCAATTCAATTTGGTCTGTGCACAGATTTAGCCAATTAGTTTTTGATGTCCTGGTCCATCCTTTCAACCTTACCCTGGGACTGAGGATGGTACCCCAAACCTGTGTTCTAGTCCGAGAACCTTTTCGACCAAGGCTAAGTGAGTATTTTTAAAATGGGTGCCGTTATCTGACCTAATCTTTTTGGGGAAACCAAGTCGGGGTATTAGGTCATTCACAAGTCATTTAATTACTGATATTGCATCCTCTTTTGAGGTTGGGGTTGCTTCCGACCAACCAATGTAATTGTCAACACAAGTCAGCAAGTACCTTTTCCCTTGCACCGGATTGATCATATCAATGAAATCAAAGACTATACATGGTTCACCCTCACCTCCTCCATATTCCCAATTGATCTACTAAACTACTATCGCTGTGCAAAATCGTTATTTTCAAATTAAAATTTAGTGTTTCTGAAAAAGGGACTGTGTTAGTAATACTATCACTTTCAGAAACATCTAAGAAAAAGGTCAGCTAATAGTCAAGTACAGCAAGAGCAGAGGCGGAGGACAGGTCATGTTTGAGGTCAATGAAAGTCTCTTTAGCCTCTGTGGTCCACTGGGGGGTGGTATTAGGGTAGGGGACTCCTTAGCGATATCACAAATAACTCAAAGTCAACTAAATTTTATGTAACTTATTCAATATGGTGAAAGCGACAAAATATGCTTATATTTATATTGACACAATTACTAGAAAAATACTAACCTTATGGCACATGCTTTAGCAATAGTAATTTCATATTTTACTACCCCTGGTGGCCACAATAATTCATTAAGTCAAACACATGTTGTAGAAAGTTGAACGATGCGGACACGTTTGTTACTGAATACTTTCTATCAGACTTCTGTCATGACGACTATGTGTATGTAATAAGCAACTATAATTGTTTGTTATGCTTAAATGTGTAATGTGTCGTTTTAGCTCAGCTGTTGTATAGCTGCTAGCTCCTCGTAGCCTACAGTCGGGGTGTCTAAAGTGCAGCCCATAGCTAAGTGTTTAACAGAAAACTTAAACAATTAAAAATGTGGTATTTGTGTGTCAGATCAATGTGTGGCAGCTACGCCATGTCTTATCATTGGACCTAAGTTCTTTGGTTTTGTAGGCGGGACAGAGATCAAGGGAACAATGTGGGACAACAATTGTGTCCATCTTATACCATGCTAGCTGTTACAAATATAGGTCAACATGAGCAGCCACACCTTGAGTTCCAACATATATAAATATAAAAAGGAGTCAAAGGTCTCCTGGTATGAGTGTCTAACTGGTGATCATAGCATATGGCGAGTCGGGTGGCGGAACACACGGAAGCATCTCAGTCAGCCAGGGTTTTCACTGTTAGAGCAGTTGGATGTCAGCCATTCCTGTTGTTTCAGGCTGTGGTATGAGCTCATGGAGGAGCCTTGGTAGTGGTGTCGCAGCTTGGTGGTTGAGCCGTCAGGTAACACCAGGAGGGTTCCTTCTGTGCGATATTGAATGTCAGGGTACAGTCTGTAAAGGAGGTCATTACCAATTAGGCAGGGTGTGTGCAGGTCAACCACGAAGGGGTGCTTCAGTGTGTGTCCAGCAATCTGAATCGGAAGTGGTTTGGAGACAGGTAACCTTCTTGTGACCCCAGCGAGGCCTTCAACCTTTAAAAAGGAAGCACACAGTTTCTTTGGAACTACTGCATTCAAAAGTGAGTGTGTACCGCCAGTGCAATAATGAACTGATAAAATTGTCCATTGACAACTATGTCCAGCAGGGGGCCTGTCTGTATTTCCTGCTGGGGCTCCTTTGCCACGCTGGTATGATGTTTTGGCTGCAAACCGGGGCCTGTCTCGTTCAGAGGAGTTAGGACATTCACGTTGCCAGTGACCCGGCAGGTCACAGATGTAACAGTTTTCACCCCGGACTGGCCTTGAAGCACCGTGTTGTCCACTACCCGAGTCCAACCGTCTGGTCGCACGTCTGTTGAGGATTCTTTCCTCCACCTGTTGGAACTCAGAAGCAAGGTCACCCACTGCTGAATATACCCTAGCTGATCTTTGACCTTTTGGTTCTTTTGACTTTTTATCTTCAGCGATCTGTAATTTAAGTAGTTGTTTCCTTGTTGCTCTGTCATTAGCCTTATCATCCCCATCCTGCTTAGTCCAATTCTGCATGTGGTGGATAAGATGTCCCTGCCATGTGTTGTTTTTGGCACCGTGTATATCAGGGTTAGCTTTGTCCAAAGTGTTTAGCCAAAGGTTCCCTCCCTGAGGTACAGGTGGGAAAGCAAGGTCAACAATGGCTTGCATGTATGTGACGGCAAAAGACTTATATTGAAGTAGGCCCCTATTGTTAGTGTCATTTGTCAAAAATGTCTACTGGAGGAAAATGGTCAGACGTGCAAAGGAAGGGGTTAACAATTTGCGAAGGTAGGATCAATCTTAGAGGGGCAGTGTGAGTACCTCCTTCGTTTGTCACTGGAGTAGGGGGCTGTGGCTTAGTCAAAGTCTGGGCGGGTCGTTTAAATTGTCTGGCGCATGCGTTGTAGTCGTAAGACCAGTCAGTCCATTTTTTCATATTCGTCTCAATAATTATAAGTTCTTTCGCGGCATTTCTTTTTTACATGTAATCCCTGCTTACTTTTATCATACGCCAAACTCTTAAATTCTCGAGCACCAACTTTCTCCCTGCTCCTTTTTTTTTTTCTTCTGCGTGTTTCATTGCCACCAGCGCACACTCACAAGCAAGCGCTTACACACACACACACACACACACACACACACACACACACACACAAAAAAGCTGCATGAAAGCTCTCTCTCTGCGTTTCACTTGACCATAAAACTTCTAGTACGTTTCTTAATTTACCAAACGTTTGAGTTCACGACTTTACGAGTGTTGTAAAATCCCTCTTAACCCTTTCAAGGAACGTTCTCTTTTTTTATTTTTATTTTTTTACTCTACCTGCTAATTTCATTGTCGACAACAGTGCATTCAATTGATCATTGAACGGCAGCCAATCATCACATTTTGCCTGACCCCCATCACATTCCTGTCTGTCACACTCCATGGCCATTGTGTCTATTTTTCTTCAGAAGGGCCTCTAACCCGTTAAACTTATCGTACAATACGCAGGGCCTCTAACCCGTTAAACTTATCGTACAATACGCAGGGCCTCTAACCCGTTACCATTCGACAGGCCTCTAACCCGTTACCATTTTTCGTACCATACAAAGGCCTCTAACCCGTTACTCTTTTAGGAGACGACCAACGACCCAGGGTGAGCCACACCCAACTATTAGTTCACTCGTCAATGAAACTGCCCGTCACGGTAGTCGAGACACAATGACGTGAGTTGACCACTTATTTACAACTTTAATGGAATGGCGGGCACGGCAAAAATGCAATCAATCTATCAAAATCACCACTCTGCGTCTGGGGTACAAAACAGTGTTTGACTTACAGACTTCAAGACAGACTCCTAAAGCAGATTTTATCAAAAGGCTCAGCTTACCTTAAACTGTGTTGGCCAAGTGAGTCTGTCGAGAAGAGTGCAAGAGAATGTCCAATTCGTCAGCGTGTCATCCCGGACGAGCCCCCAAATTGTTGCGTTTGGACCAGATGTTCTTCCCAGGGAATTTAAGCTTCTGGTCTCCCCCCAAGTTCTTTTGATGACTTAAGCTGAGTTCAAATTGTACACCAGACAGAATGGGTATTTTGTTGTTTATTGTCAAAGCTTTGATAATAATGAGACCAGCCTTGCATAAACTATTCACACGCGTCTGCCCTCGCTTCGCCCTCCCCGTTCTCTCCTCCCTTGTTGTTTTGACTACTCCCTGTTATCTCTACTCTGACACATTCCAATGCTAGAAGGCCGACACATTACTTTGTAGACTAGAAAGAAGGAAGAATACTAGCTATTTTGTATATGACTATGGAAGTAAAAAGGTAACACTTAAATATGGATATATGGAAAAGATCTGGTTCCATCAGTACCCACCTCCACCGTCACCATGGTACCCAGGTTACCCCTCACCATTGTCCCCACGTCGTCTGTACCACTCACAATGTTCCATAAGTTACCCTAGTTACCCCTCACCATTGTCCCCACATCGTTCGTACCACTCACAATGTTCCATAAGTTACCCCTCACCATTGTCCCCACGTCGTCCGTACCACTCACAATGTTCCATAAGTTAGCCTAGTTACCCCTCACCATTGTCCCCACGTCGTTCGTACCACTCACAATGTTCCATAAGTTACCCCTCACCATTGTTCCCACGTCTTCTGTACCACTCACAATGTTCCATAAATCGGCTAGAAACAGAAGATCTGGGGTGCGGTGTCGTCCTTCTGAATCTCTTGTGTCACAAGCGGAGGCGCGCTCTGTGTGTGTCTGGGTGTGGGGATAGGGGAGGGGGGGAAGGGAGGGGGGTGTGCTATACAACGTAAACCGTTGGCCAACCAAAAAGTAACCACAGAACATAGTGTTCTGTGGTTACTTTGTGGTTGGCCAAGCGGACGTGACGACAGGCTGTCCTCACTCAGGTCCGCACGGACCTGGAGGGGGCGTGCCTTAAGTCCGGCTGGAAATCGAGAGAAATTCGAGAGAATGGTTGTCCCGGGGAGAGGCACTGAAATTCGGGAGGGTTGGCAAGTGTGAGATATTCTAACTTCTTTTTTTTTGTCGAGCACAAAGAAAAGAACATTTTAGTTAAATGTAAGTTGTGTCTTGGATCAAAGATCCCGTGTACTGCCCAAAACAACAATTCAAATCTGCCTAGTTAGGCTTTGTGTATGTCACGTGTGCCTTCCTTAGGTGAAGCCAGGTTTACAGCTATGTTGTTATTATGCTGTTTGTTACTTATGTATGTTATGTTGCAGCTATTTAAAATAGTTGTGTCAATTTGTTCTGGCCTGAAATAAATTGGCCCTTTGAAACATATCTTTGTCTTTGTGTGTTGTATGTAGACCACATTGCTTAGCAGAGTTCAGTGATGCAAATGCATGTCAAGTTGATCAACAGATTGTATTATTCTCCAGTGCAATAACAGTACTGAAATGAAGGCTAAAAGGGCATTAATGGGAGCTTTTAAAAAAAAAAAGAAGAAAAAAAAAAGTAACAAGTTACTTTTCACAGTAACGCATTACTTTTTGGTGTAAGTAACTGAGTTAGTAACTGAGTTACTTTTGAAATAAAGTAACTAGTAACTGTAACTAGTTACTGGTTTTCAGTAACTAACCCAACACTGTCCCTAAGTTACCCCTCACCATTGTCCCCACGTCGTCCGTACCCCTCACCATGGTCCCTAAGTTACCCGTCACCATGCCGCCTATGTCCCCCGTCACCATGGTCCCTAAGTTACCCGTCACCATGGTCCCTAAGTTACCCGTCACCATGCCGCCCATGTCACCCCTCACCATGGTCCATAAGTTACCCGTCACCATGCCGCCCATGTCCCTCGTCACCATGCCGCCCATGTCACCCCTCACCATTCCGCCCATGTCCCCCGTCACCATGCCGCCTATGTCCCCCGTCACCATGGTCCCTAAGTTACCCGTCACCATGGTCCCTAAGTTACCCGTCACCATGCCGCCCATGTCACCCCTTACCATGGTCCCTAAGCAACCCGTCACCATGCCGCCCATGTCCCCCGTCACCATGCCGCCCATGTCACCCCTCACCATGCCGCCCATGTCCCCCGTCACCATGTCGCCCATGTCCCCCGTCACCATGGTCCCTAAGTTACCCGTCACCATGGTCTCTAAGTTACCCGTCACCATGCCGCCCATGCCGCCCATGTCACCCCTCACCATGCCGCCCATGTCCCCCATCACCATGCCGCCTATGTCCCCCGTCACCATGGTCCCTAAGTTACCCGTCACCATGCCGCTCATGTCCCCCGTCACCATGGTCCCTATGTCACCCCTCACCATGCCGCCCATGTCCCCCGTCACCATGCCGCCTATGTCCCCCGTCACCATGGTCCCTAAGTTACCCGTCGCCATGCCGCCCATGTCCCCTGTCACCATGCCGCCCATGTCACCCCTCACAATGGTCCCTAAGTTACCCCTCACCATGCCGCCCATGTACCCCGTCACCATGCCGCCCATGTCACCCCTCACCATGGTCCCTAAGTTACCCGTCACCATGCCGCCTATGTCACCCTTCACCATGGTCCCTAAGTTACCCGTCACCATTCCGCCCATGTCCCCCGTCACCATGGTCCCTAAGTTACCCGTCACCGTGCCGCCCATGGCCCCCGTCACCATGGTCCCTAAGTTACCCGTCACCATGGTCCCTAAGTTACCCGTCACCATGCCGCCCATGTCACCCCTCACCATGGTCCCCAATCCACAATTACCCGTCACCATGCCGCCCATGTCCCCCGTCACCATGCCGCCCATGTCACCCCTCACCATGTCGCCCATGTCCCCCATCACCATGCCGCCTATGTCCCCCGTCACCATGGTCCCTAAGTTACCCGTCACCATGCCGCTCATGTCCCCCGTCACCATGGTCCCTATGTCACCCCTCACCATGCCGCCCATGTCCCCCGTCACCATGCCGCCTATGTCCCCCGTCACCATGGTCCCTAAGTTACCCGTCACCATTCCGCCCATGTCCCCTGTCACCATGCCGCCCATGTCACCCCTCACCATGGTCCCTAAGTTACCCGTCAACATGCCGCTTATGTCACCCCTCACCATGGTCCTTAAGTTACCCGTCACCATTCCGCCCATGTCCCCCGTCACCATGGTCCCTAAGTTACCCGTCACCATGCCGCCCATGTCCCCTGTCACCATGCCACCCATGTCACCCCTCACCATGGTCCCTAAGTTACCCGTCAACATGCCGCCTATGTCACCCCTCACCATGGTCCTTAAGTTACCCGTCACCATCCCGCCCATGTCCCCCGTCACCATGGTCCCTAAGTTACCCGTCACCATTCCGCCCATGTCCCCCGTCACCATGGTCCCTAAGTTACCCGTCACCATGGTCCCTAAGTTACCCGTCACCATGCCGCCCATGTCCCCCGTCACCATGGTCCCGCCCGACGTGACGCAGCCGCAGAAAAACAAAGGGAAAAAGAAAAAGTACAAGAGCCAGTCGGTTGATTTCTAGAAGCAAACCATGTCGTGTGGACCTGCTGAGGTGAAAGGTCAGTGAGGTGAAAGGTCAGGGAGATGGCGCCGCATTGAGTTTTCTTCGTCACTTTCTACAACAGGATGTTCTGTACTCGGATTCGACTTCTACTTAGTTTTTACTTGTTCCACTAATTAATTGTCAGGTTTAATCTAATTATTAGCACTATTAAAGGCCTACTGATATGAAATGTTCTTATTTAAACGGGAATAGCAGATCCATTCTATGTGTCATACTTGATCATTTCGCAATATTGCCATATTTTTGCTGAAAGGATTTAGTAGAGAACATCGACGATAAAGTTTTGGTCGCTGATAAAAAAGCCTTGCCTGTACCGGAAGTAGCGTGACGTCGCAGGTTGAAGGGCTCCTCACATTTGCACATTGTTTACACCAGCAGCGAGAGCAATTCGGACCGAGAAAGCGACGATTACCCCATTAATTTGAGCCAGGATGAAAGATTTGTGGATGAGGAATGTGAGAGTGAAGGATTAGAGTGCAGTGCAGGACATATCTTTTTTCACTCTGACCGTATCTTAGGTACAAGGGCTCATTGGATTCCACACTTTCTCCTTTTTCTATTGTGGATCACGGATTTGTATTTTAAACAACCTCGGATACTATATCCTCTTGAAAATGAGAGTCGAGAACACGAAATGGACATTCACAGTGACTTTTATCTCCACGACAATACATCGGCGAAGCTACGGAGCTAACGTGATAGCATCGTGCTTAACTGCATATAGAAACAGACGAAATAAGCCCCTGACTGGAAGGATAGACAGAAGATCATCAATACTATTATTACTATTAAACCCTGGACCTGTAACCACACGGTTAATGCTGTACCGCCTGGCGAAGCCTAGCAATGCTGTTGCTAACGACGCCATTGAAGCTAACTTAGCTACGGGACTTTGACAGAGCTATGCTAAAAACATTAGCTCTCCACCTACGCCAGCTCTCATCTGCTCATCACGACCCGTGCTTACCTCCGTTCCAGCGATCGACGGTGCGACGAAGGACTTCACCACGATGATCGGTGCGGTCGGCGGCCCGGAGACGGAGGAAGTCAAGGTGAGGACAGCGGCACAGCGGCGCGGCGGCGTTGTAGCTTTCGACGACACCCCGGCCGCCATCAGAGTCGGCAAGAAACATATATTTCCCCAAAGTTACGTACGTGACATGCACATAGCGCCACGCACGTACGGGCAAGCGATCAAATGTTTGGAAGCCAAAGCTGTACTCACGGTAGCGCGTCTGCTATCCAACTCAAAGTCCTCCTGGTTGTCTTGCTGCAGCCAGCCGCTAATACACCGATCCCACCTACAGCTTTCTTCTTCGCAGTCTCCATTGTTAATTAAACAAATTGCAAAAGATTCACCAACACAGATGTCCAGAATACTGTGGAATTTTGCGATGAAAACAGAGCTGTTTGTATTGGGATACAATGGTGTCCCAATACTTCCGCTTCAACCCTTGACGTCACGCGCATACGTCATCATACATAGACGTTTTCAGCCGGAAGTTTCCCGGGAAATTTAAAATTGCACTTTATAAGTTAACCCGGCTGTATTGGCATGTGTTGCAATGTTAAGATTTCATCATTGATATATAAACTATCAGACTGCGTGGTCGGTAGTAGTGGGTTTCAGTAGGCCTTTAATATGGATGCTCGCTAACTTCCTGGTTGGCTGGTTTTGTCTCTGTTCTGCGTTCCCACATTCTCACATGCCAGGAACTCCACATCAACACGGAACGTTCTACTTTGACCGGCGCCAATTAGCATATGAGCGCGCCAACAGACCTGTTGTTCAGAAAACAACTAGTACAGAGTGAGGACACCACGGTGCACTCGGCGGCTAGGCTACACTAGCATTGCGCTTGTTGCCAGTAAAGTGGCGTGTTCATGTGCAGCTAAACATAATAAAAACATATCATCTCTGTCGTTTTTTTGTGATGTATTTGAGAGTAAAAGCGCTGAAATGCTTGATTTTTTTAAGGTAAGTAAATACAACACTTAAAACTTTTAGCATATCGGTATGTGAAATTTTATTACGGAATGGATTAAGCAAATAATTTAAACAATGTACTAATATGATCCAATTTAAAAGAAATAAAATAAAAACAAAAATAATTTTTTTTTTCAAACTCAGTGTTTACAAAGTAAAACACTGAGTTGAAAAGTTTTTTATTTTTATTTGTATTTTTTTATTTTATTTTGTGTAAATTGGATCATATTAGTACATTGTTTAAATTATTTGCTTAATCCATTCCATAATTAAATTTCCCATACCACTTTGCTAAAAGTTTCAAGTGTTGTATGTGCATACAAAGGTTTTAAGTTACATTTTTCTCAGAAGTTTTATTTGTCCTTTTTTGTTGAGAATGTATGTGAAATTGAATTATGGAATGGAATGGCAGCATCAAGCCGGACACGTATTTGTCCTCCTTTTTGAGGCACTATGGGTGAGGGCGGACCTACGTCACTTCCGCCTACCAATCCCCTAGCAACCGGGAATTCGTTGAAAACAAACCAGCTCACAGCGAACACAGCATTGACAGAAAAAGCATTTAACGAGCGTTGTGGCTTGGAAGTCGGCGTTAAATCCTTCATTTACGCATTTTTACTTATTCGCATATCGTGTGAAAAAACGAAAATGTATTATTTGCGTCAGACTCGTCTCAGTGAACTTTAAAGCTTCTCAGGCTTAGCTTAGCTTGCTAGTTAGCTTAGCCTGCGCGCTACTAAGAAAGAGACGCGGAAGTTATCAACTATAAGATCAAGTGTTAGTGTATAAAATATTGAGAGATTTGAGGGCAACATGTATTGAATGGCAACATGAAAATTATAGGGTTTATTGTTTTTTAAAAACCCAACTGTTAAGTGCAAATTTAAACGAAACCGGTTTTTGAAAATAGCTAGCTAGGCTATAGACTATATAGTATATTGATTGATTATTACTTACTTAACTTAATCCTCTTCTTCCCGCATGGGAAATAAGGCTTCGACGACTCGACGCCATTCATCTCGCTGCTGTGCTCGTCTCTGTGCCTCGCCCCATGTAAGCTTCATCTCTTTCAGCATTCCCTTCAACTGTTCTTCGCCAGGTGTTCTTTGGCCGCCCTGGCTTACGTTTTCCCGGTGGTGTCCATCTTAACGCTGCCTTTGGTATCCTCTCGTTGTCCGGTTTTCGAAAATAGCTAGCTATAGGCTATAGACTATATAGTATATACCGCATGTTATTTTTGTACAACAACTTCAGCTGTCGAACGTTATAAGGTACAAATTCAACAAGTACAACATTAGCACGGACGTATAGCCAAGTTGTGGTTAAGAAGGTGGATTTTTGTTTCTTATATTTACCAGAAACGAAGTGATCCGAACACACGACCCGGGACTTTGGGGGACTCCAGTGAGAACCGTCCTCGTTTTCCCAGTGTAAAGCTGCGAGCCATTTGTCTCGTCTCTGTGGGCTTTTATCACGCTTTGGCAGAACAAAATACAACCTTTGTTTTCCCTGTTTCCAGTTGTGGTTAGCACAAACAAAAACAACACAGTTTTTCGGCATTTTGGAGGCAGAATGACGGGTTTAACCAGCGTAGGTCGACAGGTTAAAGAGTAATGGCAACGGTTTGTTTTCAACGCCAGTCTGGTTGCTATGGCTCGAAGAACCCGTATGTAGCTCAGTTGCCCGGATGTCGGCCCTCAACAATACTTTTACTTTTACTTGAGTTTATTTATAGAGAAGAAACGCTACTTTTACTCCGCTACTTTTATCTACATTCAGCTCGCTACTCGCTATTAATTTTTATCGATCTGTTAATACACGCTTTGTTTGTTTTGGTCTGTCAGACAGACCTTCAAAGTGCCTGCGTTTCACCAAAGACAGTCACTGGTGACGTTTTACTCCGTTCCACCAATCAGATGCAGTCACTGGTGACGTTTGACTCCGTTCCACCAATCAGATGCAGTCACTGGTGACGTTGGACCAATCAAACAGAGCCAGGCGGTCACATGACCTGACTTAAACAAGTTAAAAAACTTATTGGGGTGTTACCATTTAGTGGTCAATTGTACGGAATATGTACTGTACTGTGCAATATACTAATAAAAGTTTCAATCAATCAAAAGTGTGAAGGAAGAAATAATTTTTTTTATTTCAACCGCACATACCGTCAACTACCTAAAGACTGACCGCACAGTTCCTGTCTTCACAATAAAAGTGCCACTCCATCGCGCCTGCCCTTACAAAATAAGAGTCTCCGAAAGCCAGCGCAAACAAGCTAGCAAGCTACGGAGTTTGCCGCCAATGTATTTCTTGTAAAGTGTATAAAAACGAATATGGAAGCTGGACAAATAAGATGCCAAAAACGAACCACTCTCATGTGGTAATAGACAGAAAGGAGGAACTTTTTTTCTCCTCCATTTGAAAACGTGGACGTTATCATCACTGCTGTCTGATTCCAATCAATACAATTCATCAGAATCAGGTAATACACCAACTTATATTCTTGTCTTCATGAAAGAAAGGAATCTATATGTGTTAAACATGCATGTATATTCATTAAAACACCTTTAACATGTAAACAAAAACGGCAAAATCAATAAATATAAATTATATACTGTATATATCAATGCGTATATATATATATATATATATATATATATATATATATATATATATATATATATATATATATATATATATATATATATATATATATATATATATAGTAGCGGCTACTCTTGCTTTCCAAAAAAGTTTCGAAAAAATAAAAATAAAGTAATGCAGAGTAGTCTTGAGGAGGAGGTGTCTGACTCACTAAATTCCTTAATAAGCACTCGCGGAGATATTTCTAGATTCAAAATGATCATAATTTATTTTCACAAACAAAATATTCTCCGTGGTTGACTTTCAACATAATCAAAATAACTTGTTTAGCGTGGCTTCAAAATATCTTATTTAGCGTGGCTTCAAAATAAATTGTTTTAGCGTGGCTTGTTTAGCGGTAAACAAACTGTTTCACTCCTCACTCCTTCAACATGATAGACAGACAAAGGGCACCCAGCTGTCCTGTCTTCTTAATTATAGGAGGAGGAAGTGGCTCACCAGTAGGAGCGTGAGCAGCTGAAAACAATCAGTCAATCACAATGAAATCTAAAACATCCAATAATTCATTAACATCATTCTTAACATTATTTGATTTCATTGTCAAACAATTAATAAATAAATAATATAGATAGGCTCCAACTGGCTCCAACATCCCGGCCCCTAATTGTGTGCTTTAGCAAAACAATTACATAAATAATAATATTCACAGGAGCCATAATAGAACAATATAATCCAAACAATTATGTTCTTCACAGTAACGCATTACAAAATTACTATGTCCCCCGTCACCATGGTCCCTAAGTTACCCGTCACCATGCCGCCCATGTCACCCCTCACCATGGTCCCTAAGTTACCCGTCACCATGCCGCCCATGTCCCCCGTCACCATGCCGCCCATGTCACCCCTCACCATGCCGCCCATGTCCCCCGTCACCATGCCGCCTATGTCCCCCGTCACCATGGTCCCTAAGTTACCCGTCACCATGCCGCCCATGTCACCCTTCACCATGCCGCCCATGTCCCCCATCACCATGCCGCCTATGTCCCCCGTCACCATGGTCCCTAAGTTACCCGTCACCATGCCGCTCATGTCCCCCGTCACCATGAGTTACTTGAGTTATTAGTCAAGTCTCATCAAAGTCCATAGTCATATCTGAAGCGGTCATCGAGTCATCGAGTCTGGAGAACCGAAGCCCCCCTCAGTCCATCAAACTCCTTCCATTAGCAGACAGAGTTCATCTATTGGTCGTTGAACCGTGTTGGTCTTGGTTTTAACCAAAACACTTCTCACAAAGCCTTTGGCATCTGGAAATGTCTTTACTTGTTCCATGGTCTTAGGTCCATGGTCTTTTTATGTGTTTCCTTGTTCCATGGTCTCGTTGAATGTTTCCTTGTTCCATGGTCCATGGTCTTGTCTTTGGTGGAGTCCTTGATTTTTTTATTTTTCTCCTTTTCAACTGTTCTGTGCTTGTCTTTGCCATCTCCTTTTCGGGCGTATGGGAATGTGTAAGGATCAGCCTCTAAGGGCATTGGCTCTTGGTTAAAAGGTAAGCTTCCCCTCCGACCGTACAGATCTCTGAGTTCCTCCGTTTTGTCACGTTTGTCTCCTTTGTCCTGCTTGACCTTTTCTTTATCTTTGTCATGGCTTTTTTTGGAAGAAGAAAAGGAGGAATGCCGATGTCTTTCTTTCTCTCTGAACTTATCCTGAGGTGTGACTTTGTCTTTATCCCGGAAAGGCAGTGGCAGAGGATCGTGACCATCTTTAAGAAAGACTGAACTTGAGGCGATCTCCATAGAACATTTATCCTCAACTGACATCTCATTTTTCTTCTCATATATGTTTTCAGAGAAATCCTGGTTATATTGTCTGATGAGGAGGTCCTTCAGCTCAATTACTGAGATTCTGTTAGTTGACACTGCAATGGGCCCAGCATGTTCTGTAGCACTGCAACTGAGTGGTCCAGTTACCACCCATCCCAGTATGGTTTGGACTGCATATGGTCCATTCTTTTGACTGTTTATTATATTCCACGGCTCCATTGCCCGAGGAACATCAGTCCCAATAAGAAGTTCAATGTCTGCTTCAATTTCTTTTAAGTCAATGCCACCAAGATATGGCCACCTCTTCAAGTCAGCCTTTGTGATGATGTTTTCCTTTGAGACAGGTATCTTGCTCTGTGTGTACACTTTCGGCAGGTCCAGATATGTGAACCCTTCCAAGTCTCCAACCTCCAGTCCTCTGACCTCATAGGTCTTTGCAGGCTTTTCCTGTCCCATTGTTCGCAAAATAATTTCTGTTTTGCGTCCTTTCACATTCAGTCGGTCCATTAGATTTTCTGTGCAAAATGTTGTCGTGCTGCCTGGATCGAGAAAGGCATAGGTCTGAACATACCTGTTCCCTTTTCCGGCTTTAACTCTGACTGGCAGGATTGCAAGTGCACAGTCTTTCCCGGCCCCGGATGCATCACCGGCTGAAACAAGAGTACTGCTTATAGGGTTTTTTTCTGTCTCAGCAGTGGGCTTTGCTTGTGTTTCCTGCCTTGGGCCTTTTTTACTTGAAATATGAAGTACAGTAGGATGTTTCATTTTGCAAACATGACACATTAATCTTCTTTTACAATTTTTGCTTAAATGACCTTTTAGTAGGCAACCAAAACAATATCCATGCCTTCTTAAAAATTCTACCTTTTTGTCATGTGACTGTGTTTTGAATTGTGAGCAGTCAATCAGAGCATGTTTGCCATGAAAATATCCACATAAAGGGATGATACCGCTGGGTGTGGTTTGAGCAGGTTGTTGTGGAACAGATGATTGTTTTACAGTGCATGCTGGTGACTCTGTATTCACAGCTACTGAAGTAGCAAAGCTGCTGTGTCTTTGGCTGATTGGTTTTAGTTCATTTGTGCTTCTTGGGAGAGGCCTTTTCGTTGTTATTTGGTCCTGAATGTTTGAGTTTTGAGTTTATTTGAGTTTGAGTATTGAGTTTATTTCGAACATGCAAGCATACAACATGATACATCACAATTTTCAGTTTCTCTTTTCAACATGTTCGAAAAGGAGTAGGAAGAAGCAGAGCTTATTTAATCCTACCCCTTTTCTTTACATAACAGTTGCTGAAACTTTTTTTATTCACTTCCTGTTCTCAATTTTTTCACAATAAACTCCATATGTAATCACAATAAAAATAAATAAATAAATAATAGTAAGAATTTAATAATAATAATTGGTGAAGAAAGTCATATTTCATATGATGAGATAAGATTACTTTAAGAATGAATGAATGAATGGATGAAATAAATTGAAAATGTTTGTCATGGTTCTTCTTCTTTGTACTTTGTAAACACTTTAAGTTTGAAGAGTTTCTTGAAGTGGATCATATTAGTACATTGTTTGATTGCTTTGCTTAATCCATTCCATAATTTAATTCCACATACTGATATACTGAAGGTCTTAAGTGTTGTACGTGCGTACAAATGTTTTAAATTACATTTTTCTCTAAGATTATATTTCTCCTCTTTTGTTGAGAAGAATTGTTGTATATTCTTGGGTAGCAGGTTATAGTTTGCTTTGTGCATAATTTTAGCTGTTTGCAAATTCACTATGTCGTGGAATTTCAGTATCTTTGATTCAATAAATAAAGGATTTGTATGTTCTCTATATCCAACATTATGTATTATTCTAACTTATCTTTTTTGTAAAACCGTTAATGAATAAAGTGTACTTTTGTAATTATTTCCCCATATTTCTACACAGTAGCTCAGATATGGTAACACTAGTGAGCAGTATAGACTATGAAGTGATTTTTTGTCTAGAACATGTTTTGCTTTATTCATTATTGACGTGTTTCTTGCTACTTTATGTTGTATATTTTTTACGTGAGATTTCCAGTTCAATTTATCATCAATCATTATACCTAGAAATTTGGTTTCATTTACTCTTTCAATTTCTATTCCGTCTATTTGTATTTGTGTTTGACTTTCTCTTCTACTATTACCAAATAGCATTATTTTAGTTTTACTAAGATTCAACGATAGTCAGTTTTTGTCAAACCATATTTTTAATTTGTTAATTTCTTCTGTTATTATTTGTATTATCTCCTGTGTGTTCTCTCCTGAACAAAACGCTGTTGTATCATCCGCAAATAATACTAACTTTAAATCTTTTGTAACTTTACAAATGTCATTTATATAGAGATTGAATAATTTAGGTCCTAATATTGATCCCTGAGGTACACCACAGGATATATTTAGCGTTGTAGACATGTGTTCGCCTAGCTTCACGTATTGTTTCCTGTTCGTTAGATAACTTCTTATCCAGTTTAAGACTAACCCTCTGATGCCATATCGTTCTAGTTTTTTGATTAAAATATTGTGATTAATTGTGTCAAATGCTTTTGTTAGATCCATAAAAACTGCTGCTGCACATTTTTTACTGTCTATTGCATTGGTAATTTCTTCTGTAATTTCAATTAAAGCCATTGAAGTTGAGACATTAGCTCTGTATCCATATTGGTTCTCTTCGAGTATTCTATTTTTATTTATGAAACTCTCTAATCTGTTATTAAACAGTTTTTCAATGATTTTAGAAAATTGTGGAAGTAAAGAAACAGGTCTATAATTTGTAAATTGATGTTTATCTCCAGTCTTATAAATTGGTGCAACTTTAGCTATTTTCATTTTGTTTGGAAATGTACCTGTTTGAAATGATAGGTTACTAATATACATTAATGGTCCTAAGATCTCTTCTACAACCTTTTTTATCGTTTCCATATCAATTCCGTTACAATCAGTTGAAGTCTTAGATTTACATTTTTTCACGATTGTAACTATTTCCTCCTGTGTCACATTACTGAGGAACATGGAGTTGGGATTTCGCTCTATGGTATCATTATAGTCCTCAATTGGAACTGGGTCTGGAATCCTTTCTTCCAATTTTGGTCCAATATTTACAAAATAATTATTGAAGCTTTCAATTACTTCCTTTATGTTGTCATTGTTTTTATTTCCGTCTAAAAAGTATTGAGGGTAGTCCCTCTTTGTGCCATTATTAATAATGCTATTGAGGATGCCCCATGTTGCTCTCATATTATTTTTGTTCCTGTCCAATAATTCACTGTAATATTCTTTTCTAAATGATTGTAGTATGTCTGTTAACTTGTTTTTATACTTTTTGTACTTAATTTCTGCCTCTATAGTTCTTTGTGCTATAAATTCTCTATATAGTGTATTCTTCTTCTTACAAGCATTTTTTAATCCTTTTGTCATCCATGGTTGATTATTCTTTCTCTGTTTATTACTAAGTTGTATCCATGGACAATGTTTGTCATAAAGTATTATGAACTAGTTTAAGAAATGTTCATATGCTTCATCAACCTCTTTTTCATTGTACACATTGTCCCAATCTTGCTTTTGTAGCTCAATTTTGAAAGCAGTCATCCTCTTCTCTGTGCACAGTCTTCGAAATGTGTCCATAAATAGTGTCCATCATATATTGTAAAAACTGGCAGATGATCACTAACGTCGGTTATAAGTAGACCACTTGTAGTGTTATTGTCACACTCATTGGTAAAAATATTATCAATAAGCGTGGCACAGTGTGCTGTGATTCTACTTGGCTTTGTGATTTTTGGATATAAACTGATGCTGTACATTGTATCAATGAAGACTTTTGCTTGTTAGGGTTCAATAAGTCAATATTAAAGTCACCACATAAGAACATTATTCTTTGACCATTATCCATGTAAGTAGCCTTGATCCATTCTTCAAATGTTTCTATACTTGACTTAGGTGATCTATATATACAACTGATGAAAATGTTTTTGCTTTTTTCCTGACATATTTCAATGGTTATACATTCTAAGATATTATCTATAGCAAATGACATGTTTTTTACCACTTTGTAGTTCAGGTCCTTCATCACGTACACGACTACTCCTCCTCCATTTTTGTTGGTTCTGTTGATGTAGTTTAGTTCATATCCCTCCAGATCAAAATCTATTCCTTTTTTATCATCAATCCATGTTTCTGGGACAGCAATAACTTTAAATGGTTCGTTGATGTGTTCCAAAAAGTTCTTAATGTTGTTGTAGTTTGCATACAAGCTTCTGCTATTAAAATGAATAATTGACAATTTGTTATCGCATGTAATGTTGCTATTATATTGATCATCTGTATAATAAAAACAATTATTACTGATGTGGGAGAAAAAAATTGTATCTGGATCTATATCATTTTCCAAATCCTGGTTTTTGTAATCTTTGTTGCAGAAATTTTTTAGTTCCATATTTTCTTGTTCAACAATCTTTGATGTTGTTTCAATAATCTCAATAAGTGTAGGTGGATGCAATCCTGAATGTAGGTCCTCTTGTTTAGTCGTCCCTTGGAACATAGTAGTGTCTATGCTGAATTTGGGTGTTTGTTTTCTGTCAGAGTCCATTATCATCGTTGTTTTTGGTAGCTGTGTAAACTTTAAAAATTGTCCAGGTCCTTGATGTCATGGACAACAATTACTCTTGCTTCTGGACCTCCATTCAGCTTGATGTACATTTTACAGTTGGTGCTCCAAGTTCACTGGATTTTTCCCTGCTTTCTCAAGTCGCGTGCTTTCTTGGCGATTCCAGCATTGCGTTTTGTGAGATGCTCATTCATGTACACATTTGTTCCCTTCAGCTTCTTTCCCTGTCTCAGCAATGCCATTTTAGATTTTCTGTTTACGAGTTTCACGAGCACGAGTGGAGTGGCGTTGTTGTTTCTTCCGTTCAGTGGGATGCATTAAACCAGATAAGAAACCAGGTGCTACACAAAAGTTATTAAATTACGCATATATCTAAATGTACCAACATAAACTGACTCACTCAATACACACACATTTCAGCATTCATCATTATACACACACATTTATAAATTACAATCCCACCCCATGTCCGGACAATTATAAACAACTAATGCACGCGTGCTTTTGTGGAATCGGCCGTCTCATAACACAACCTGCAGGTCCCTTCTTACTCATACAACGGCGATTAACCCATTCAGCGGAGCAACACCTGCGTACACTCCCTGGCCAAACACGGAAAACCTGGCCTAACGCCCAGTAGGATCACTGGGAATCACCCAACAATCCTACAGACTCGTGTCTGGTCAGTCCATATAGTTTCACCAAGTTTCACCAAAGCTCTACCATATGCAGCCCGATCAATACCTGTCTATTTGCAGCAAATTTCCAAATTCGTCGTGACAACTATCCGCTCAGTTGATCTCCTTTACCGGAGTCAATGAGCGGTCACCTATAAGAGGCTTTTCCCACCGCTGCAGTTTCCACATAAACAGATATGTCGCACCTTCATAGACGTCATCAATTTATATGGGCCAAATGTCACACCAGTTAGCAAATCTTGCCTATAATTTAGCTGTATCCAACTCTGACTAATCTGATGCACTTGCAGAAAGAAGCATCCTCTGCCAACAACGACAGAGGATGAAGAGGTTAAAAGAAATTTTTCGTCTCACATAGTCTATGCTTCAAAACACTCCAAACCACCAAAATTCTATTAACAATCCCCTTATAGCTAAAAACAAGAAATCACAAGTTTTCAACAAACACACAGACAAATGATCACATATAAAACAACTCAATCCAACCATAATTTACCCCATTCCAGGTTGTTTTTGGAGAACCTGACTAAACCTATCTTTTATCAAAAACAGGTTCAGCAATTAGTCTTATCGATCCGGCTCTCTCCAGGCAGAAAATGTTTACACTTTAAAGCAAACTGCTTACCTTGTGATGCGCGCGTGCAACACACTGTCCGCCTGACAGAGAGAGCGGGAGCGGCTGTCGACCTGTAGCTTCTGGGCCATCCTGTTCGTGACGCCAATTTGTGTAGTGGATTGTCCGAAGCTTAAGCAGGCAACAAAAGTAGTTTAGTACAACAAATGTATTTACCCATTATCAGAAGTGCAGGTTGAATTGAGTTGGCCTTGCAGACAGACCACATGTACTCCGGAGCAAACAAGACACACACAAGCCAAAATCTCTGACGAGTCCCGGTCTTCTGCCATTTTTTATATGTCTCTTGTGCGTCACTGTTTTTTATCTCGTGCGTCATGATTGTTTTGTTTTGGTTTGTCTGTTCCAAAACAACCTCGTATCTCTTAGTCATATTTGGAAAATCTAAACATTCTGTAGACAGGTTGGCATAACTCCATATTCACCTTTGTCCCACAACTGGTCCATTCAATGGCACAAAAATAGAAGAGAATTGAAAATGAGCAGACAATCTTAATAGACAAGAAATATAGGTCAAAAGGTCAGAAATTCTACGACAGTACTTTAATCTTTAATCTTTAATGTGTACTCATGTATATACATATACAGTATGTGTATATATGTATATACATATATGTGTATATATGTATATATACATATATATATATACATGTGTGTGTGTGTATATATGTATGTGTATATATATATATATATATATATATATATATATATATATATATATATATATATATATATATATATATATATAAATATATATATATATATATATATATATATATATATATATATATATATATATATATATATATATATATACATGTGTGTGTATATATCAGTGACGTGCGGTGAGGTTAATGACTGGTGAGGCACACATATGAACCCTAAAGAGTATCTTATTCACCATTTGATTGGCAGCAGTTAACGGGCTATGTTTAAAAGCTCATACCAGCATTCTTCCCTGCTTGGCACTCAGCATCAAGGGTTGGAATTGGGGGTTAAATCACCAAAAATTATTCCCAGGCACGGCGCCGCTGCTGCCCACTGCTCCCCTCACCTCCCAGGGGGTGATCAAGGGGATGGGTCAAATGCAGAGGACAAATTTCACCACACCTAGTGTGTGTGTGACAATCATTGGTACTTTAACTTAACTTTAACTTTACACATACAAACTGTAGCACACAAAAAAGCACATTTAATGAAAAAAAAGTTATTATGGTCTTACCTTTACTTATAAGTGCGGGAACAGTGGTGTTCGTGTTGGAAGAGTTGTGAATGAATGAAATATGAAATCCGTGCTGCAGTCTGCAGGTGTACCTAATGTTGTGCCCCTGCGGTCGTTCGCGGCTCCTCCAGCGCGAGCATTGTTGTTTTTGCACTTTTTGGCTTCTTGTTAAGTGACTTTTTTTGGGTGGATTCGGTCTTGCACGGTTTGGGTTTGGGCTTTGGTTGGTGTGGCGCTACCGTCGGGCGGTGCATTCTGCGGCAGAGGTGCTTGGCACCAGGAGGCGGGCTTATGAGACGAGCCTCACACAGTGTGTCTTCGCAGCAGTTTTATGATCGCTCAGCACAAGAAATACGTTACACACATACAGTTGTTGACAAAATACACTGTACATTATATACCTCAGCTAACTAAACTATGGAAATGTATAATATAATTCATATAGCAATACGGTCTTGGCACCAGGAGGCGGGCTTATGAGACGAGCCTCACACAGTGTGTCTTCGCAGCAGTTTTATGATCGCTCAGCACAAGAAATACGTTACACACATACAGTTGTTGACAAAATACACTGTACATTATATACCTCAGCTAACTAAACTATGGAAATGTATAATATAATTCATATAGCAATACGGTCTCACTGCACAGCAGGCCAGCAGTTAGCCGAGTCATTGTGCACAATCCATGTTGAGGCACAACGCAGTGACGTGCCTCAACTGGCTGCTGATCACCGCACCGTCTCTTCTCAGTATTTGAACGGCAAATGTGAAATTAAAAATAAAAATAATCTAAAACTTAGAAAAAGTTAAATGGACAATAACTTTAGTATAATCACTGGATACAAATAATAATTTAATTATTATTTCTTTCTTTTACTTTTTTTTTTCTTTCCATGATGGCAGGTGAGGCCGTGCCACCCCTGCCTTTAGTGACTGCACGCCACTGGTATATATGTATGTATATATAATGTGCATATATATATGTATATATATTTACATTTATATATACATATACATCCACACATGTACATATATATATATATATATATATACATATATATATATACATACATACATATATTATATATATATATATATATATATATATATATATATACATACATACATACATACATACATACATATAAATGAAAATGACTGTATAAATAAAGTTTGATTGATTGATGAAAGAAATGACAATAACAGGAAACAAAAAAAACAAAAAAAAAACACATAAACAGAAAGTGAAACAACTTGCATTACAGAAACCAGAAGCGGAATGTCCCAAATCAGCGTGACAGCTGCAACCACTCATTATGTTCATGCCTGCCTGAGTTTTTACTTCCTCGTCTGGCTTCTTAACTGGTGCCAAATAAATCCACGAACACAATAAATAAATAGACAACGCCCGGTCTATTGCATGTAAATAAGATGTAATACTCACATATTTGAGAGTTTATAACAGCCGGCATCAAACCTGTGACGCCAAGCGCTCTCATCATTACCACAACATGGAGGACATGTACTGTACCTTCATGTGTTGAATGTAATATTTCTAGAAATAAGCGTAATATGCAGTCGTGGTCAAAAGTTGACATACACTTGTAAAGAACATAATGTCATGGCTGTCTTGAGTTGCCAATCATTTCTACAACTCTTTTTTTTTGGTGATAGAGTGATTGGAGCACATACTTGTTGGTCACAAAAAAACATTCATGAAGTTTGGGGTCATTGTCCTGTTGGAACACCCAACTGCGCCCAAGACCCAACCTCCGGGCTGATGATTTTAGCTTGTCCTGAAAAATTTGGAGGTAATCCTCCTTTTTCATTGTCCCATTTACTCTCTGTAAAGCACCAGTTCCATTGGCAGCAAATCAGGCCCAGAGCATAACACTAACACCACCATGCTTGACGGTAGTGATGGTGTTCCTGGGATTAAAGGCCTCACCTTTTCTCCTCCAAACATTTTGCTGGGTATTGTGGCCAAACAGCTCAATTTTTGTTTCTCCCGGGCCGAAGGGTGGTGTGGATGTGTGCGAAGGATGACCGTCAGAACAAAGACTACTTTACCGGACAAGCGAGCATCACAACAGGCCCTGCGACCGCACAACTCGGGGGCAACTGGAACCTTCCCGTGGTGTGCGGTGCCAGGTCATTACCAAGCAAGTGCAGTCAAATCTAAAATAACGCTGACAAATGACATCAGGATATCCCAGAAACCGCAGCCGAACTCGAGTAAATAACTGCAACAAATTCCCAGCATGGCACAGCTGATGCAAACACGTCCGACAACTCTGCCTCCAGCAGGAAGTGTTTGGAGGTGCGGCCGATGTGTTCTCTGACATTTGGAGCTGCTCAGCGTCTTCAGGCGGCAGCAACATGAAAAGTCAAACTTCTGCAAACTTTCACCTTCTGCAATTCAGATTTTCCATAGCTCCCCGTTGAAAATCCCACGGGTGGCGCACCAGAACCCAGGTGGACCCGGGAAGAACCGCAGTGAAGGTGAGTGAATCCAATCCACTTTGTTTATATTTGCATAAATACAAGACATTGTACATCTAATAAGAGTAAAGCATTTAAAATAATAACAGGTGAAATAATAAAGGACATCAAAACTATAGTCGCTTATTTATACGGTGGCCTGGAAAACATTTTTACATTTCATGACTGCAGAGACATTAAAAAAATAAATTTAAAAAAAGGTTAGAGACACAACTTTTTATTCTAGATTTTTACTAATTATGTGAAACTCCTCTTAGGTTCTTAATATTTTATTTATTGCTATTATTACTATTATTATTCAATAAATGTTAGGTTATTATTAATTTATTGTTATGTATCATCTATATTTATATATTTTTTTACATATACTATAAAATATGATTCATACCATTTTTAGATGGCGTTAATTTTAGTTATTCTCCAATGGGGACGCCTCAAAGGTAGCATTTTTCCTCAATCCTCCTTATGTGAGTGTGTGTGTGTGTGTGTGTGTGTGTGTGTGTGTGTGTGTGTGTGTGTGTGTGTGTGTGTGTGTGTGTGTGTGTGTGTGTGTGTGTGTGTGTGTGTGTGTGTGTGTGTGTGTGTGTTCTTGTATTTCTACCCTTCTTGAGACAACAAGGGAAGAAGTTAGGACCGAAATCGTGGTCCCAATATGGAAAACCATTGCATCTAATAAAGAGCCAAATACTAGAGTCCGTGAACATTGCTCCAAAGTCGGGATTTTTTTGTTGATTCAATGTGCATACAAAAGTAAACATTGACAGGTGCAAAGGCAGCAATATATGATCAAACAAGACCGCAGCTAAAGAAGGACTTCCCTAATCATCCCCGAAAAAACTTGCCGGGTGAAGAGCTGATTTTTACGACTTCCGGTGCTGACGTAAGACAACCCGCGTCCCATGTGTGACCATAGGATGAAAAAATACACTACGGTACTAAGACTATGGTGGCCATTAACAGTTAGCTTCTACAGCTGGGTTGGCACAGGGGCCATCCGTGGTCCGTGACTCGTATGTCATCGGCCTTAAGCACATTACAAAAAACAAAAAAATAGAGATCTCATTTTCACCCCCTGGTGGTAAAATCTGTCAAAATGAGGGTGGTCCCAAAAAGGAGGGATTTTTTCAAATTGACTGTGTGTCAGTTTTGAAAGTGCTCCCCCTCTGGTTCAACATATGAAATAACAAGTGTGTGTAAGAAATTCAAATGCGCCCTATTTGGCCAAAATTAATTTAAATAAATATGTATAAAGAGACATACTGTAATAACTTGAAGTAAATAATGAAGATTAAAAAACAACTACAAAAATTCTAAAATAATAAATAAACTAAAAGCAGTCTTTTTCTCACAATGTGTCGACTTTTTTCTTATAAAATTGGGACCAATTTCTCATATTCTTTCTGTTTCTGTAATATTGCAATATTTTCTCGTAAAATTATGACTTTTTCATGTGAAATGATTACTTTTCAATGCAAAATGGTGACATTTGTCGAATAAAATTCTGACTTTTATCACAATATTGCCAATTTTTTTGTTGTTCTCGTAAAATAGGGAAATTTTTTGAGTAAAATGATGACATTTGTCATAATTTTGCCAAGTGAAAGCCCGATTATTATTATTATAATATTGCCAAAATTGAACAGTTTTCTTCTAAAATTGTAACTTTTGTCAAGTAAAATTACGACTCTTTTCATAAAATTGCCAAAATTTCAAGCTTTTCTTGTAAAATTGTGACTGTTATCGAGTAAAATTCCAACTTTTATCATAATGTTGCACAAATGGTCTGTTTTTGTCGTAACATTTTGACTTGCGTTGAGTAAAATTACGACATTTATTGTAACACTGCTAAAATTCTATGTTTTTCTTGTGAAATTGTGACCTTTTTCTTGTGAAATTCCAACTCATTTACATAATTTGTATACATTATTAATGTTGTAAATACACATTTTTATATATCTAGAAAGGGTGGTCCTAAAGAGCTAGGCATTTTTCGGAGGTCTCAAGAAGGTAAGAAAAACGAGAATGTGTGTGTGTGTGTGTGTCTTTTCTACTTCCCTTTTAGTGTAAAGCACTTTGTGTAGCCACTTGCCTGTTTATTGATGAAAAAATTACAATTACAGAAAAAAATAAAAATAGCTCAGAAAAAACAATTTAAAAAAAAGTGAAACAACATGCGTCACAGGAATGTTGCAAAGCCCAGTGACAGCCGCGGCAAACAATATTTTTTTATTTCCTCGTTCGGCTTCACTTAAATGCTTCAATGAATGCTAAATGATTCCATAAACACAACAAATAAACATACTGCAAGATTGCAACGCCTGGTTTATTAAATAACAATAAGATGTAATATATCGAAGGGGGGACAGGTGTTTGGAGGACGATTGAGTGCATTAATAACATGTAGATTGTTACACTAACTGCTTAATTAAGATGGAATAAAAGATCAGCAGAAAAGAAAGACAGTAGAGAGGAAGTCTAGAGTCATTTTTTTTATCAGAGACTTTTACATCGTCAATCACATACTTCACAATAAAATACTTAAAATGGTCTTACGGTACGATCATTACGATTTTGTTTTGTAATGTAATCTGTGATATTTCTACATAAATACATATTTTATAGCAGATTGAAATAAAGCCTATATTCTTTTATAACATGTCTGATTGATAAATTAGAGAAGGTTGGGTCCCTGGAGGTCGACTGCTGCTATAAAGCGCTGCCAGCCGTCCATCACCCCGAAGGGGAATCAAGCGGTGGTGAAGGCGTGGGGTCGGGGTGTGTGTGTGTATATGCCCATCGTCTTGGGTGTGTTGATGTAGTGTCCATAGGGCTGGGGCCGTTCTGCATGCAAGCAAAAGTTTGACTCCAGGTGTCGTTGAGGAGGGAGGGAGGTCAAAAGCGTCCGACATTGAGGTGTCCTCGGGGGATGTTTTCAGAACAGCCTGCTCCTGTTGTTGCAGCGTCAAGGCCATTCGAGGGAGTCAAATCGCAGATTAGGATTTTTGTTTTTCCGCGAGCAGACATTACAATGGCTTGTCTGTTCTATTCGTCCATGCTGGCTCTCATATCCAATTTTTCCCTTTCAACCAGCTTTTCCATGATGTGATCCATCTTGCGATTCAGTTCAGAAATCGCCCCAGACTGTGATCCCACAGCCCGGCCCAATCCTTCCGTTCCATTTGAGGCTCCTTTTTTTTTAATGAGCTTATCATTTTAAACAATTATCATCAATGTTCCTATAAATGTTCCTTGTAACTTTAATCTAAAAAACCTTAGGATTGCTAAGAAAAACGGAAAACAAATTCTGTATTGATGTTTTACTCATTTTAAACACGCAGGCTTAAAAGTAGACACTACATGGCAGTAAAAGCACATACTCAGAGCTCAGTGTCAAATAACTGTACTGTTTTTATTCATCATAACTAATAATAGTAATAATCAATATAATTTTATATATAATTTCATTTTATTGTCCCCTGTCTGCTCTGTCGTCCACAAGTTACAGACATTCTCCGTGTATGTTTTACACTTGAAAAGTGTTTGTCCATCTTAAACATTCATTTATGTTCCAACACATTTGTTAAAAGCGATCTATAGCGCTCATTTTTGTTGTTAAATGAGAGATTAACATCACGCTCAAACACCTCTAACATGTAATTAGTCAGCAAATGAAAATGAGTTCTTAATTGTCTTACCCTGGAGAAATATATGTTAAATGAATATATAAACTAGGGAGTAAATGGTTATGTACTACATTACCCAGAAACAGGAAGTAGGTCTGAGCTACAACAATTGTGCGGTTTGATCAACAAAGACTTGACACATTGTTACACATTGTTGTTCCTGCTTCGTCTGATGATATATACTGTATATATAAAAATGTTCACACAAGTGTATCGCGTGTATATATATTGTATATATGAATATATACACACAAGTGTATCGTGTATATATACTGTATGTATAAATATGTACAAACAAGTGTATCATGTATATATAAATATATACATACAAGTGTATCGTGCATATATAATTATACACACACAAGTGTATCGTGTATACATACTGTATATGTAAATATATACACAAGTGTATCGTGTATACATACTGTATATATGAATATGTACACACAAGTGTATCATGTATATATACTGTATATATAAATATATTCACAAGTGTATTGTGTATACATACTGTATATATAAATATATATACACAAGTGTATCGTGTATATATACTGTATATATGAATATGTACACACAAGTGTATCATGTATATATACCGTATATATAAATATATACACAAGTGTATCGTGTATACATACTGTATATATAAATATATATACACAAGTGTATTGTGTATATATACTGTATATATAAATGTGTACACACAAGTGTATTGTGTATATATACTGTATATATAAATGTGTACACACAAGTGTATCGTGTATATATACTGTATATATAATTATATACACAAGTGTATCGTGTATATATACTGCATATATAAATATGTACACACAAGTGTATCGTGTGTGTATATATACTGTATATATAATTATACACACACAAGTGTATCGTGTATATATACTGTCTATATAAATATGTACACACAAGTGTATCGTGTATATATACTGTATAAAAAAACATGTACACACAAGTGTATCATGTATATATACTGTATATATAAATATATACACAAGTGTATTGTGTATACATACTGTATATATAAATATATGTACACAAGTGTATCGTGTATATATACTGTATATATAAATGTGTACACACAAGTGTATCGTGTATACATACTGTATATATAAATATATATACACAAGTGTATCGTGTATATATACTGTATATATAAATGTGTACACACAAGTGTATCGTGTATATATACTGTATATATAAATATATACACAAGTGTACCGTGTGTATATACTGTATATATAAATATATACACAAGTGTATCGTGTATACATACTGTATATATAAATATATATACACAAGTGTATCGTGTGTATATATACTGTATATATAAATATATACACAAGTGTATCGTGTATACATACTGTATACATAAATATATATACACAAGTGTATCATGTATAAATACTGTATATATAAATGTGTACAGACAAGTGTATCATGTATAAATACTGTATATATAAATGTGTACAGACAAGTGTATTGTGTATATATACTGTATATATAAATATATACACAAGTGTATCGTGTATATATACTGTGTAAATAATTATACACACAAGTGTATCATGTATATATACTGTATATATAAATATATACACAAGTGTATCATGTGTATATACTGTATATATAAATATATACACAAGTGTATTGTGTATACGTACTGTATATATAAATATATATACACAAGTGTATCGTGTGTATATATACTGTATATATAAATATATACACAAGTGTATCGTGTATACATACTATATACATAAATATATATACACAAGTGTATCATGTATAAATACTGTATATATAAATGTGTACAGACAAGTGTATCATGTATAAATACTGTATATATAAATGTGTACAGACAAGTGTATTGTGTATATATACTGTATATATAAATATATACACAAGTGTATCGTGTATATATACTGTGTAAATAATTATACACAAAAGTGTATCGTGTATATATGCTGTATATATAAATATATACACACAAGTGTATCGTGTATATATACTGTGTATTATACACACAAGTGTATCATGTGTATATATACTGTATTTATAAATATGTACGCACAAGTGTATGGTGTATATATACTGTTTGTATAAATATATACACACAAGTGTATGGTGCATATATACTGTTTGTATAAATATATACACACAAGTGTATGGTGTATATATACTGTTTGTATAAATATATACACACAAGTGTATGGTGTATATATACTGTTTGTATAAATATATACACACAAGTGTATGGTGTATATACCATACATCCTCCTGAGAATCAGCACCTGGAGGTTGGACTTTTGAGAGATAAATGACCTTTATTGTCGTCTCTTCCTGCAGACTGTGGGCAACAACAGACGTGATGATGGACACTTTAGGAGCTGTCGGTGTGAGTAGTCAACATGATTGTGCGTGTCCAAACCTTTGGACTTTTCCCTGAGTCAACTTAGCGCCGCCTTCAGGACTGGAGTGCACTTCCTGTCTCTTTTACAGATGCCAACATCTTTGCTTGATGGTCAGTCCGAGCCGTCTAACCTTGTTGTTGTCCTTGTGTGTCCCAGACTGGTGTAGACCTTTTGGATAAGACCATCGGCTTGTGCTTCACCATCTATGAGACGGTGAAGAAGGCCAAGTACAACAAGCAGCGCTGCCAGGAGCTGGTCAAGCGGGTGCGTCTCTTGGAGGAAATGGTGATGAGCCTCAAACGTCGGCCTCAAAGCATCAGCGCCAACGTCAGATCCAGTCTGCTGGAGCTCATCGGGAGTCTGACGAAGGCCATGGAGTTGGTGAAAAAAGTCTCCAACGCCAAGCCCGCCGTCGGGTTCTTCAACGCCGGCGACCACGAATCCAAGTTCAAAGAGCTCACCCAGAAACTCAGCGAGGACGTACAGCTGCTGTCCATGGCGCTACAGATCCATGATGGCAACGTCCTGGATAGCGTCTACTGCCAGGTGGCTCCCTCCGGTGAGCCCTGCAAGTCCGACTTGGAACCGAACACGCATGCCTGGACTGACCAAAGCCTAAAATCTTCCGTTCCGACTTCACCCGCCACCATGGTGCCCACATCCACCGTCACCATGGTGCCCACATCCACCGTCACCATGGTGCCCAGGTCACCCTTCACCATGGCCCCCAGGTCACCCTTCACTATGGTGCACAGGTCACCCTTCACCATGGTCCCCACGTCGCCCGTCCCCATGGTGCCCAGGTCACCCTTCACCATGGTCCCCACGTCGCCCGTCACCATGATGCCCAGATCACCCCTCACCATGGTCCCCAGGTCACCCCTCACCATGGTCCCCACTTCGCCCGTCGCCATGGTGCCCAGGTCACCCCTCACCATGGTCCCCACTTCGCCCGTCGCCATGGTGCCCAGGTCACCCCTCAGCGTGGTACCCATGCCACGATCCGCCGCGGTGAACCGTGCACCGCTGGTGGTCTTCAAACCTCAGACCGTGGCCCCCCGTCAGTCTGTCGCCTCGTACTCTGTCACGATCTCGCAACTTGACAACTTTGTGCCCGACGTGACGCAGCCGCAGAAAAACAAAGGGAAAAACAAAAAGTACAACAAGAGCCGTTCGGTTGATTTCTAGAAGCAAACCATGTCGTGCGGACCTGCTGAGGTGAAAGGTCAGTGAGGTGAAAGGTCAGGGATGATGGCGCCGCATTGGGTTTTCTTCGTCACTTTCTACAACAGGATGTTCTGTACTCGGATTCGACTTCTACTTTGTTTTTACTTGTTCCACCAATTAATTGTCAGGTTTAATCTAATTATTAGCGCTATTAATGTGGATGCTCGCTAACTTCCTGGTTGGCTGGTTTTGTCTCTGTTCTGCGTTCCCACATTCTCACATTCCATAAACTCGACATCAACACGGAACAGACCTGTTGTTCAGGAAAGAACTAGTACAGAGTGAGGACACCACGGTGCACTCGGCGGCTAGGCTACACTAGCATTGCGCTTGTTGCCAGTAAAGTGGCGTGTTTATGTGCAGCCAAACATAGTAAAAACATATCATCTCTGTCGTTTTTCTGTGACGTATTTGAGAGTAAAAGCGTCGAAATGCTTGATTTTTTAAATGTAAGTAAATACAACACTTAAAACTTTTAGCATATCGGTATGTGAAATTTAATTATGGAATGGATTAAGCAAATCATTTAAACAATGTACTAATATGATCCAATTTAAAAGAAATAAAATACAAATAAAAATAAAAAACTTTTCAAACTCAGTGTTTACAAAGTACAACACTGAGTTGAAAAGTTGTTTTTTTTATTTGAATTTTTTATTTTTATTTTGTGTAAATTGGATCATATTGTGTAAATTGGATCATATTAGTACATTGTTTAAATTATTTGCTTAATCCATTCCATAATTAAATTTCACATACCGATATGCTAAAAGTTTTAAGTGTTGTATGTGCATACAAAGGTTTTAAGTTACATTTTTCTCAGAAGTTTTATTTCTCCTTTTTTGTTGAGAATGTATGTGAAATTTAATTATGGAATGGATTAAGCAAATAATTTAAACAATGTACTAATATGATCCAATAAAATTTTTTTTTAAAAATACAAATAAAAATAAAAAACTTTTCAAACTCAGTGTTGTACTTTGTAAACACTGAGTTTGACAAGTTTTTTATTTTTATTTTTATTTTTTGTATTTCATTTTTTAAAAATCTTTAATTTAAAGATTTTTTTAAATCTTTAATTTAAAAAAAAATTAAATACAAAAATACAAATATAAATAAAAAACTTTTCAAACTCAGTGTTGTACTTTGTAAGACTGAGTTTGAAAAGTTTTTTATTTGTATTTTTTTTATTTTTTTTATTTTTTTAAATTGGATCATATTAGTACATTGTTTAAATTATTAGCTTAATCCATTCCATAATTAAATTCCACATACCGATATGCTAAAAGTTTTAAGTGTTGTATGTGCATACAAAGGTTTTAAGTTACATTTTTCTCAGAAGTTTTATTTCTCCTTTTTTGTTGAGAATAATTGTTGTACGTTCTTGTGTAGCAAGTTATAGTTTGCTTTGTGCATACTTTTAGCTGTTTGCAAATTCAATATGTCGGGGAATATCAATATTTTTGATTCAGTAAATAATGGGTTTGAGTCTTCTCTAAATCCAACATTATGTATTATTCTAATCAATCTTTTTTGAAACACGGTTAATAACTGAAGCATACCGATATGCTAAAAGTTTTAAATGTTGTATGTGCTTACAAAGGTTTTAAGTTATATTTTTCTCAGAAGTTTTATTTCTCCTTTTTTGTTAAGAATGTATGTGAAATTTAATTATGGAATGAATTAAGCAAATAATTTAAACAATGTACTAATATGATCCAATTTTAAAAAATTCCATCCATCCATCCATCCATCTTCTTCCGCTTATCCGAGGTCGGGTCGCGGGGGAAGCAGCTTAAGCAGGGAAGCCCAGACTTCCCTCTCCCCAGCCACTTCGTCCAGCTCCTCCCGGGGGATCCCGAGGCGTTCCCAGGCCAGCCGGGAGACATAGTCTTCCCAACGTGTCCTGGGTCTTCCCCGTGGCCTCCTACCGGTCGGACGTGCCCTAAACACCTCCCTAAGGAGGCGTTCGGGTGGCATCCTGACCAGATGCCCGAACCACCTCATCTGGCTCCTCTCGATGTGGAGGAGCAGCGGCTTTACGGATGACAGAGCTTCTCACCCTATCTCTAAGGGAGAGCCCCGCCACCCGGCGGAGGAAACTCATTTCGGCCGCTTGTACCCGTGATCTTGTCCTTTCGGTCATAACCCAAAGCTCATGACCATAGGTGAGGATGGGAACGTAGATCGACCGGTAAATTGAGAGCTTTGCCTTCCGGCTCAGCTCCTTCTTCACCACAACGGATCGATACAGTGTCCGCATTACTGAAGACGCCGCACCGATCCGCCTGTCGATCTCACGATCCACTCTTCCCTCACTCGTGAACAAGACTCCGAGGTACTTGAACTCCTCCACTTGGGGCAGGGTCTCCTCTGCAACCCGGAGATGGCACTCCACCCTTTTCCGGGCAAGAACCATGGATTCGGACTTGGAGGTGCTGATTCTCATCCCAGTCGCTTCACACTCAGCTGCGAACCGATCCAGCGAGAGCTGAAGATCCTGGCCAGATGAAGATAAAATTAAAAACTTTTCAAACTCAGTGTTGTACTTTGTAAACACTGAGTTTGAAAAGTTTTTTATTTTTATTTTATTTTATTTTTTTAAATCTTTGATTTAAAGATTTGTTTTAATCTTTAATTAAAAAAAAAGTAAAATACAAAAAATACAAATATTAATAAAAAACTTTTCAAACTCAGTGTTGTACTTTGTAAACACTGAGTTTGAAAAGTTTTTTATTTTTATTTGTATTTTTTTTTTTTTAATTGAATCATATTAGTACATTGTTTAAATGATTTGCTTAATCCATTCCATAATTAAATATCACATACCGATATGCTAAAAGTTTCAAGTGTTGTATGTGCATACAAAGGCTTTAAGTTACATTTTTCTCAGAAGTTTTATTTCTCCTTTTTTGTTGAGAATGTATGTGAAATTTAATTATGGAATGGATTAAGCAAATAATTTAAACAATGTACTAATATGATCCAATTTTTAAAAAATTAAAATACAAATAAAAATAAAAAACGTTTCAAACTCAGTGTTGTACTTTGTAAACACTGAGTTTGAAAAGTTTTTTATTTTTATTTGTATTTTTTGTATTTTTTTAAATTTTTTAAATTGGATCATATTAATACATTGTTTAAATTATTTGCTTAATCCATTCCATAATTAAATATCACATACCAATATGAGAGAGGTTAAGGAGACACCTTTAGTCAAAAAAGAGGGGTCAGAGGGGGGTGGGGTGAAGGAAAGGTCAGAAGGAGGCGGGGCTAAGGGGGAGACACCTTATGTCAAAATGTGATTGATGGCCCTGTAAGAGGAGGGGTGGGGTGAAGGGGGGGTCAGAGGAAGGTGGAGGTAAGGGGTGAGAGTTACTTTGTGTCAAAAATGAGATTTACGACTCTTTGAGTATTAACACATGCACGCACACACACACACAGCAAATTGGCCCTGGAAGGAGACAGATTTAAGGCGCGAGAATTTGTTGACAAAAACCAATTTCTCTAGACCAGGGGTCACCAACGCGGTGCCCGCGGGCACCAGGTAGCCCGTAAGGACCAGATGAGTAGCCCGCCGGCCTGTTCTAAAAATAGCTCAAATAGCAGCACTTACCAGTGAGCTGCCTCTATTTTTTAAATGTTATTTATTTACTAGCAAGCTGGTCTCGCTTTGCCCGACATTTTTAATTCTAAGAGAGACAAAACTCAAATAAAATTTGAAAATCCAAGAAAATATTTTAAAGACTTGGTCTTCACTTGTTTAAATAAATTCATTAATTTTTTTACTTTGCTTCTTATAACTTTCAGAAAGACAATTTTAGAGAAAAAATACAACCTTAAAAATGATTTTAGGATTTTTAAACACATATACCTTTTTACCTTTTAAATTCCTTCCTCTTCTTTCCTGACAATTT
The DNA here is from genome assembly GCF_033978785.1 of Entelurus aequoreus. Lineage (NCBI taxonomy): Eukaryota > Metazoa > Chordata > Actinopteri > Syngnathiformes > Syngnathidae > Entelurus > Entelurus aequoreus. The sequence continues at coordinate 81,194,286 of NC_084733.1, forward strand.
AAATCAATGTTCAAGTAAATTTATTTTTTTTATTGTAAAGAATAATAAATAGATTTTAATTTAATTCTTCATTTTAACTTCTGTTTTTTTGACGAAGAATATTTGTGAAATATTTCTTTAAACTTATTATGATTAAAATTCAAAAAAATTATTCCGGCAAATCTAGAAAATCTGTAGAATCAAAATTAAATCTTATTTCAAAGTCTTTTGAATTTCTTTTAAAATTTTTGTTCTGGAAAATCTAGAAGAAATAATGATTTGTCTTTGTTAGAAATATAGCTTGGTGCAATTTGTTATATATTCTAACAAAGTGCAGATTGGATTTTAACCTATTTAAAACATGTCATCAAAATTAAAAAATTAATGTTAATCAGGAAAAATTACTAATGATGTTCCATAAATTATTTTTTGAATTTTTTCAAAAAGATTCGAATTAGCTAGTTTTTCTCTTCTTTTTTTCGGTTGAATTTTGAATTTTAAAGAGTCGAAATTGAAGATAAACTATGTTTCAAAATTTAATTGCCATTTTTTTCGTGTTTTCTCCTCTTTTAAACCGTTCAATTAAGTGTAAATATCATTAATTATTAATAATAACATAGAGTTAAAGGTAAATTGAGCAAATTGGCTATTTCTGGCAATTTATTGAAATGTGTATCAAACTGGTAGCCCTTCGCATTAATCAGTACCCAAGAAGTAGCTCTTGGTTTCAAAAAGGTTGGTGACCCCTGCTCTAGACACTAAAAGGTCTGAACAACCTCTTAAACTGGATTATATTAGTACAATTTTTTACTTTTTTTTACTTATAGTTTGCTTTGTACATTATTTTAGCTGTTTGTAATGTTACCAAATTACTGATTTTTAATATTTTTTACTTAATAAAGGGTTTGTATTGTGGTCAAAAGTTTCCAAAATGTTTTAAAATTACACCCGGTATTTAGTCCCACAAGACCCACCGCAGGCCTCGCGAACCCCAACAAAGTCGCACGAGGAGCGGGGGGAGACAAGTTGGAAAAGTGGTCAAAAGTACCCAAAACGTTTAAAAATAACACCCAGGCATCGTGAGTCCTGGGGTGCCGACATGTCTAAATCGCCTCAGTAAAGTCGCAAGAGGAGTGGAACTTATTTTTGTATAATAACTCAGTTACGGTAACACTAGCGAGCAGTAGATGTTTAAACTAGAAAAAAAACTATGTCCGATTGATCTTACAAAGTTGGAAAATGACTCTTGGGGTGTTGTTTAATATAATGCGTATTCATTATTTTGCGTACGCCTAAATTCATTCATTCATTCCAAAACACCATGAACTTAGACTATGTCACAGTGTTTTTACAAAGCCATTTCACTTTAAGCATTTCCTGTTCAACATTATCATGTTGGCAGTTCATTAAAGACGTGTTTGGAAAAGCAACAGAGTGTTTCCTCAAACCACCACATTAGTGTCATCCACAACTGCCACAACACATTAATTTACCAAAATTCAAATATTACAATTATAATATAATGAAAATAATGATCAAAATTGCACCATAATAGCCGTATTAAAGGTAACATAACTACAAATGTAACCAATGTGAACACGGTAGATTTAATCATAAAATAAAATGGAACAAACAACAAATGTAGAAACACACATTTTTACAATGGATTTCAGGGTGTGCATCGTGCCGTCAACAAACTGCGAGCGCTGCACAGAAATCTAACTACAAAGATGATGGTCATGTTGACTTTGCATTTTACTGTTTCATTATTTTTATCTGTTGAGTAGATAATTTACAATTAAATAAAACGTATTGTGCGTTGCTAGAGCAATAGTCTGTTGCCAGCCACAATGGACGCTGATTGGAGTAGCAGCAGCCAATCCAGAGGGCGCTTAAAGTCAGCTGACACGTCATTTTTAAACACTGTCATGTGTGATGTGGGTTACACTTGAATTGCTATTGCGACATCCAGTGGACACATTAAGAACAGCAGTTTATTTCATTAAAAAAATTGCAGCTCATGTAAAACTTAAACTTATTTTGCGGGCCGTGGGCCGGAATAAACCTGTTCGCGGGCCTGATACGGCCCCTGGGCCGTACGTTTGACACCCCTGGTCTAAAGAAAAGTATTTTCAACCTTCACCTTGTCATGTGTTTGTTTTATATGCTCTGTTTGTTGATATGACGATGTATCGCCCGGACGCAACATCCCCGTTAACGTTTTGTTTGAACTGCAAAAACTACATAATGCGATAAAATGTACCTACGGTATACCTGTTTTACATCAAACCTTGATTATAGTTTATAGTTTATAGAAAAAATTGTTTTAGATATAACGTGTTTTTCATGAATTAAAACAAAATGTTTTAGATACACTGTGTTTCTCATGAATAAAAACATTGTTTTAGATACACTGTGTTGTTTCTCATGAATAAATAAAAACAAAAGGCAATGTATAGTATGTAATGCATGATTGTTCAGTTTTGCCTAAAAGGGAACCAATAATTTGTATCAACAATGTAGAAATAATAAATATACCAACAATGGTAATAGACAACATACCAACAATAATAATAATAGACAACATAGCAATAATGGTAATAAAACATAAAGCACATGTTAACAATTTGAGACAGAGTACAACAGCGGGTCAAATTAAAGATCCTCGTTTTTTATATTTGAACCAAACCCTATGTCTGTGGTTTTAATACATAAAAAAGTGCAAATGATTCCGTAAGTTGTGCACTTCTTTAAACATAGCACAGTAGCATTAAAATCGTTTATTCTTTTTAAAAAGAGCTATGTTTTTTTTTTGTTTAATGCAAAATTTGCACTAATATAGCCTATATCGTAGCTTATTCTACGGTATAAATGTGCAACTTTGCATTTGCTTTCCCTAAACATTTAATTTTTCCAAAATACAATTTTTAAAAAGCTTGACCCATAAACATTTCAAACAGACACTGCATTAGTTTGAGCATTTTTTTTTTAATAAAACCCAAATTACAATGTAATTAATTATTTCAAACTTTTTTAACAGTGTTTAACAGTGTTTAATTTATAGGAACATATTTATTTGTATGAACACATTCAGTTTTTACCATGGTTCGAGGAAAGTCTGTTTTTGTCAAACTAATGGTATTTATTTTCTTAATTTTTGTATTAGCTTCGTTGTGTTCTCTCCTAAACCAAACGCTGTTGTATCGTCCTCTGTATTAAGATTAGATCTGTACTGTTTTTATTGCAGCAACAGTAAAAAAAATAAATAAAAAAATAAAAATAAAAAAAGGCATCTCAAAGAGATAGGATAATACAAAGTGTAGTAGATGGTATAAAACACACACCTGCCTTTCCTCATTTCCTAACGTATTCATGGTAAATCCAAAAGGCTATGTATGCTTTGTTGTACTTCAGTTTTTTTTTTATTCTGCTTATCGTCAATTGTTTTGTTTTCTGCTGACGACAACTCCTTTTTTCTTTTTATTCATCTTCTCTTTGCCTATGTTAGCTCCCGTATACTTACTACTTCTACTGGGTAGAACAGGCAGACTGTTGATTATATTGACCACTGTTACCACATAGCCGCAGTCTTGCGTATTGTTCTAACATGATTACTAGGGTGTACACAAAAATAATTAAAAACTCGAGGGTTGTAACGTTTCGTCAAATTGATTCATTCGATTTAAAGAAAAAAAAAAGCATCCATTTGTATTTTGATGTTGTGATTATTTGTTTAATGAGTAAAATACACAAACATTGGAGTGCTTCTAGCTACTGCATGTCATAACTAAATGGTTTGTGTGTGCTGAAAGGGGGATGGTACTAGTGGGGTGTCGATAGAGAAAGATGACTCAAAAATAAATTAAAGCAAAGTGAAAAGCCATCAAAAGGCTCAAAAAGATCAGAGTTTTAAGATCATTTAAAACTAAAAAAGACAGACATCATTGTAAAAAAGTTTGCACCAAAAAGCCATCTTGCATTCCATAATGTAATCATTCTGCATATTTAAGAGCAGCAAACAAGGTAAAAGCCTTTTTTTTTTGGCACCTCATGCCAACTTATGTATTTGACTTGTTTTTCTTTAAACACATGAGCACGTGTTAGCGTCTACTGTACTTGCTAAAAAAAAATCCATACGCTACATTTGCTAACCATGTTACAAAAAAAAAATCAGTTAAAATGATATTTAAAATGACTCAAACCCATTATTTATTAAATCAAAAAAATATTAATATTCCCCAAAGCATGCACAAAGCAAACTACAATTTGCTACCCAAAAACGTACAACAATTCTTCTCAACTAAAGAGACAAATAAAACTTCTAAAAAAAAATGTAACTTAAAACCTTTTGTATGCACATACAACACTTAAAACTTTTAGCATATCAGTATGTACAATTACATTATGAAATGGATTAAGTGAAAAAAATAAAATAAAAAGTTAAAAATTGTACTAATATGATCCAGTTTAAGATGTTGTTCTGACATTTTGGTGTCTAAAGAAAATAACATCTGGTTTTTGTCAGCAAATAACATTCCAACAATAAATCTGTCTCTCTACCTTGTGTGTGTGTGTGTGTGTGTGTGTGTGGGTGTGTGCGTGTGTGTGTGTGTGTGGGTGTGTGCGTGTGTTTTTTTCCCTCCTGCTCCTGCAATAAAAAAAAAAGGGCTTTCCTCTCTTCTCTCTTTCAGCTAAAACAAGCAAATATCTCCCGTTTGGTATCTAAAAACGTATCCAGTTTTATTATTTTTATAAATTGAAACTGGGGTTTCACTAATCATGGCTGCTAAAACAACGGGTTTCGTAAATATTGTTCTACTATTATATACGTTTTAAAATATGTTTTTTATATGTTTTAATTTGTAAAGGTTTTAAAACGTTTATTGTTAGAGGCAAAACGCGTGTTGCTTGTAAGACTTTAATGTGTTTTGTATTCCTGATAAATTCCTGAAGCTGTCATTAGTGTTGTTTTGTTTGTATTTATTGTCGCTATTTTGACCGTCCTCAAAACATTGATTACTAGTTTTTTTACCAGCACTTTTCCCGTCATTTCTATAAAATGGACAAAACTTTAAGAGTTATTAGCATTCATGTAACAGCGTAATAAAACAGCCCTTTTAATGAATAAATAAAATACGTTTATTTCGATCATATAATCATCCATCAATCATTAACCATTTTGTGTAAACAGTTTAAGAGTACAAATTATACATATATAACAATCATACACATTTACACCCAAAAAGAAAAGAAAAAAAAAGCATAACCAAAAAAAAAAAAAAAAGAATAGGCTAAAAGCCAAGGCTTATATTTGCCTATCCTATACATTCATTAAAAATAAGATTATTTAGAACATCAACGTTAAAAAAAAAATCAACGGGTTAAAAGTAATCGATACTACCGGTATATTTTATAATTTCAATTATTTCACCTTTCAATGTTTTCTTAAACCTTAACAAAAAAAAGTACATGTCTTCAGCTCGTTAACGAGCTTGTTCCATCATTAAACTCCTAAAACTGAAATACATCTATATTTTATATTCGTTCTTGCTTTACCTATTTCAAAATCAATATTCCCCGTAAATTATAGTTTTCTCCTCTTAATTTAAATAACCTAAGAATACAAGCTGAAAGGCTAATGTTCTTTACACAAAACATAATTTCCATTGTTTTTAAAAACACAATATTTAAACATTTTTAACACATTAAAACTTATAAATAACGGATTGGTATGTTCATAGTAGCACACTTTGTGTATTATTCTAATGACCCCTTTTTTTTAAGTTTAATTAATGGGTCCATGTTTGTTTTACAAACCTTTCCCCAAACTTCAACACAATATGTTAAATATAAAAAATAAAACAATAATATAACATATGCAAATTACTCGCCACTTTCACACTCGCACCCGGAAACAAACCCCCACCTCCTAAATCAGGCCCCGCCTACTTCTATGCGCGCGAAAATTCATTTTGCAAAAAGACGGTCTAGTGTGAACATCTCCTTAAGACTCTAACGCTTTAAGAAAAACGTACAGAAAGCGAAAATAACTTACAGAGGATACATGTAGGACATTCGACATCTTTTCAATAATGTTGCCCGGACCAATTCTTCCTCTTTTGTAAAAAAAAAAAAAAAAAAAGCGATATCAGAACGCTTTGGCTGGAGGTCCTTTAAAGACCAACGCTCCTTCAAGACCAACCAGCATGCCAGAGGCATAAAAATCTGTAAGTAAATTTATATATATATTGTATATTGTATGTTTTTTCTTCTAAAAATGAAAATCTGACTCCTCAAACTGTGTTTGTAAAAATGCACTCGCTTTAAAATCTTCCCATATTCCCTCTATAAAACAAAATAATGAATACGAATAATATTAAACAACACCCCGAGAGTCATTTTCCAACTTTGTAAGATCAAACGGACATAGTTTTTTTTTCAGTTTAAATATCTACTGCTCGCTATAGTGTTACCGTATCTGAGTTATTAAACAAAAATATATTTCAATCGTCCTGCAACTTTACTGGGGCGTTTTGGACATGTCAGCACCCCAGGACTCACGATGCCTGCGGCGGGACTTGTTGGAGTGGTACCCGGGTGTAATTTTTAGACATTTTGGGGACTTTTGACCACTTTTCCAACTTTTCTCCACATACCAGCCATTTGCTGACAGTGTGTGTGTGTGTGTGTGTGTGTGTGTGTGTGTGTGTGTGTGTGTGTGTGTGTGTGTAATATGACTCTCTCAGTCTTAGGTCCCCCCAAAATTAACACCCACTCCTCTTCCAGGGCCAAGTGTGTGTGTGTGTTCAAAAAAAAAAAAAAAAAAAAATTCTCCTGCCTTAAATCTGTCTCTACCACTCTCATTAGATATGGTTTTTCAACTGACAAAAACCAGACACCAACAATAAATCTGTCTCTACCTATCTCTAGACATGGTACTGTCACGCCAATTTTGTTCCCATCACAAAAACCTTCCTAATCCCCATTTACTTCCGGGGTCATTTCCGCTTACGTCAGTTCCTCTTACGTCATTGACAGCGATCGATAGCACTTCGTTTGACTCTTTTTTATAATACAGCGTTAACAAAACGTCTGAATTATCAACAATAATGTTGATTTAAAGTACAGACATTTAACATTATATATCAATTAATATTACTGAAATGTTTCAACAATAATGTTGATTTAAAGTACAGACATTTAACAGTATTATATATTAATTAATAGTAGTGAAATGGTTTCAACAATAATGTTGATTTAAAGTAGTACAGACATTTAACAGTATTATATATTAATTAATATTTTTTGCACGTTACCACGAAGACAGAAGTTCGCAGCAGCGGCCCTAACACTCCGCTTGAAATGTTGCGAAGCCTGCTGGTGTTTGACATAAGTCCCCTGGGACAGATAAGGACGAATATCATCCGGTGACACCACCATTTTCAGGAGATTTGGATTTATCGATCGCTGGCAATGACGTAAGAGGAAATGACGTAAGTAAGAGGAACTGACGTAAGCGGAAATGACCCCGGAAGTAAATGGGGGTTGAAAAGGTTTTAGTGATGGGAAGAAAATTGGCGTGACAGTACCAACCAATTTGCTGTGTGTGTGTGTGTGTGTGTGTGTGTGTGTGTGTGTGTGTGTGTGTGTGTGTGTGTGTGTGTGTGTGTGTTAAAAAAAAAACTAACAATAAAGATGGTAACTTTGCTTAAAAATATTTATTCATTCCGTAATTGTGCTGTTTATTACGCGTGTATTTTGTAAACATTTTCATGACTTTTGCTGTGCATGCCTTCTCCGCGCTGCTGTGCTGCTGCGAAAGTCCCAAGAGGGTGTTCTTGCCCCTCCAAACTCCCTCTCTTTGTTTATAATGCATATTTTCTGATAGAGATACTCTCTATTTAATCCAAAGAACAAAAGTAGCCGTCAATGGCAAATTTTTACCATTGGTCTCCAAACTACGGCCCGGGGCCAAACGCGGTACGCCGACGTCCAAAATCCGGCCCCCTGATTTTTTTTGGATTTTTAGATTTTTCTGGACATTATGGGCATCCCTAGACTCACAAGGTCATCGGCGAGACTTATGGTAATGGTGCCGGGTGTGATTTTTGAACATTTTCATGACTTTTGACCACCAAAGGTTGTTTTCAAATACTATTGGTTGATGTATTGGCAGGGGAGGTCCTTTCGTACTCCGTCGGGGGTGTGGTCTCAAAGGACAACCTTCTTTTCGTCGTCAGTACGCATTTCGAATTCCGGCTGCTTCGAGACAAGACGTCTATCCACTTCTCCCGCAAAGACTCGGTTGGAGGAATTTGAGTGCGATTCAGAAAAATCCTACTTTTCCGAGGAGCGTCGAGGTAAGTTTTATCATTTTTATAAATTGAAACTGGCGTTTCGCTAATCATGCCTGCTTTTTCATTTTCTCTTGACGCTCGTACTAACAAATACTTTGTTATAACCAAACCATTCACATATACCAGTGTGTGTGTGTGTGCGTGCATGTGTTAATACTCAAAGAGTCGTAAATCGCATTTTGACATAAAGTAACTCTCCCCCCTTACCCCCACCTTCCTCTGACCTCCCCTTTACCCCACCCGTCCTCTTACAGGGCCATCAATCACATTTTGACATAAGGTGTCTCTCCCCCTTAGCCCCGCCTCCTTCTGACCTTTCCTTCACCCCACCCCCTATGACCTTTTGACCTTAGGGTCAGAAATCTTTTTTTGACTAAAGGTGTATCCTTATATCTCTCTTACGTGCACCGTTTAGTTCATGGATCACGTCGTCCATTGTGGGCGTGAGGTGACGTTCACGTTGTATTGCCACATTTGCTTGTCGCATGTCAACACAGATCCTTACTTGATCCGGGTCTTTAGGCTTAGGTGGGGTAACTATTGGAGAGACCCAAGGTGTCGGTCCGGTCACTCTTTCGATTATGTCGTCCTCTTCCAGCTTTCGTAATTCCTTTTCGACCTTCTGTCGGATGTGGAACGGCACCCTTCTGTGTGGTTGACATGTTGGCTGTACATCTGGGTTAATGTGTAGCTTCACACTGAAATCTTTGAGCTTTCCTATTCCAGTGAACAGTTCTGGATAACTGTCAATCAGGTGATCTGACACACTCCTGATGGTGGGGTCCACAGCATTTACAATATGGATTAATTCAAGCTTACTTGCTGTGTCATAGCTCAAAAGAGAGTGTCCACTGCCCTTCAGCACATAAAAGGTTGTTTGCATGTTTCTGCCCTTTACTTTCACACAACACTCAAAAACACCAATAATAGGCAAAGCATGTTTGGACCCATATGAAAAAATCTTGATTTTGGCAGCACTCATTTCTGGCAGTGGCTTGAGCATATTGTATATGTTTTCACTAATAATGTTAACTGCTGCTCCAGAGTCAATCAACACTTCAACTTGCACATCATTGAGCAGTATGTGTATTCTGGGGTGTTTGGGGCAGGCTTCACCATTTACTGAAAATACATGATCATCACTGCTTGATGAATCCCTGCGTGTACCACAGTCTGATGCAGTCACTCGATTTACACGTCTTGTGTTTTCCTGTTGTCCAAATGTGGTGTATCTATTGTGATCATGACGTATATTTCTGTCTTGAGCTGATTTTCTTTGATTTGAGCGGCATACCTTTGCAAAATGGTTTGGTTTTCCACATGCATTGCAGTCCTTGCCTTTTGCTGGACAGTCTCCTCTGTGAGGATATCTCCCCCCACAGTTTCTGCATTCAGTGTCTTTGTTATAATTTGTATTTCCCCTCTGATCACTTACTTGTGGTTTATACTTGTGTTCAAGTGCGTTAACAGCAGTGGATGCACCTTGTTCTATGCTCTCTGCTTGCTGTTCTGATATTTCTAACGTTCTCCCAAAATTCAGCAGCGCTTCCAGCGTCATTTCATGGTCTCCGAGCGCCCTCCTGCGGATTCTCGAGGAAGTGCAGCTCTGAATGAGCTGTGCTTTTATTTCACTGTCCAGATCGATAAATTCACAGTCTTTGGATAGCATCCGTAACCTCGTGTGATATGTGTCCAGATTTTCTCACGGTTGTTGTGTGGCTTTCCTAAACTTGTACACAAGATATTGAGTGTTTTTCTTAGAGGTGAAGTATCCATCAAGTTTCGTTTTTGTTGTTTCAAAATCATCATCTTCGCCCGCAAGCGTGTCATATATGTCATGCACACGTTCCCCAGCTAAGTGCAGAAGCAAAGCCCTTTTTCTTCCATCATTCACAATCAGGGCCGGCCCGTGGCATAGGCCGTATAGGCAAATGCTAAGGGCGCCGTCCATCAGGGGGCGCCACGCCAGTGCCACAAATGTTGGAGGGAAAAAAAAGAAAAAAAGTTGGTACTATTATTTCTAAATACATAAAATAATCCCACGTTAATTAAAATGCAAAGTAAAGCCTATTTAATAGAAATATTATTTGTTACAACATTACGCCCCCCCCTCCCCTGGCACGGTGCGCCCCCTCCCTTCCCGTATCATAACTCTTTTTGGACGTCACCACATAAAAAAATCAACACAAGATGTCAAAACGGCCAAAACTGTCAGGTGCCCAGGGAAGAAAAAAGAGAAAAGAAGAGGAGAAACGAGAAAAAGACAGAGGTAGCAGGTAGGTAACGTTAGCCTACATGAAATTATTTGTCTGTTACAGAATGTGATAGTAACCTGGCCTTTTAGCATTAAGCTAATGTTACATGATTCGGCAATTGCTAATCAATAAATAGCTAGTTCTGTTTTAACATCGGGTTAATATTGTGGAGGGGGCTGAATTGTTATGGAAAATAATAATGTAACGTTAGGTAATTACAGTATTCCCTGGTGTACAGTAATTTGTAAGTCATTCTAGTTAATGCAATATTAAAAAGCACAAATAGAGAACTCTGTAGGATCCCCTTTTTTTGTAATATAGTTGTTAAAGTCATACTGGTTTGATATCTTGTTTTGTGCAGTGCCTTATTTATATTGTATTTTTAATTTATTTTACGCAACTTGTTGACACGTTTTATTTTGTGTTTATGTATGTAAAAAATATTGTATTTCATATATTCATTTTTTATTTTTTGTATTCATTTATTTATCCATATTTTTTTTAATCTTGTTAACTATTCTGATTGTTAATTTGCTTTCTTTAAGTAAAAAAAAAGGTCAAAGACAAAGCTATTCGGTTTCTTGTGAGTATATACACTTCACTGCCGACGTGGGGGGGCGCCACCTAAAATCTTGCCTAGGGCGCCAGATTGGTTAGGGCCGGGCCTGTTCACAATGTTCATTGCAACTAGAAAGTTGTCAAATCGTTGGATCCACTTACTCCATCTTGTCCCGACAGAAGTTGGATCCATCTCCGTGTCAAACGGCAGAATAGCGGCATGGCTTGCTATGGCAGAGTTTAGCATTTTTATTTGTACCTTGCTAGTTTCTTAGCATCCACTGTATGTGCTAACTGGTTAGCTTTTAGCTTTATAACTCACGTTGCGAGTTGTGAATGTTCAGCATCGGAACTTCCTCCTTTCCTTCTGAACAGTCTTCACGCGAATATCCATTTGAGTCCTCGTCGCCACTGTAATGTTTGTAGGTGTACTTTGTTGCTGGTTCAATATTGAGACGGTTAGATTGATTTGGATGCTTTAATCATCAACCTCGCTTGCATGCACCTGTCTCATGGATCAGGCGTAACTGTTCTCACATTGTCCACTAGTGCGTGATGACGTCATCACGCAGCCAGCGTATGTCTAAATATCACAGTATTTGTGTTTTACTTTCCTTATACTGTTACCAAATAAGATTATTTCAGTTTTACCAAGGTTTAGGGATAGTCTGTTTTTGTCAAACTCGTGGTATTTCTTCTCTTAATTTTTGTATTAGCTTTTGTGTGTTCTCTCCTGAACAAAACGCTGTTGTATCGTCCTCTGTATTAAGATTAGATCTGTACTGTTTTTATTGCAGCGACAGTAGAAAAAGGCATCTCAAAGAGATAGGATAATACAAAGTGTAGTAGATGGCATAAAACACACACCTGCCTTTCCTCATTTCCTACTGTATTTATGGTGAATCCAAAAGGCCATGTATGCTTTGTCGTACTTCCGGGTATTTTCATTCTGGTTATCGTCAATTGTTTTGTTTTCTGCTGACGACAACTCCTTTTTTCTTTTCATTCTTGTCACAAACTTCTTCATCTCTTTGCCTATGTTAGCTCTGTACACGTGTTCCCGTGTATTTACTACAAACAAACCCTGTTTCCATATGAGTCGGGAAATTGTGTTAGATATAAATATAAACGGAATACAATGATTTGCAAATCATTTTCAACCCATATTCAGTTGAATATGCTACAAAGACAACATATTTGATGTTCAAACTGATAAACATTTTTTTTTTTTTGCAAATAATCATTAACTTTAGAAATTGATGCCAGCAACATGTGACAAAGAAGTTGGGAAAGGTGGCAATAAATACTGATAAAGTTGGGGAATGCTCATCAAACACTTATTTGGAACATCCCACAGGTGTGCAGGCTAATTGGGAACAGGTGGGTGCCATGATTGGGTATAAAAGTAGATTCTATGAAATGCTCAGTCATTCACAAACAAGGATGGGGCGAGGGTCACCACTTTGTCAACAAATGCGTGAGCAAATTGTTGAACAGTTTAAGAAAAACCTTTCTCAACCAGCTATTGCAAGGAATTTAGGGATTTCACCATCTACGGTCCGTAATATCATCAAAGGGTTCAGAGAATCTGGAGAAATCACTGCACGTAAGCAGCTAAGCCCGTGACCTTCGATCCCTCAGGCTGTACTGCATCAACAAGCGACATCGGTGTGTAAAGGATATCACCACATGGGCTCAGGAACACTTCAGAAACCCACTGTCAGTAACTACAGTTGGTCTCTACATCTGCAAGTGCAAGTTAAAACTCTCCTAGGCAAGGCGAAAACCGTTTATCAACAACACCCAGAAACGCCGTCGGCTTCGCTGGGCCTGGGCTCAACTAAGATGGACTGATACAAAGTGGAAAAGTGTTCTGTGGTCTGACGAGTCCACATTTCAAATTGTTTTTGGAAACTGTGGACGTCGTGTCCTCCGGACCAAAGAGGAAAAGAACCATCCGGATGGTTATAGGCGCAAAGTTGAAAAGCCAGCATGTGTGATGGTATGGGGGTGTATTAGTGCCCAAGACATGGGTAACTTACACATCTGTGAAGGCGCCATTAATGCTGAAAGGTGCATACAGGTTTTGGAGCAACATATGTTGCCATCCAAGCAACGTTACCATGGACGCCCCTGCTTATTTTAGCAAGACAATGCCAAGCCACGTGTTACATCAACGTGGCTTCATAGTAAAAGAGTGTGGGTACTAGACTGGCCTGCCTGTAGTCCAAACCTGTCTCCCATTGAAAATGTGTGGCACATTATGAAGCCTAAAATACCACAACGGAGACCCCCGGACTGTTGAACAACTTAAGCTGTACATCAAGCAAGAATGGGAAAGAATTCCAAATGAGAAGCTTAAAAAATGTGTCTCCTCAGTTCCCAAACGTTTACTGAGTGTTGTTAAAAGGAAAGGCCATGTAACACAGTGGTGAACATGCCCTTTCCCAACTACTTTGGCACATGTTGCAGCCATGAAATTCTAAGTTAATTATTATTTGCAAAAAAAAAAAAAAGTTTATGAGTTTGAACATCAAATATCTTGTCTTTGTAGTGCATTCAATTGAAAATGGGTTGAAAAGGATTTGCAAATCATTGTATTCCGTTTATATTTACGTCTAACGCAATTTCCCAACTCATATGGAAACAGGGTTTGTAGATGGATCAATAGAAAAACTCCCCTCACGACCTGCTATCTGAAAAACCCAGTTTTAATCTGTGAATACCGTAGGATGTCATTAATGTGTTACTGGAAAAAAAAAGGGATTAGATTTGTTCACAGATTCTGTTAAAGACATTATGGGTCACAGAAGTCCATAAAACTTGAACAGAAAGTTCATTGTTCGTCCCTTGTCAGCAGTGTGCTTCTGGGGAGGAGCACCTCTGTTGCCTGTGGAGCAGCTGTGGGGCAGCACATTAGCCCATTAGTCATCTTGATTTAGGTTGGTCCACAGTCCAAACATATTTAGCAGCTTTAAATGGGAAATTAAACATGAGCAAAATATGCCACCATTAAGTGTTAGCGACGGAGAGCAAGGTGTTAGTGGCAACGACCGTGCCTCTATTTAAACTCATTGAATCAGGGCCTTCTTTCCTCCCATGAGGTCTGTGGAAGACGACGAACCCATTCTTAAGAGAAAACCCTGAATGTAAACAAAACTGCTTCACTGCTTGAGTGTGAGTTAAGAATTTAGAGCAGTGGTTCTTAACCTGGGTTCGATCGAACCCTAGAGGTTCGACGGAGGTCAAGACACACCCGACTCATCGTGTAAATAAAAAACTTCTCCCTATCGGCGTACTATGGATACCCCCAAACAATATTATGTTTTGTCAACCAAGACAGCCCCACAGCATCCAGAGCCTTAAGGAACTCCGGGCGGATCTCATCCACCGAGGAGCTTTTTGACTACCTCGGCAACCTCAGCCCCAGAAATAGGAGAGTCCACCACAGATTCCCCGGGAACTGCTTCCTCATAGGAAGACGTGTTGGTAGGATTGAGGAGGTCTTCGAAGTATTCCCTCCACCGATCCACAACATCCACAGTCGAGGTCAGCAGAACACCATCCCCACCATACACGGTGTTGACATTGCACTGCTTAATGCAAAGTCAGCATGTAGCTCATATAACAATGCTAAAGATGCTAACCTATGGCATGATGTTAAAACTGCTCAATTATTAATAGCTCACATAGCTATTTTAGTGTTGCTAACCTAGAATAATGTTATCAGAATCAGAATAGTTTTATTCTGATTCCGATACCCCATACTCTCTGAATAATGTAATACTAGCATGTAGCTCACATAGATATGCTAATGATGCTAACCTAGCAAGATGTTTAAAATGTAACGTTAGCATGTAGCTCACATCGCTTGCTAGTACCGCTAACCTTAAATTATGTTAAAATGTCATCTTAGCATGTAGCCCACATAGCTATGCTAGTGTTGCTAACTATATGATGTTAAAATGCGAAGTCAACATGTAGCTCATATAACAATGCTAAACATGCTAACCTATAGCATGATGTTAAAACTATTCAATTATTAATAGCTTATATAGCTATTTTAGTGTTGCTAACCTAGAATAATGTTTGTAATGTTAGCATGTTGCTCACATAGCTATGCTAGTGTTTTTGTCTTCATGTAATTATCTTGTAAGTCGGAAGAAAAGCTCAGTATGGTTGGAAAGAAATGGAAAGTTGAGGATGTTTTAGGAACAAAAGAAAATGGGTTACAACCATACACTGAGCAGTCATATAATAAAATACAACGATTATCATTAGAGATGTCCGATAATACCGGCAGGCCGATATTATCGGACATCTCTAATGATAATCGTTGTATTTTGATAAATGCTTTAAAATGTAATATGGGAAATTATCGGTATCGTTTTTTTTATTATCGGTATGGTTTTTTAATTTTTATTTATTTTTTATTTTTTATTAAATCAACATAAAAAACACAAGATACACTTACAATTAGTGCACCAAACCAAAAAACGTCCCTCCCCCATTTACACTCATTCACACTCATCCACACAAAAGGGTTGTTTCTTTCTGTTATTAATATTCTGGTTCCTACATTATATATCAATATATATCAATACAGTCTGCAAGGGATACAGTCCGTAAACACACATGATTGTGCGTGCTGCTGGTCCACTAATAGTACTAACCTTTAACAGTTAATTTGACTCATTTTCATTAATTACTAGTTTCTATGTAACTGTTTTTATATTGTTTTACTTTCTTTTTTATTCAAGAAAATGTTTTTAATTTATTTATCTTAATTTATTTTATAATTTTTTTAAAAAAGGACCTTATCTTCACCATACCTGGTTGTCCAAATTAGGCATAATAATGTGTTAATTCCACGACTGTATATATCGGTATCCGTAATTAAGAGTTGGACAATATCGGATATCGGCAAAAAAGCCATTATCGGACATCCCTAATTATCATGATATGTATGTTGTCGTATCATTATTATTATTTTTAATGAAATGTAAAGTAAGTGCTATACACTCCGGTACAGTAGGTGGCGGTGTGCATCTTTGCCAACATGGCGGCAGTACAACCAAATAAGAAGAAGTGGAGAGTGTGGGAGATTCAAGGTTCCCTCCGCTTTGCTCTAGAAGCTAACAACAAAATGATCCGCAGGATAGATTTCTTCCAGTCTTGTCTTCCACTACTGAGCGGCTCCGGTAGATGTTGAAACTTGGACGCCCTGAGCGGTAAGTAAGTGCCCGTCAACATGCTAGCAAGCAGCGCGCATGTTGTTGTTAGCAGCTAGCTCGTAGCTAACAGTTACAAGTTAGCAGCTAACCAAACAACGAGCCGTCAAATGTATAAACTTGCAATCTGGTCTTGCTCACATTCGATTATTGTTGACACCTCTAAAGACGGCAACCTGAGAGTTTACTAACCAGCCGAAACAAAACACCATAAGTAAATGAATGGCCCTGTAAAAAAAACATTCTCAACAGACACATGACAAAGTGATGGGAGGGACGCGACAAAAAAATTCAAATGCAAAATATAATTAAAACAAATAAAAAAAACACCATGGAAAAAGTTTGAACCATTGTGATATATATGCCAAATATTAGGAGAGCTATTCAATTAGGGCTGTGAATCTTTTGGGTAGGTCACGATTCGATTCAAAATCGATTATTTTTTTCAATTCAACATGATTCTCGATTCAAAAATGATTTTTTCCCCGATTCAAAACGATTCTCCATTCATTCAATACATAGGATTTCAGCAGGATCTACCCCAGTCTGCTGTCATGCAAGCAGAGTAGTAGATTTTTGTAAAAAGCTTTTATAATTGTAAAGGACAATGTTTTGTCAACTGATTGCAATAATGTAAATTTGTTTTAACTATTAAATGAACCAAAAATATGACTTATTTTATCTTTGTGAAAATATTGGACACAGTGTGTTGTCAATCTTATGAGATGCGATGCAAGTGTAAGCCACTGTGACACTGTTGTTCTTTTTTTTTAATTTTTTTTTTTATAAATGTCTAATGATAATGTCAATGAGGGATTTTTAATCACTGTTATGTTGAAATTGTAACTAATATTGATACTGTTGTTGATAATATACATTTTTGTTTCACTACTTTTGTTTTTTTCTGTGTCGTGTTTGTGTCTCCTCTCAATTGCTCTGTTTATTGCAGTTCTGAGTGTTCCTGGGCCTGGTTTGGTTTTGGAATTGGATTGCATTGTTATGGTATTGCTGTGTATTGTTTTGTTGGGTTCATTAATTAAAAAAAATAAATAAATAAATAAAAATCGATTTAAAAAAAAAAAAAAGAGAATCGATTCTGAATCGCACAACGTGAGAATCGCGATTTGAATTCGAATCGATTTTTTCCCACACCCCTATATGTTTACTTATATAGCCCTAAATCACGAGTGTCTCAAAAGTAACTTAAAAATAAAGATTTTCCGATTGTTTTCTTTGTTTAAAAATAGAACAAGCACATTCATTTTTTTTCTTTTTTCATTCATTATTTATTTATTTCAGGCAATGACATAAAAAAGTACAAAGTTGACAACACATAATAATATAAATTAATATAGCGCAAAAGGTAATGTATAGTATGTAATGCATGATTGGTCAGTTTTGCCTGAAAGGGAGTGGGAAGAAGATCACTTATTTAATCCCACCCCCAGTTCTCCATTCAGTGATTATTCACATGAGTTTCACTCTTACTTTGTTCAAGGATTATAATACAGATGTTGTATCATAGTGGCATTACAACAGGAAACAATAATTATTACACTGTAACAATAATTTGTATCAACAATGTAGGAATAATGAATATACCAACATTGGTAATAGACAAAATGCCAACAATGGTAATAGACAACATAGTAATAATGGTAATAGACAACATAGCAATAATGGTAATAGACAAAATAGCAATAATGGTAAGGAAACATTGAGCACATGTTAACACTTTGAGACAGAGTACAACAACAGCAGCTGCCCGACTTTTAACAAACACAAGAAAAAGAGAGCACATTACTCCTGTTTTAGCCTCCCTCCACTGGCTGCCTGTGTCTTTTAGAGTTCATTTTAAAATTATCTTACTCGTTTTTAAATCCTTATGTGGTCTTGCCCCACCGTACCTCTCTGAGCTGCTCCACCTCTATGCCCCCACCCGGTCCCTCAGGTCAGCAGATCATGGAGGTACCCAAAACAAATCGCAAGGTCAGAGGGGACAGAGCCTTCTCTGTTGCGGGTCCCAAACTCTGGAACGATCATGTGAGACAGGCCCCTTCTTTGGCTATGTTTAAGACCCTACTTAAAACCCATTTTTATTCACTGGCTTTTAACCCAGCATGAGATTTTAAACTGTTTTTAGCTTTTAACTTTTTAAACTGTTTTTAACTATTAAACTGTTTTTTATCTAACAAACTGTTCTTAGGGTAATTTATATTTGCTTTTTCAATGTGTATTTTTATTTCTGTTTTAAATGTTATTTTGTAGTCTGTCCTTTGCCTCTTTTTCTTTGTGGTGTACAGCCCTTTGTTTTTCAACTGTGCTTGTTTTTAAAGGGCTTTATAAATAAAGTTGGTATGGTATGGTACAACAGCACGTCAAATTAAAGACCCTCATCTCTATATTTGAACCAGACCCCATGTTTGTATAATAGTAGGGCTGCAACAACTAATCGATTAAAATCAATTATAAAAATAGTTGACGATTAATTTAGTCACAGATTCGTTGGATCTATGCTATGCGCAAGGGCAATTTTTTTTAATTAAACTTTTTTTTTTTTTAAATAAACCTTTATTTATAAACTGCAACATGTACAAACAGCTGAAAAACAATAATCAAAATAAGTATGGTGCCAGTATGCTGTTTTTTTTCTTTTCAATAAAATACTGGAAGGGATAGAAATGTAGTTTGTCTCTTTTATCAGATTATTAATCGAAGTAATAATTGACAGATTAATCGATTATCAAATTAATCGTTAGTTGCAGCCCTATATAATAGTTTAAATCGATTAATAGACGAACATTTTGAAATTATACAAATCATAATGTTTTTTTACACTTACGTCGCGGTTAGTAGTATTCTATCTTTATTTGTCGTTATTTATATTTTCAGACTAAATGATGTGATAATGTTCATCAGTCAACTCATTGGGGTTAATTTTCAATGTATCAAGCTAAAGAAATTAGAGATGTCCTATAATGGCTTTTTTACCGATTTCCGATATTGTCCAACTCTTAATTACCGATACCGATATATACAGTCGTGGAATCAACACATTATAATGCCTAATTCTGTTGTGATGCCCCGCTGGATGCATTAAACAATGTAACAAGGTTTTCCAAAATAAATCAACTCAAGTTATGGAAAATATTTATTATTGAAGTCACAAAGTGCATTATTGTTTTTTAACATGCCTCAAAACAATAACAGTGCAATACTTTTTCATAACATGGTCACTACAGCCTAGTTTCTCTTGTTATATTCTTATTTTACTGTTACATTTTTATTCTCATTGTTGCTTTTTATTTTTATACTTATTGTAATATTTTTCTATTCTGTTTCCATTTATACCCCCATTATTTACTTTTTACTTTTTAAATTCGATCTCAATTCTGTACAGTGCTGCTGGAATATAATTTTTCCTGAGGGAACTCTCCTGAAGGAATCAATAAAGTACTATCTATCTATAAAGTGGCATAAAACACTGAAAGTGATTGTTCCTATAACCCCTTTGTTTCAAATGTTTGTTCCACTTGTGGCGCGGGCATCTTGTCTGACTCACACCATAAACAGCCTTCCTTGTCACGTATTGTTCCTTTTCCCGCTATGCATCCACTAATTCAAACTGATCCAGCAGCGCAATTGAAGATTGTTTTATTTACAAAAATCAAGGAACAGAATACTCGGGAAACAAAATAAATGTTAGCCTATATAAAGCTGAGGACTACAGACAGTTGAGGTCAAAGACGGTATGCTGGTGCCCGGCTGCCAATCACGCGCCCAGCGCACTCCTGCCTCTTATAGGCCTGCGTGGGAACTTTTCACCACCTGCAAAGCTGCAAAGGGTGCACACTGACATACACACATCAATCACTCAAAAATAATAAAATAATCATAGATTCAAGTATGATTCTCTATTTGGCTCCTACACACCGGCCCCTGATTGATCTTTACAGACTCAATCACATTCATTAATTTAATGCAAAAAAAAAGGAGCCTATTCCATAATAAACAAACAAAAGGCAAAGCCTTGAGAGGAAATAAAGTATATACATTACGTCCCTTGTGCGTGTCTTGTGATCTGGTCTCCATGACTGACCAGTCAGCCCTCAGCCTCCAGGACGCGGCACAGCTTGGTGATAGGCCTTTCGATGACTGAAGTGTTTGTTTGGAGCTTGACTGACCGGACCAGGTGTCCTCCATCTGGCAGAGTCTCCCCGCGCCCGTGTCGAACTCACGTCGTAACATTCCTGGTTTTACGAGCAGACGAGCATGTTCGGTAGCACACAATCACTGAGTACTTACAAGCAGACACAGTGTGTAGACAGAAAAGGGAGAATGGACGCATTTTGGCTTAAAAACTAACGATAAAGGTGAGGTTATAACACTGAAACGCCCTCAGTAAGAGGTGCTTTAAGACATAGCTAGCTAGCGGCTAACGTCCGTCCGCCGTCTGCAGTGTTTTAGCGACTTCTAAATCACTAATCCTGGTCTCCATGGCGACAAATAAAGGAAGTTTCTTACAAGTATCATCCCTGCAGGACGAGGAATAGCTAAACATGCTTCACTAAACACCGTAGCTCACCGGCGTCACAATGTAAACAAGTGCCATGGGTGGATCTACACCTGACATCCACTGTAATGATATCAAGTACAGACACGTATCTAGTCGATACTACTATGATTACGTCAATATTTTTTGGGATCACAACATCTTCTTTCGTGTTTTTAAAATGTAAATTATGTTTATAAACTCAGGAAATATGTCGCTGGACACATGAGGACTTTGAATATGACCAATGTATGATCCTGTAACTACATGGTATCAGATTGATGCGCAAATTTGTGGTATCATCCAAAACTAATGTAAAGTATCGAACAACAGAAGAATAAGTGATTATTACATTTTAACAGAAGTGTTGACAGAACATGGTAAAAGAGAAAGTACCGTATTTTTCGGATTATAAATCGCTCCGGAGTATAAATAGCACCGGCCGAAAACGCATAATAAAGAAGGAAAAAAACATATATAAGTCGCACTAGAGTTATAAGTCGCATTTTTGGGGGAAATTTATTTGATAAAATCCAACACCAAGAATAGACATCTGAAAGGCAATTTAAAATAAAGAATAGTGAACAACAGGCTGAATAAGTGTACGTTATATGACGGATAAATAACCAACTGAGAACGTGCCTGGTATGTTAACGTAACATATTATGGTAAGAGTTATTCAAATAACTATAACCTATAGAACATGCTATACGTTTACCAAACAATCTGTCACTCCTAATCACTAAATCCGATGAAATCTTCTTCCTCGAATATTATTTGATATTTTACGGTAATGTGTTAATAATTTCACACATAAATCGCTCCAGAGTATAAATCGCACCCCCAGCCAAAGTATGAAAAAAAACTGCGATTTATAATCCGAAAAATACGGTAAACAGATATTAACAGTAAATGAACGAGTATATTAATTAATTTTCTACCACTTGTCCTTAATAATGTTGACAAAATAATAGAATGATAAATGACACAATATGTTACTGCATACTTCAGCAGACTAATTAGGAGCCTTTGTTTGTTTACTTACTACAAAAAGACAAGTTGTTTAGTATGTTCACTATTTTATTTAAGGACTTAACTGCAATAAGAAACATGATTTTTTGTTAAAATAATGCCAATCATGCAATTTTTTGTGGTCCCCTTTATTTAGAAAAGTACCGAAAAGTATCGAAATAATTTTAGTACCGGTACCAAAATATTGGTATCGTTCCAACACTTGAGCACAGTAACATGACCAGTTACCAATGAATGACTTGAATTGACATGCTTTCAGGCAATATGGGTAACTGATATTTATATATTTGTTTGTGCAGATGGAGGCCATGGAGATTGACCCCCAGCCAGAGGCTCCAGCAGGAAGTGACAACAGCGCCTCTGCCGCAGAAGCCCTGGTTATCAGCTCAGACTCTGGCAGCAGTACGGAAGTGGATGAGGAGGAGGAGGACGATGGCGACGGGGCAGCGGCGTCTCGTCAGCAGCTCAGGCTTCCTGCCACCTGGGCCTTCAGTCAGAGGAGGGCGGGCCGCGGTGCGGCGGAGGCGCAAGCGTCTGCACGGAGGAGGCTCAGGTACGGCGACGTCTGTAATGCTCGACACTGCTATTTTTGCTGTGCCTCATGCTGGGCCTGGCTGCTCCAGGCAGGGCCTCAGGGTGCACTACTCCAGCCAGAACGCAGCGTCCTCCAGAGGGTTCCCGTATTTCCTGCTGCGTGTGCCCACCGCCGCGCCCGACCAACAGTCCAGCAGCACTGAGGTCAGCGATTCGTCGGAGGAAGGGGAAGCGGCGCCAGCTGCTCCGGCGGAGGCAGTGGAAACGGTGGCACCTGCCCCACCCACTAATCCGAGTGTCGACCACTCTGATGATCACATACAAGTACAAGAAGCTGATGGTGAGTGATGTCATCCCTGGCCTTCAACATGGCATCACATCATCTTCCATTCTCCCTGCTCTTGTCTTCAGCCGCTGATGGCGACACAAAAGAAGGTCAGCCTGATGGCGTCCAGGTAATGTTACTTGTTTTTCTTTGACGTCAAAATATCTTATCATGAAGGCAGGGCGATACGCCTGGAAACTGGAACACGACATTAAGTGTTTCGTATCGGTCATTATCGATAATTATTGATATTTTTAATGACCTATGGAAAATAAGGGTGAAACGTAAACATTTTTATTTCACATGTAGCCTTCCTCTGATAATAATCCCTCAGCTATCAAGGCAGAAAGGAAATGTCAACACAAGCATGGAAACACTTAATGTAAAACGTAATTGTAAAATCACATTGAACACTTAAAAATAAGCTCCTAAAATGAAAGTGCTAAATAAGGAATATGAAAGACAGATGTGTCCATACTACGACCTGCGGGCCATGTGTGGGCCATGTGCGGCCTGCCTGCGTCTTCAATGTGGCCCGCGAGACGTCATGGGGTTAATGAGGATTGGTCTAAGCTGACTCTCGCCAGACCCTTGTAGTTCGCTGAGCTCCACACAAGAATCTGGGCTTGAGGCCATTGCAAACTCCTTCAAGATAGCAAAAAGTAATGAACCAATCAGGATCGCCGGGCGGGATTTCATAGATGTGACGTAGCGCCGAAGCGACTGTTTGATTCAAACAACAATGGCGGCACACAGCAAGGAGTCGTGTGCTGACATTGATTCTGCTATTGCAACTGTTTTGTCCAATCTATTGAATATTAATTATTTAAAAGATGAACAGAGAATGGTTTTGAAGTCATTTATGAACTTTTCACTCTGTCGTTATCCTATATGTCAGCTGTTCTGTTTTGGATTTCTCAGCGTCACTGGCAGTGGCGTGCGGTGACGTTCATGTCAGGTGAGGCACTGACTTCATCACAGTCAGATTTACAAACATATGAACCCTAAAGAGTATCTTATTCACCATTTGATTGGCAGCAGTTAACGGGTTATGTTTAAAAGCTCATACCAGCATTCTTCCCTGCTTGGCACTCAGCATCAAGGGTTGGAATTGGGGGTTAAATCACCAAAAATTATTCCCAGGCACGGCGCCGCTGCTGCCCACTGCTCCCCTCACCTCCCAGGGGGTGAACAAGGGGATGGGTCAAATGCAGAGGACAAATTTCACCACACCTAGTGTGTGTGTGACAATCATTGGTACTTTAACTTAACTTTAACTTTACACTTACAAACTGTAGCACACAATAAAGCACATTTAATTAAAAAAATGTTATTATGGTCTTACCTTTACTTATAAATGTGGGAGAGTTGTGAATGAATGAAATATGAAATCCGCGCTGCATTCTGCAGGTGTACCTAATGTTGTGTCCCTGTTCACGGCCGCGCGAGCATTGTTGTTTTTGCACTTTTTGGCTTCTTGTTAAGTGACTTTTTTTGGGTGGATTCGGTCTTGCACGTGGAGGGTTTGGGTGTGGGCTTTGGTTGGTGTGGCGCTCCCGTCGGGCGATGCATTCTGCGGCGGGAGTGTTAACCGGCACCAGGAGGCGGGGTTATGAGACGAGCCTCACACAGTGTGTCTTGGCAGCAGTTTTATGATCGCTCAGCACTAAAAATACGTTACACACATACAGTTGTTGACAAAATACACTGTACATTATATAACTCAGCTAACTAAACTATGGAAATGTATAATATAATTCATATAGCAATACGGTCTCACTGCACAGCAGGCCAGCAGTTAGCCGAGTCATTGTGCACAATCCATGTTGAGGGCGAGGCACAACGCAGTGATGTGCCTCAACTGGCTGCTGATCACCGCACCGTCTCTTCTCAGTATTTGAACGGCAAATGTGAAAATAAAAATAATCTAAAACTGGTGAAGTTAAATGGAAAATAACTTTAGTATAATCACTGGATACATATAACAATTTAATGGTTTTTTTTCTCTTTTTACTTTTTTTTTTCTTTCCATGATGGCAGGTGAGGCCGTGCCTCCCCTGCCTCTAGTGACTGCACGCCACTGGTCACTGGGTGATTTCGATGTGAGTGGTAGAAGTAGCTCGTCATTCAAGACAACAGACAAGTGGTTTATCCAATCACATACAATGATTTTTTTACAAGGCCCCGCCTTCTGAAATACATCTCCTATTGAGAAGTCCCAAATCCTTGTGTAGAGCTCAGCGAACTACAAGGATCTGGCGAGAGTCAGGTTAGAATTTGTCACCATCTTGTCGACAATATGAGTAAATCAGGTCTATGACAGCTTATCATGCTTTGATTTGGGTCAAGTGCAGTATTTACTTGTATGACCCAATGCAAACAACCTTCACTGGTCATGGTGCAAAAAAAAAAATCTAACCTACACAAAATGCCAACAGACAGTCATACATAACACATATAACATAATTTGTGGATATCATGTCGTATCATTACACCCATTTAAATCCATTAAAAAGCATTATGGGAAAAATGTAAAACAAACTCCACACTTATCCATGTTTGGTGCATTTTAGCTGCTTGTTATTTCTGATTGATTACAAAACTTAAAGAAGGTCGTCACAGAAGTAAACAAGGTATGAGTCAAACTTTCACATACTCTTAATATCCAATTATATTAATTATATATCCATTATATTAATATAATATGTACATACTGTGTGTGTGTGTGTATATGTATATATATTACTGCCATATATATTGTGTATATATATATATTACTGCCATATATATTGTATATCACTTTACATGCATAGAGTTACTTTACATGCTTTCGGCCCTCGACCACATTTTTTTTAGCCCAAAGCGGTTTGGACACCACTAAAGTAAGAAATGCTTAATAAAGTTGAATAAAATAGTGCAAAGTGTGAAAATGTAAACATAGAGAAACCTGAGAGGAACTATTTTCTGCAGGTATAGTGGCAGGAAGTTAGGCTAAGGTGGTTTGGGATCAGCGGTCTTGGTGGGGACGAGCGCCTTGCATCATTTACAGAGCACATTAGTCTGACTACTAGTGGGGTGTAAAAAAAATAATCGAAAACTGATTTAAAAAAAAATAATTTATTGTTTACATTTTTTCCTTAAATCTGTCCTGTCCAGCCACTCAGACAAATTCTATTGTTGATGTAGAAGATCTATATCTGCTGTACAGATTTACTTTAGAAAAGAGAAGTGTTGGGTATTTGACTTTATTGAATGTTTGGGTGGAATTTTATTTAACAAAAAACTGTTTTAGTTTAGGTAATATAGACTTTTATCAGAGCTTTTTTATGGAGGAATGGAGTTAATCATATAACTTGCATCCAATGTTATTAAAAAAATATTGATTTTGAATTGACAAATTATTCTGTATCGAATCGTTACCCCCAATAATCGAATCCTGTGGTGCCCAATGATTCACAGCCTTGCTGACTACTATTTATTTACATACCATAATTGTTTCCAAACGGTGTCTGTAACACGGCAGTAAAACGGCCGATCAAACAAAACAGAAGTCATCGTCATGGACCCACTGGCTGCGGTAGCTAGCTCTCCAATCAGCTAAATAGACTCAATAACTCCACGGTGACGTTTTCGTGAATTTACTTAGGAATTTGTGAAACTGAAACAATACAAAAAAATGTCATTGTAAGTTAGTAATACTAACACAGATATTTGTAAACATGTTAGCATATTAGTTAATGACACTAGCTTGGTTTCATTACAATAGCACGTACAAATATGCATTAAACACTACTACAGACTTCACACATGGGACGGTTTAGTAAGTGAGAATAGTTTTAGTTATATTGCAAAATTTACAAACGTTGCTTGGTGTGCTGAAGTAGCCATACGAGTAGACACGCTATGGACGGCTTGAAGACTGAATGGTGCTCCGGTTGGGGGGGGGGGAAAACACCAAGAGTAAACTAATCCCAAAAGATGGCGCCGTACAAACAACAATGCACCATCTCATTGTGTTTGCTTGATATTTTTTACTTTGTATTATGGCCGTCAACAAAGAAAAATGACAATATATAATGATACTGTTTTAAACGCCCAGCCCTACTTGTTATGTATAATAACTTTTTAAGAACTTGGTAAAGTTACAACTTACGACATTTATAATATTGTCTTTTGTCAGTAGTTCCTGCATCATCTTTTGCGTGCCGAGTCATGTGACTCTGTTTCTCAATGCACTAATTCACCATTTCAGCCGCCCGCCGCCCCGCCTCCCCAGGCGTCCCAGGGCGAGGAGGGCGAAAGCGACACCTGCAGCATCTGCTTCGAGGCCTATACGACGGCGGGAGAGCATCGCATCGCTGCTCTGCGCTGCGGACACCTCTTCGGCTACACCTGCATCCACCGCTGGCTGACAGCTCAGCGCTCGGCCGGCAAATGTCCGCAGTGCAACAAGAAGGCCAAGCGCTCCGACATCTTGCGGCTCTACGCTCCCAAGCTGAGAGCCATGGACAACAGCGAGCACGAGAGCCTGAAGAAGCGAGTACACCTGCTTTTCTTTGCTTTGCAGGTGACCGCGTTTTGCTCAGTTTGTGTGTGTGTGTGTGTGTGTGTGCAGGGTCCTGGAGGAGGAGCAATCTCTGAGGAGGAAGGCCGAACTCGAATCGGCTCAGTACAAACTCAAACTCCAGGTGGTTAGCAACAAGTATGGACAAGCACAACAGGAACTCCAGGTATCACTTTTTCATTTTCATCTTCTCATTTGGGCTCCATCTGAGGCCCCGGGTCCTACATTGTGTGCCATTTCATGCATGAATATGTGCTGATATAATAAGGAAGGGTTGCTGTCAGTAGTTGATATCGATACATTTTCACAATCCTCGATACTTATTTGACACCATGAAAAAAAATTATTTTGTAATTCTTTACTTTCCAATCGAACTTTATTTGTAAAGCACTTTGAAAATAATCAGTGGACCAAAGTGTTTTGTAGCATAATGACTACAATACGCATAAACTAACAAAGAATCAACTAAAAACACATGGATAAAAAAGAATAAGTAAATCGAAGCACAAATAAAATGGAATCAATAAAAAAATTCAGGTAAAACCTAATAAAAAACCTAGGGCTGTCAAACGATTAAAGTATTTGTCTGCGATTAATCGCAGTTTGTTCATAGTTAACTCAGAATTAATCGCTGATCACAGTGTTTCCCACACATTCATTTATTTGTGGCGGCCCGCCACGAAAGAATTACGTCCGCCACAAATAAAATAATTTTTTTTAATTTTTTTTTATTTTATTTTATTTTTTTATTTTTTATTTTTTTGTCCTGTCCAGCTTCTCAGGCAAATCATATAGTTGATGTAGATGCCCATATAGGCTGTTCAGATTTACTTTACAAAAGAGAAGTGTAGGATACTTCTCTTGTTGCCTTATTTGTATTTGACCACTACTGTTTTCTGTTTATTTGTTACTGACTGTGGCAGGACACATCTGCCTCTGTTTCACTTTATGTTGCTGGTAAATAATATGGTTGTAGTAGAAGGCTAAAGTTAAATTATTTAGTATGCACTAATTAAAGGGGCAGAGCTTTAAGAGACATTTTAGCTTTTATACTTTATAAGATATATTTTTTGTAAGAACCACAACTAATAAATATATTTCAGTGAATAACTTATTGTTCAGATCTGTATATAAATATGTACATAAAGTGTTGTAATTATATTGTAAAATGGATGGATGGATGGACGTTTAAAACAAAACGGTTATTATTAATTAGTAAGTATATATTTTTTGAGCCTTTTTAGAGAAAATCATATCATTGTAGTAAATTATGCAAATTACTCGATGATGTCATGGTGACCACGCCCACAGCCACGCCCCCACCACCACAGGTATCTTGGCAGTTTATGGGAAACACTGGATCAATATAATTTTTTGTTATCATTAAGTGTACCCTAGACAATTTTTGAAAATGTTTTTATGACTGGACAATTAGTTTGCTTTAAATAAATGTTAAACATCATGCTTTTTTTAAGAGCTCAACAGGAAAATGGACATAAACCCGCTTTTAATGAGGATACAATAAATGAATAAAATACATGCAGTGCGTTTGTCTTGCCAGATTTTGTATTTTGTAGGAATACAGAATTTGTATTCCTGCTGTATGTGCACTTGCATCCAGAAGAGGAGCTACACTTGCATGTTAAGATACTGTAGTATTACAGAATTTGTATTCCTGCTGTAGGTGCACTTGCATCCAGAAGAGGAGCTACACTTGCATGTTAAGATACTGTAGTAATACAGAATTTGTATTCCTGCTATAGGAGCACTTGCATCCAGAGGAGGAGCTACACTTGCATGTTAAGATACTGTAGCAGTTTCACGCATTAATAACACAAAATGTGGACGGTTACAATCATGGTTTGATTGTCAAATATGTTTGTTTATATATTCTGTGATAGTCCTACCTAAGGTGGAAACTACCAAGTAGTTTTCACCTTCAAAACAAATAAAATATATTGATTGTTTTCAAAGAACTAGACATTGCAATTGCAGTTCAAATTTTGAATGAATGTTGAGGAGCCTAAGCCGAACTGAAATGCTAAGAGTTACCACGCTGGCCAGATAGCGCGAACTATCAAAAAATATGAGTTAAAAAATCTAGTATGCTAAAAGTACTATGCTAACAATAGCAAAACTGATTCCCGGGCGCGGCACCGCTGATGCCCACTGCTCTCCTCACCTCCCAGGGGGTGAACAAGGGGATGGGTCAAATGCAGAGGACAAATTTCACCACACCTAGTGTGTGTGTGACAATCATTGGTACTTTAACTTAACTTATAAATACCGCTAGCATTATTGAAATACCAAAATATATGACACTAAAGTGGTTACCTGTTATATTAGCGAAAACAATTTAGCATGCTAACTGTACCAAGCAACAAGTACCAAAATATATTACTCTAAGGTGTGTACCTGAAAAATGTTGAAAATGTTAGCCTGCTAACGTTACCATGCATCACCTACCAAAATATGACTGAGGTATATACCTACACAATGAGGTAAAAAATAAGTTAGCATGCTAACCGGTACTAGTAGCAAAACATTTGATGCTGCGGTGTATACCTGCAAAATTTGCCAAAAAGCTAACATGCCAGTATTAGAATGCTAACAAATGTCAAGTCGTTAAGAAATCAGCCACGGGCCACACTTTGGACACCCCTGATGCACATGACCAATGCAATATTTTTTTGTGATTAATGACATGAGTTAACTTGTTAAATTTGACAGCCCGATTTGTTTTGTTTTTTATATTTCTCCAATGTGCCATAAAAAAAAGTGTTAAAATACACGATCCTGGTCTTGCCTTGTCTTGCAGGAGCTTAGAGCTCAGATGGCACAAACTAGGAGGGGCTCAGCCGCCGTCTATTCCTCCTCCTCCTCATCGTCGCTCCACTGTGGCCCTGACCGACCCAAATTGGCGCCGTACGGCTTCTTCGATGCGGTGCTGGTGTCTCAAAATGGAGGCTGCCGTGTTTTGTCCTACTGCGAAGCCATGAGCTGCCTGCTGGCCTCACAGCCTTCGCCCCACGCCACACTCGTGCCCGGTGAGACCTTACTGTCCATCCAACAATCAGTGTCAGACTAACGCTGCAATTCTTGTGCGCTCCTGGTCAGGCTGGGGCGTGAAGAAAGTGAGCCTGGCCAACCTCAAGTCCAGCCAGTACATTCCCATCCACAGCAATCAGATCCGAGGTCTGTGCTTCAACAGACAGAACGACAGCCTGCTCCTGTCGGCCGCTCTGGACTGCACCATCAAACTCACCAGGTAACTCCAATAACGTGTGAATGATGTACCATATTTTTCGGAATATATGTCGCTCCGGCCGAAAATGCATAATAAAAAAGGGAAAAAACAAATATAAGTCGCACTGGAGTATAAGTCGCATTTTTGGGGGAAATTGATTTGATAAAACCCAACACCAAGAATAGACATTTGAAAGGCAATTTAAAATAAATTAAGAATAGTGAACAACAGGCTGAATAAGTGTACGTTATATGACGCATAAATAACCAACTGAGAACGTGCCTGGTATGTTAACGTAACATATTATGGTAAGAGTCATTCAAATAACTATAACATATAGAGCATGTTATACGTTTACCAAACAATCTGTCACTCCTAATCGCTAAATCCCATGAAATCTTATACGTCTAGTCTCTTACGTGAATGAGCTAAATAATATTATTTGATATTTTACGGTAATGTGTTAAAAATTTCACACATAAGTCGCTCCTGAGTATAAGTCGCAACCCCGGCCAAACTATGAAAAAAAAACTGCGACTTATAGTCCGAAAAATACGGTATGTGCGCAAGCCGCCGATAATGCGCCAGTCGAACCGAAATGCGAACGTTAGCATGCTGATGATTTGGATGCAGCAAGTACCAAATTGTATGACTCGGTGAGGCGTACAAATGTACAATTATCTTAACAAACTAGCATGCTAATAGTTAGCAAGTGTCATGTACCAAGTTATATGACTCTAAGGTGTACGGTTAGCAAGTTAACATTAGCATATATCAAGCACCAAGTCATATGACTCTGTGGTAAACGGTTGCAAAATTAGCACCTAAAAAAGTTAGCATGTTAACACATGTCAAGTACCAAGTTATATAACTGTACTGTAGCAAAATTGGCTTTAAAATGTTAGCCTGTGTACATTAGCACATGTTAAGCACCAAGTAATATGACCCTGTGGTAAATGGGTTGCAAAAATAGCACCTAAAAAGTTTGTATGTTGACCGGTACGCAGCTACAAAAAGGTTGGGGACCACTGCTGTAGGGTAAACAGTTGCAAAATTAGCACAAAAAAGTTTGCAGTTTAACCTACCGGTATGTCAAGTGCCAGGTTATATGACTCAGATGTACGCTGGCAGAATTGGCAAAAAAAAAAGTTAGAATGCTAACAGTTAGCATATGTAATGTACCAAGTTATATGACTCTAAGGTGAACGGTTGCCAAATTAGCACAAAAAAAAAAAAGTTAGCATGCTTTTCAACAGTCACACAATGATAAATAGATGAAAATTGGTGTAGAATCCTATAATGCTACAATGAGATGCATGAGCACCCTCTAGTGGCTGTGCAGGTTACTACACACCAAGTGTGTGTGTGTGTGTGTGTGTGTGTGTGTGTGTGTGTGTGTGTGTGTGTGTGTGTGTGTGTGTGTGTGTGTTCTGGCAATGCTTACTTAATGGGGACATCGCTCTGTTTACACCATGGGTGTCAAACTCTGGCCCGCGGGCCAAATTTGGCCCGCCGTTTAATTTCACTTGGCCCGTGAGATCATATCAAATTAACACTAGCGCTGGCCCGCCGATATCAAATCAATACTAGAGCTGGCCCGCCGATTATATACAGCGGCGGTGCCACAGTACAAATCTGATTCTCATATTTGCTAATTGTCATACTTGCAAGATCTCCAAGGAGATTCCCAATTTTCAGTGACCCTCCCGGGAAATCTAGTCACTTATTTGTCCCGCACAGCAATTGCTGGCCCCGGTTACTCAATATGTGCGACTCTGGCACGCACACAGAAGTGAATGCAAGGCATACTTGATCTTCAGCAATACAGGTTACACTAAAAAAAAACTTTAACATTGTTAGATATATACGCCACACTGTGAATCCACACCAAACAAGAATGACAAACACATTTCGGTAGAACATCCGCACCGTAACACAACATAAACACAACAAAACAAATACCCAGAATCCCATGCAGCCCTAACTCTTCTGGGCTCCAATATACACCCCCGCCCCCCCAACCCCGCCCACCTCAACCGACGCACGGAGGGAGGGGGGGAGGGCGGGGGTGTATATTGGAGCCCAGAAGAGTTAGGGCTGCATGGGATTCTGGGTATTTGTTTTGTTGTGTTTATGTTGTGTTACTGTGTGGATGTTCTCCCAAAATGTGTTTGTCATCCTTGTTTGGTGTCGGTTCACAGTGTGGTGCATATTTCTAACAGTGTTAAAGATATTTATGCGGGCACCGTCAGTGTAATCTGTATCGCTGTTGGCCAAGTATTCTTAGCGTTCAAACATAAATTATGAACGGGCCAGCACGTTGTGGGAATGGATGAAATGCAGTCGTGAGTACAGCTCGTGTAGGTCAACTTTGTTCGATAAAGAATATTGTCTTAACCCAAAGCTTAAGCCCCGACATTAGTGAACTAGCATCCAGGAAAAGACACCAGATAACTGGCTTGGGCACATCAGATTTGATCAGTATGTCGCAAACTGAGCAGTTTAAAGTTCTGAATGGTTGGTTTATTCATTGTTAATTATATTCACATTTATTAGCCTGTGGAAAAAGTTATTGTTGATATTTACCTCAGAAGGCTGCAAACAGAAAAGAGGCAATACATTTGTATTTAAATTGTATTAGATATGCCATTGATATTTTATAATTATTATTATTTGAAACTCGATTTTGCATGTCACTATAAAGTTATATAAGCCTTGCTTGTTCAATACTCAATGCAAAACTTGTTTGGGTCCCTATTAAAAGGTTAATTTGTTCAACCTTGGCCCGCGGCTTTGTTCAGTTTTAAATTTTGGCCCACTCTGTATTTGAGTTTGACACCCCTGGTTTACACAGTCACCTTTAGGGGACCTCTGACGGTATGGGGACAAAAAAAACAGGTCCCCTAAAGGGAAACCTTTTGAAATGATAGTCAGATCCATTCTGAAGATGCCTAAGTGATTTTTAAGCTTTGGCCCATAAAACATGTTTACTGGTTAGTTTGAGTGTGAGACATTTGCACAGCAGCCCCCTCATCGGGCTGTAGCTGGTACTGCACTCGCTGCTCTGCTCACACTTCTTCCGTGTATAGTTAATCACTTCCACCTGGTGAAACTTCCTATAAGAGGACAGCTGTAGTGCTGTATTCTGAGGATCATGTCATATTTAATTTGAACTTTTTTTTTTTAATGGTCCTCAGTAGTCCCGTATAAATTTGTGTGAATTACGCAAAATTATTTGAATTTGGTCCCCATGAACCATATTAACTCTTTTTCCCCAGGGTCCCCAGTAAGAATGATCAGCACATTACTTCATCAATCCAGAGATTTAAAGACGTGTATGAGCTAACTGGGCAGTGCCCATTTTACCTCTCTTTTTTTTTTATGCCTCCACAACCTGTAGAAAGGGTGCTCCCCACAAGTGATGATCAAAAACTTGGTCCCCATTCCAAATGATAACCAGTATGTGTGTGTTTTTTTTTTTTTTTTTGCAGCCTGCTAACCAACACGGTGGTTCAGACTTACAACACGGGCAAGCCCGTGTGGAGCTGCTGCTGGTGTTTGGACAGCACCAACTACGTCTACGCAGGCTTGAGCAACGGCTCGGTGCTGGTCTACGACATCAGAGACACCAGTACGCATGTCCAGGAGCTGGAGCCGCTGCGCTCCAAGTCTGTGCCTTTTTTTATTTATTTTTTTATAAACACCCAACAATGTCAAAACGCCAGGAACCAACATCCAACATCATTCCTTCCAGGGCCCAGGTGGCGTCTCTATGCTACGTCCCGAAGGCGGCGTCCAGCTCGTTCCCATGCGGCGGGCTGATCGCCGGCTCCCCGGGCGGCGGCTGCTTCTGGGAGCAGGTCAACGATAGCACGTACAAGCCGCACATGCTGCCGCTGGAGGCGGGGGGCTGCACCGACATCCAGGTGGAGACGGAGAGCCGGCACTGCTTGGTCACCTACCGACCAAGTGAGAACCTTTCGCCGCATACCCGGCCATCTTTCCTCTCTCTACCGGCGGTGACGCTCTCTCTCCTGCAGGCCGCTTCAACCCCAATCTGCGCTGCGTCCTGATGGCCCTGACCCGGACCCCCCCGGAGGACCTCAACCAGCCGCCCGGCTGCTGCTGCTCGCCCGTGCAGACGTTCACCGCCGGCTCGTCCTGCAAGCACCTCACCAAGAACGCCATCTTCACCAGCCCAGATGGAGGCGGGGCTCTGGTGTGCGCCGGAGACGAGGCGTCCAACTCCACCATGGTACGATCGCAACTAGAGATGTCCGATAATGGCTTTTTTGCCGATATTCCGATATTGTCCAACTCTTAATTACTGATTCCGATATCAACCGATACCGATATATACCGTCGTGGAATCAACACATTATTATGCCTAATTTTGTTGTGATGCCCCGTTGGATGCATTACCCAAAATAAATCAATGCCAACATGGCACTGCCATATTTATTATTGAAGTCACAAAGTGCATTCTTTTTTTTAACATGCCTCAAAACAGCAGCTTGGATTTTGGGACATGCTCTCCCTGAGAGAGCATGAGGTGGTTCAGGTGGGCGGGGTTAGCGGGGGGTGTATATTGTAGGGTCCCGGAAGAGTTAGTGCTGCAAGGGGTTCTGGGTATTTGTTCTGTTATGTTTAGGGCTGCAACAACTAATCGATTAAAATCGATTATAAAAATAGTTGGCGATTAATTTAGTCATCGATTCGTTGGATTTGTGCTATGCTCATGCGCAGAGGCAAAATATTTTTATTTTTTTATTTTTTATAAACCTTTATTTATAAACTGCAACATGTACAAACAGCTGAGAAACAATAATCAAAATAAGTATGGTGCCAGTATGCTGTTTTTTTTCAATAAAATACTGGAAAGGATAAAAATGTAGTTTGTCTCTTTTATCCGATTATTAATCGATTAATCGAAGTAATAATCGACAATCAAATTAATCGTTAGTTGCAGCCCTAGTTGTGTTTATGTTGTGTTACGGTGCGGATGTTCTCCCGAAATGTGTTTGTCATTCTTGTTTGGTGTGGGTTCACAGTGTGGCGCTTATTTGTAACAGTGTTAAAGTTGTTTATACGGCTACCCTCAGTGTGACCTGTATGGCTGTTGACCAAGTATGCGTTGCATTGACTTGTGTGTGTGAAAAGCCGTAGATAATATGTGAATGGGCCGGCACGCAAAGGCAGTGCCTTTAAGGTTTATTGGCGCTCTGTTCTTCTCCCTACGTCCGTGTACCACTCCTTATAGCGGCGTTTTAAAAAGTCATAAATTTTACTTTTTGAAACCGATAATTTCCGATATTACATTTTAAAGCATTTATCGGCCGATATTATCGGACATCTCTAATCGCAACCTTCCTCCTTCACCATTGTCTCGTTCTGCTCAGCCTCCTGTGGCTTTCACAATAAAATTCTGACCGCCACTCCTTTAGGTGTGGGAGGCGGCTGGCGGCGCTCTCCTCAGAAGCTTCCCGCCGACCTGCCGGTGCTGGACATTGCGCCGCTCAGGGCGAGCGGCGACAACTACCTAGTGGCGCTCACGGAGAAGATGATGAAGCTGTACAAGTGGAAGTGAGCGAGCGTTATGTTTACAATAACTGAATCAAGATTCAGTCCTTTTTATTTTGAAATGGTCAGGGGACCTTTGAGCAACATGTTGTCTAAAAACAAATCACCAAAAAACTGTTTTTGTGTGCCACACGTGTCATGTGACCATCAAGCGAGGCAAAGAGGCGGCAAATAGACTCGGTCGTCCTGATTTTTAATGTTGGCCTGTCTTTATTTACCAGGCAAACATTTCACTGTTAAATATTTTAATGCGGAAAAACAGGTTTTCAGTGTCCTTCTCAGACGTCTGAGTGGCCCTGAACTCAGCACCAGCAGCACCCAGCTTGGTTGAACTGCTCAGCAATGTTAGGGTTTGTACAATAAAACACCACCAAATACCGTCTTTACTACTCTTTAATACTCTGAACGAGTGCTTCAAATGTCCCAAAGGGCATTTATTGTACTGTATGTATATGTGTAAATATATATATGTTTGTATGTATCATTCCTAGTTTTCATTTCAAGTCAATAAATACATTTTATGTCTTGACAGGCGACGTTGAGAGGTGAATCTTATTCTGAAAAAAAAACAGACTTTGTCTTTTCAGTTTACATCACCAATAAAAATCAGTAAAAGATTTTATTGCATTGGATCAGAGAGTGCAGGAACTAAAAATTCAGAACAGTAGACAAGGGTTTCTGCGGGTCGTTAAAAAGATTTCAGTGGATTTAGCGCATGTTGAGGCCTGAAACGGCATTGAAAAGCATTAAATTTGATGTCCAGAGGTATTTAGAAAAAGGTATAGCAGTAAGTTCACACATGCTATTAGATAATTACAAGTCGGTAATTAAAGGCAGGCCCCAGTTAATTGCCTAATTTCTTTAGCGTTATTAACAAGGCAACTTCTGCTGTCACCACAACTGGCAGCTGCTGCTACCACTACAAAAAATAAATATGTTCTCAGTTTAAACAGTCTTGTAAGCCATTTCTATTTCACTAGAGTAAAAGTTTCAACTATTCAATCATTGTCAAATTCTTACATAAGACAGTTGTAATCTTTTGAAATATATATACAGTACAAGCCAAAGGTTTGGACACACCTTCTCCTCATTCAATGCGTTTTCTTTATTTTCATGACTATTTACATGCCCGAATGCAGCTGAGATAGGCTCCAGCACCCACCGCAACCCTGAAAGGGACAAGCGGTAGGAAATGGATGGATGGATGGATTGTCACTGAAGGCATCAAAAATATGAATGAACACATGTGGAGTTATGTACTCAGCAAAAAAGGTGAAATAACTGAAAACATGTTCTATATTCTAGTTTCTTCAAAATAGCCACCCTTTGCTCTGATTACTGCTTTGCACACTCTTGGGATTCTCTCGATTGAGCTTCAAGCACACCTGTGAAGTGGAAACCATTTCAGGTGACTCCCTCTTGAAGCTCTTCGAGAAAATGCGAAGATTGTGCAAAAAAAGTAATCAGAGAAAAGGGTGGCTATTTTGAAGAAACCAGAATATAAAATATGTTTTCAGTTATTTCACCTTTTTTTCTTGTTAAGTACATAACTCCACATGTGTTCATTCATAGTTTTGATGCCTTCAGTGACAATCTACAATGTAAATAGTCATGAAAATAAAGAAAACACATTGAATGAGAAAGTGTGTCCAAACTTTTGGCCTGTACTGTATATATAGCTGAGGTAACATCTGTAACAATTTAAACCAGTGTTATCTGTATATATATATATATATATATATATATATATATTATATATATATATATATATATATATATATATATATATATATATATATATATATATATATATATGTATGTATGTATGTATGTATGTATGTATGTATGTATGTATGTATGTATGTATGTATGTATGTATGTATGTATGTATGTATGTATGTATGTATGTATGTATGTATGTATGTATGTATGTATGTATGTATGTATGTATGTATGTATGTATGTATGTATGTATATATATATATGTATGTATGTATGTATGTATGTATGTATGTATGTATGTATGTGTGCATATATGTATATTTATGTATATATGTGTGCATATATTTATGTAAATGTATATATACACACACATATATGTATATACACTCATATACATACCCATATATATATATATATATATATATATATATATATATATATATATATATATATATATACACACGCGTGTATGTATATATAATGTGTGTGTATATGGATATATACATGTGTGTATATTTGTATATACATGTGTAATTATATATATTTATACATCATATGATATGTATATAATAATATATATATTATACTATACATACTACATAAATATATTATTAGATATATAAATATATGTTATCTGTATTTGATTTATATACATTTTTATTTTATTTATTTATTGTATTTGGAGTCACTTTTCATGTTCATTATTCTAAAGGATAGTAGTTTAAGAGCGCACTGCTGTTAGATGGAGACAGGTGTGGACAATATTGGAGACACTTGTCCCCACGCTAAAAGTAAACAGCTAAGGAGAAAAACTCTATGATGTTGCTTTCATTTTGACAATACAGCATCCATCAGCTGCTGTGACAGAGTTAATGAGGAGAGAAAACACGCTGTCACTCCTGTTTTGTTGTTGTTGTTGTTGTTGGCCAAACTGTTGTACTGAACCACAAGGGGGCGTTGGAGAAGAACACATCTTGTTTATTAGCCAAACTGCTTTGTGTTTTATTTTGATATCAAAAAGTAATCGCCATGTTTTTTTTTCATGTCACATAGATATTACTTTAAAAACCATTTGACACATCATTTTGTTAGTTGTATTGCGTGTAGTTAATTCCTATACGACATATTTCTGCTCAAACTCTTAATGGATCTGTCCCGATACAGCATCTACATGTACATAACTTTAAAAAAATAATGATTTAAAAAAAATACTTCCCTCTATCAAAAGGTAAAAATAGAGTTAAAGGCATCATCAGAATCAGAATCAGAAATACTTTATTAATCCCTGAGGGGAAATTAAAATTTTCAGCACAATCCCATTCAAGATCAGACAAACATTACATGAAGTGACAAAAATCTGACAAGTTTATATTAATAATGAATACAAAAAAACTGAATGTGTGCATGCATGCTTTGGAGTTCCTGCCTGGAAAGAAAATAATGTTTGCCTTGGTGCCCTTCTAACTTGCCTTGGTGCCTTAAATATGAGCCCTCCTTTAAAAACCTCTAAATAAAGGCTTAGTGGCCACATGCGTGGACAGCACCTTTTAGCTCTTATTTCCAAAATTGTGTACACTACTGAATTGGGGTCTTGTGGCCGCTTATGTGGACACTTATACTGCCATCTGGTGGTGTCAGAAGAGTATAACATACAATGGAATTTGGGGAAAAAAAGTATAAAAATAAGAATTAGCATGTCACTACACATGAAGTACACGTTTGTTACTTATGGACTATCCATCCATCCATTTTTCTACCGCTTGTCCCTTTTTGAGGTCGCGGGGGGTGCTGGGGTCTATCTCAGCTGCATTCGGACTAAGTACATCTAATCAAAAGATGATTCTTAGTTTTTATTCTAATTAGGGTCCAATTAGGGCTGCAACAACTAATCGATTAAAATCGATTATAAAAAATAGTTGGCGATTAATTTAGTCATTGATTCGTTAGATCTATGCTATGCGCATTTTTTAAAAATGTTTAATTATTTTTTTTATAAACCTTTATTTATAAACTGCAACATGTACAAACAGCTGAGAAACAATAATCAAAATAAGTATGGTGCCAGTATGCTGTTTTTTCCCCCAATAAAATACTGGAAAGGATAGAAATGCAGTTTGTCTCTTTTATCCGATTATTAATCGAAGTAATAATCGACAGATTATTGGTTATCAAATTAAACGTTAGTTGCAGCCCTAGGTCCAATAAGCCCAAATAGCAAAGAGAAATTAAAAAAAAGGGATGTCCGATATTGTCCAACTCTTAATTACCGATACCGATATCAACCGATACCGATATCAACCGATACCGTGCTCGCGAGCAACATGGTCGATGTTGCTTGGGATCGCTTCAAAACGGCGTTCCTAAAGATACTAAATGACATGGCTCCCGTGAAAACAGTCAGGATCAAAGCCCGCTCGGAACCATGGATGAATCCGGACCTATTAGCTGCCATAAAAGACAGAGACAGGAAATACTCTGAATACCAAAAATGTAAAACAGAAGTAGATAAACAACCCAATAATATGAACCTCAAATTACTCCTTTCAACTCTCAAAAAGCAATGCAATAAATTAAGAAATAAGTGAACCAACCTGACTAAATCCTTAAAAAAAAATTACATTAACGACAAAATAGAGGAAAACACAAATAAGCCACGTGAGCTCTGGAAAATTCTCAACAACCAGCTTCCTGGTTGCAGCCAGAAACTTAAAACAAGACTCACCAACATCAGCATCAAGGAGGGTGACTCCCTCATTACAGACAAAATGGAGGTAGCTAGCAGACTTAACATCTTTTTCACCAGCATAGCCGCAACTCTTGTCAACAAGCTGTCCCACCACTCTGGTCGCTTTGGTGTAGAACACATTAAAGCCTTCTACAGAAAGCTAGGAGCAGTGTTGGGACTAACGCGTTACAAAGTAACGCGTTACTGTAACGCCGTTAGTTTTGGCGGTAACTAGTAATCTAACGCGTTATTTTTTATATTCAGTAACTCAGTTACCGTTACTACATGATGCGTTACTGCGTTATTTTACGTTATTTTTTATGTAGTATCGGCTAGAAACTGAAGATCTGAGTGTGTTTTGTGGCAGCGCTGCGGTGGGAAAAAAAAGGCGTACGTGCTTTGTGTGGGTGGGGGCGGGGGGGACTCCCATACCGTAGTTGAGGAGCGCAGGGGAGACGTTCCTTCAGGGCTAACAACCTTCACTTTACCCGGAAGTGGTCTTTACAGCTGAGGGTGAATGACGAGGCCGGCGGTTTGTTGCAACTTTGTGACTTTATTGGACGCAGCCATCCAGCAAGCTAGAGAGAGCACCTGCACGCACTCACTGTCCCGCTCGCTCACTTCTCTCGCCCACTCACTCACTGACGTCACTCACCCACATGCTGTCATATCTTAAAGGGCCACACACACACACACATACGCTACTATCATAACAACTAACAAGACATATCAAGGCGAAGCCAAGAGTCGATTTTTTTAACAAGGAGAAATTCTCAATTCTTTTCTTTTGTCGAGCACAAAGAAAATAACATTTTAGTTAAATGTAAGTTGTGTCTTGGATCAAATATCCTATCTACTTCAAGTTCAAGTTAAAGTGCCATTATGTTGCAGCTATTTAAAATAGTTTTGTCAATTTGTTCTGGCCAGAAACAAATTGGCCTTTGAAACATATCTTTGTCTTTGTGTGTTGTATGTAGAGCACATTGCTTAGCAGAGTTCAGAGATGCAAATGCATGTCAAGTTGATCAACACATTGTATTATTCTCCAGTGCAATAACAGTACTGAAATGAAGGCTAAAGGGCATTAATGGGAGCTTTTAAAAAAGAAAAGAAAAAAAGAAGTAACTAAATAGTTACTTTTCAAAGTAACGCATTACTTTTTGGTGTAAGTAACTGAGTTAGTAACTTAGTTACTTTTGAAATGAAGTAACTAGTAACTATAACTCATTACTGGTTTTCAGTAACTAACCCAACACTGGCTAGGAGTATCCAACGATGATTTCAAATTAGAAATGGTACAGCTGATGAGGTGTTTAAAAAATTGAGCGCGCTCCACCCTAACAAGGCCACCGGCCTTGATAATATTCCCTCCAGATTCCTCAGGGACTCTGCCTCCATCATTGCCCCGATCATCACGCACATAATAAACCTATCAATTACACAAGGCCAAGTACCAAAAGATTTTAAGATAGCAAGAGTAACTCCCCTCTTTAAAAAAGGAAGCAAATTGGAACCTGGCAACTACCGACCTGTTTCTATTCTCAGTTCCGTTTCGAAAGTAATGGAGAAAATAGTTTATGAACAGGTCGATAGTTACCTTGCCACTAATAAACTCATTTACAAATTCCAATCCGCCTTCAGAACTAACCACTCCACTGACACATGCCTTCTCTATCTGACCGACCACATCAAACATGAGGTGGACGCGGGCAAATACTGCGGCATGGTCATGCTGGACCTTCAGAAGGCCTTTGACACCGTTAACCACGCTATACTGTTGGATAAGCTCAGAGCAATCGGATTTAACAAAACCTCATGGAGCTGGATGCAATCTTACTTGGAGGGGAGGGAGCAGGTGGTAGAGGTGAACGGCACAGTGTCCCCCCCCCCCCCCCCCCCCCCCCCCCCCTCTCGGTGAGCTGTGGAGTCCCCCAAGGCAGTATATTGGGACCTTTACTGTTCCTAATATACATAAACGACATGTCATCGGCATGCGACTGTGAATTGTTTGTTTGCGGATGACTCTGCCTTGCTGGTATCCGGCAAGGACAAGTCACAGGTGGAGAAAATCCTCAGTGCTGAGCTCTGTAGAACTTGCACCTGGCTCGCTGACAACAAGCTATCCATACACTTGGGTAAAACAGAATCCATCCTGTTTGGGTCCCACATCAACCTTAAGAAAGTCAATGACTTCACCATAAAAGTAGGTGACATTGTTATCACCAGGAAAGATGAGGTCACCCACCTAGGTTCCATTCTAGAGGCTAACCTTTCCTGTGATAAAATGGCAACCAAGGTAATCAAAAAGGTTTACCAACGAACGAGATTTCTCTACAGAATTTCCTCTCTGGTCAACAAAAGCACCTGGAGGATTCTGGCGGGAACTCTCGTTCAACCCTTTTTCGATTACGCATGCACCTCCTGGTACCCCAGCACCTCCAAAACCCTCAAATCTAAACTCCAAACATCTCAGAACAAGCTAGTCAGGTTACTTCTAGACCTCCACCCCAGATCCCACCTCACTCCTACCCACTTCTCTAAAGTGGGCTGGCTCAAGGTGGAAGACAGAGTTAAACAACTTGCACTGAGCCTAGTCTATAAAATCTGCTACACCTCCCTGATACCGAAGTACATGTCAAACTACTTCCTTAACGTAAATGACCGCCATAACCACAACACCAGGGGGAGCTCCAGAATCAGAATCAGAATAGTTTTATTGCCATTGTTTGAGAACGGGTTCACAAACTAGGAATTTTTCTTGGTGCAAACGTGCGACATAAAACACTTATAACACATATTTGGTAATAAAAAGGGCTGTAACTGAGCTATCAGATAGACTTAGAAGGAATTCAAGGAGCTGCTGTTAGGAGTTATTGTTCATTTGCCTGATGGCCGAGGGGAAAAAAACTGTTCAGGTGGCGGGAGGTGTGGGTCTGGATGGAGCGTAGTCTCCTGCCTGAGGGGAGAGGGGAGAATAGTGTGTGTCCAGGGTGAGAAGAGTCAGCTGTGATCCGACCCACACGCCTCCTGGTCCTGGAGGAGAACAAGTCCTGGAGGCATGGGAGCTTGCAGCCAATCACCTTCTCAGCAGCACGTACGATGCGCTGCAGTCTATTCTTATCCTGGACTGTGGCGCCGGGGAACCACACTGTGATGGAGGAGGTCAGGATGGACTCTATGATGGCTGAGTAAAACTGCACCAGCATCTCGGTCGGCACCTTAAGTTTCCTCAGCTGCC
The DNA here is from genome assembly GCF_033978785.1 of Entelurus aequoreus. Taxonomy (NCBI): domain Eukaryota; kingdom Metazoa; phylum Chordata; class Actinopteri; order Syngnathiformes; family Syngnathidae; genus Entelurus; species Entelurus aequoreus. The sequence continues at coordinate 81,238,185 of NC_084733.1, forward strand.
GCAGGAAGTACATCCTCGGCTGGGCCTTCTTGATGAGGGAGCTGATGGTCAGCTCCCACTTGAGGTCCTGGGTGATGATGGTGCCCAAGAAACGGAAGGAGTCCACAATGGGGACGGGGGTGGGAGAGTCAATCAGGGTGAGGGGGGATGGTGGGGCTGTGACTTTCCTGAAGTCCATGATCATCTCCACTGTTTTCTGGGCGTTCAGCTCCAGGTTGTTGAGGCTGCACCAGGACGTCAGCCGGTCCACCTCTCTCCTGTAGGCGGACTCATCGCCATTCGAGATGAGCCCGATGAGGGTGGTGTCATCCGCAAACTTGAGCAGTTTTACGGATTGGTGACTGGAGGTGCAGCAGTTTGTATACAGGGAGAAGAGCCAGGGGGAGAGTACACAGCCCTGAGGAGTACCAGTGTTTGTGGTTCGACTGTCCGAGACAATCTTCCCCAACCGTACGTGCTGTCTTCGGTCTGTCAGGAAGTCATTAATCCAACTGCAGAGGGAGTCGGGCACGCTGAGCTGGTAGAGCTTGTCTCGTAGCAGTCCAGGGAGGATGGTGTTGAAGGCAGAGCTGAAGTCCACAAACAGGATCCTAGCGTAGGTTCCTGGGGGGTCCAGATGCTCCAGGATGAAGTGGAGGGCCAGGTTCACTGCATCATCCATAGACCTGTTGGCTCTGTAGGCGAACTGCAGTGGGTCCAGGAGGGGGGCGGTGATGTCCTTGAGGTGGGGCAGGACCAAGCGCTCAAAGGACTTTATGACCACAGACGTCAGCGCGACCGGCCTGTAGTCATTTAGTCCTGTGATCCGTGCTTTCTTGGGGACAGGGACAATGGTAGAGGTCTTAAAGCAGGACGGCACGCGGCATAGCTCCAGAGAGGTGTTAAAAATGTCAGTGAAGACAGGAGCCAGCTGGTCCGCACAGTGTCTGAGAGTGGAGGGGGAGACACCATCCGGCCCGGGGGCCTTCCGCGTATTCAGCTTCAAGAACTGCCGGCGTACATCCTCTTCTTTGATGGAGAGGGTCTTTACAGTCTTATGATGTTTTTGGAGTCCTTTGAGTCCTTTAACTCCTTTAATGAAGTGCTGGCATTGGTGGGGAGGGTGATGGTGGGGGGAGCATGGCTGTGATGAGCTGAAGGCCGTTCATGACGACAGTAATGTGTGTTGAGGCCCTGAGCGAGAGTCCGGTCATTCGGTCATTCAGGGCCTGGGGGGTTTTGGGCTTATAGTTCGTAAGGGCCCTTAGACCTCTCCAAACTGCCGCAGAATCATTGGAGCGGAACTGTTCCTGTAGACGGTTAGAGTACACAGATTTAGCTTTCACCACTTCCCTGGTGAAGTGGTAACTAACCACTAACCACTAACCACGTTAAACCCAGATTCCGAACTAACAAAGGTCTTAACTCATTCTCTTTCTATGCCACATCAATGTGGAATGCGCTCCCAACAGGTATAAAAGAAAGGGCATCTCTATCCTCCTTCAAAACCGCAATAAAAGTTCACCTCCAGGCAGCTACAACCCTAAACTAACACCCTCCCCGGATTGCTAATAATCAAATGTAAACAATCAAATGCAGATACTTTTTCTTATGCCTTCTGATATCTCTATCTCTATCTCTCTCTCTCTCTCTCTCTCTCTCTCTCTCTCTCTCTCTCTCTCTCTCTCTCTCTCTCTCTCTCTCTCTCTCTCTCTCTCTCTCTATCTATGTCCACTACTTGATGTCCATATCCTACCCCCCCCTCCACACCCCTGATTGTAAATAATGTAAATAATTCAATGTGATTATCTTGTGTGATGACTGTATTGGATAGATAGATAGTACTTTATTATGATAATAGTATATATGATAGTATATATCTGTATCATGAATCAATTTAAGTGGATATACTTAAACAAGTTGAAAAACTTATTCGGGTGTTACCATTTAGTGGTCAATTGTACGGAATATGTACTTCACTGTGCAACCTACTAATAAAAGTCTCAATCAATAAAAAAAAACACGATATACACAGTCGTGGAATTAACACATTATTATGCCTAATTTGGACAACCAGGTATGGTGAAGATAAGGTCCTTTTTAAAAAAAAATGAATTAAGATAAATAAATTAAAAACATTTTCTTGAATAAAAAAGAAAGTAAAACAATATAAAAACAGTTACATAGAAACTAGTAATTAATGAAAATTAGTCCAATTAACTGTTAAAGGTTAGTACTATTAGTGGACCAGCAGCACGCACAATCATGTGTGCTTACGGACTGTATCCCTTGCAGACTGTATTGATATATATTGATATATAATGTAAGAAGCAGAATATTAATAACAGAAAGAAACAAGCCTTTTGTGTGAATGAGTGTAAATGGTTGGTGCACTAATTGTAAGTGTATCTTGTGTTTTTTATGTTGATTTGATAAAAATAAAAAAAATATATAAAAAAACGATACCGATAATTTCCGATACGACATTTTAAAGCAGGGGTCCCCAAACTACGGCCCAGCGTCCAAAATCAGGCCCGCGGGAAGTCCCAAGTATAAAAAAAATTAAATAAATAAAAATAAAAATTATTTGTTTCTGTCTTTTCTTATCCACTTTGTACCGCTTGCTACTCACGGTGTCTCCTAGCCGCTCAGGCAAATCATATTGTCTAAAAATGCATTTTCTCATCGATAACGTGACATCATTGCGCGCGCGGAAAGTGCGCTATATATATCTAATATATATATATCTATATCTATATTTATATATATATATATATATATATAATATAAATCAAATATATATATCTAATATATATATATATATATACTGTATATATATATATATACATATACTGTATATATATATATATATATATATATACATCCATCCATTCATTTTCTACCGCTTATTCCCTTCGGGGTCGCGGGGGGCGCTGGAGCCTATCTCAGCTACAATCGGGCGGAAGGCGGGGTACACTCTGGACAAGTTGCCACCTCATCGCAGGGCCAACACAGATAGACAGACAACATTCACACTCACATATATATATATATATACAGCCCGGCCCCCGGCCAAATTGTTTTAACCCAATGCGGCCCCCAAGTCAAAAAGTTTGGAGACCCCTGTTTTAAAGCATTTATCGGACGATAATATTGGCAGGCCGATATTATCGGACATCTCTAAAAAAAAGTATGTAAACAAACAGCTTGGGCGTAAGAGGTTTTAAGGCAACACTTGCCTTGACCTTAAAAAGTTAAAATTCGAGGCCGGACATTACATAGCGTCTTTAATTGGGTTTATATAGTTACGGAAAAAACTATGACAATATCCAAAGGGCTTCTGTGATTGGACGACTGTCAGCCTGAACCCACACGTGCTCATTAATTATTCATGACGCAGCCTGGAGAGAAAACTTCCGGTGGTCAAAATCCCAGACATCCCTGAACGCAGCAGCAGGCTGAGCGAAGATGGCGGACTGTGTACGTGTTCCTCTGCTGCTGCTTTTCATCTGCTCCTTGCCGCTTTTCTACCCGTCCCAAGCCGAAAACACCGGCCTCGGCAAAGCCCGGTCCAATGCTGGTAGCCTCCAGAACCAGCCTGGTGGCGCGGCTCCGGCCGCGATGAACGCGGGAGCCGCCGAGAGGATCCTGGGCGCCGGGGCCTCGGCGCCGAGGAAGCGTTCTACCGGCTGGAAGTTGTCCGAGGAGGCGGTGTGCAGGGACGACCTGACGCGGCTGTGCACCAAGGAGTCCTGGAACAACAACCTGGCGGTGCTCGAGTGTCTGCAGGACAAGAAGGATGTGAGTCAGCCGGAGAAATGCCGGGGATTTAGGCGAGGGTGTGCCAGCTAGCCCAGTTAGCCACATGCTAGCACACAGACAACGTCACGCGGAACTCCAATCATTAAGCCCACAACTTCTACTTTGTCGCCGCGTTGTCCAAATAATAACTAACGTATTACATATTTGAAGGTAGTACCCGAACCACAAAACTATGTGGCTCAGTTCGGCGCGGTGCAATAACAACAAATAGTCTCTTTGTGTGCCCGAGGTGTCACTTTAAGAACATTGTCTATGGCACAAGTGTCGAACTCAAAGCCCGGGGGCCACATTTTGCCAGCAACATAATTTTAAACGGCCCGCTAACGTTTTGGAAATAATAAGCTTCGATAAAGTATCTTATTTTTTTCTCACTAAATGTATTTATGCCCATTATTACAGAAAAATATATGTACTGCATGAAGTTGCACATTTAAACTCTATTATTATCCATAATTATAATATTATTATTATTATTAGAGATGTCCAATAAAGGCTTTTTTGCCGGTATCCGTTATTGTCCTACTCTTAATTACTGATTACGATATTAACCGATACCGATATATACAGCGAGTTCCGTTGCATCACTACTGTGTACTACTGCAGTATCTTGTAACAGACACTTCCACTGTAATATATGCTAACATTTTGTTCCTATCTATAATTGTATTTACTAGAGGTGCAACAGTACAGGTAACCCACGCTACGGTCCTTACCTGATTTTAGGGCCACGGTTTTGCTTCTTTTTCGGTACGTTTTGTGTAAGTAGAGAAAACTACTTTTTTTCCTCTCAAAGTTATTTAGTTTTTTTGCTTCTCATCACAAACATTCTGCAGTAAACAAAGTATTTTTGGTATAGTGAATACTATAAGACTTTTATTACAACTAAATATTTACTACACAACACTTTCAAATGGTAAATGATAGAGATGTCCGATAATGACTTTTTTGTCGACATCCGATATTGTCCAACTCTTATTTACCGATTCCGATATCAACCGATACCGATATATACAGTCGTGGAATTAACACATTATAATGCCTAATTTTGTTATGATGCCCCGCTGGATGCATTAAACAATGTAACAAGGTTTTCCAAAATAAATCAACTCAAGTTATGGAAAAAAATGCCAACATGGCACTGCCATATTTATTATTGAAGTCACAAAGTGCATTATTTTTTTTAACATGCCTCAAAACAGCATCTTGGAATTTGGGACGTGCTCTCCCTGAGAGAGCATGAGGAGGTTGAGGTGGGCGGGGTTGAGGTGGGGGGTAGCGGGGGGTGTATATTGTAGCGTCCCGGAAGAGTTAGTGCTGCAAGGGGTTCTGGGCACCGTATTTTTCGGAGTATAAGTCGCTCTGGAGTATAAGTCGCACCCGCCGAAAATGCATAATAAAGAAGGAAAAAATCATATAAGTCGCACTGGAGTATAAGTCGCATTTTTGGGGGAAATTTATTTGATAAAACCCAACACCAAGAATAGACATTTGAAAGGCAATTTAAAATAAATAAAGAATAGTGAACAACAGGCTGAATAAGTGTACGTTATATGACGCATAAATAACCAACTGAGAATGTGCCTGGTATGTTAACGTAACATATTATGGTAAGAGTCATTCAAATAACTATAACATATAGAACATGCTATACGTTTACCAAACATTCTGTCACTCCTAATCGCTAAATCCCATGAAATCTTATACGTCTAGTCTCTTACGTGAATGAGCTAAATAATATTATTTGATATTTTACGGTAATGTGTTAATAATTTCACACATAAGTCACTCCTGAGTATAAGTCGCACCCCTGGCCAAACTATGAAAAAAACTCAGACTTACAGTCCGAAAAATACTGTATTTGTTCTGTTGTGTTTATGTTGTGTTACGGTGCGGATGTTCTCCCGAAATGTGTTTGTCATTCTTGTTTGGTGTGGGTTCACAGTGTGGCGCATATTTGTAACAGTGTTAAAGTTGTTTATACGGTCACCCTCAGTGTGACCTGTATGGCTGTTGACCAAGTATGCTTGCATTCACTTTTGTGTGTGAACAGCCGTAGATATTATGTGATTGGGCCGGCACACAAAGGCAGTGCCTTTAAGGTTTATTGGCGCTCTGTACTTCTCCCTACATCCGTGTACCACTCCGTACAGCGGCGTTTTGGTCATCAATTTTACTTTTTGAAACCGATACCAATAATTTCCGGTATTACATTTTAAAGCATTTATCGGCCGATCATATCGGCAGTCTGATATTATCGGACATCTCTAATCATTATTATTAATTAATATTAATAATTCATATTATTAAACATTATAACATACATCCATCAATATAACATACATCCATAAACGTGGATGCATATGCAAAAGTGAAATATATATTTATCTGTACAGTAATCTATTAATTTATATCTGCACCTTATTGCTCTTTTATCCTGCACTACCATGAGCTAATGCAACGAAATTTCGTTCTTATCTGTACTGTAAAGTTCAAATTTGAATGACAATAAAAGGAAGTCTAAGTCTAATTAGGGCTGGGCGATACATCAAGTTTGTAAGGTATATCGATATATTTTTAAACAAGATATGAATTAAGAAATAAATTCTGGCAAATGAGCTGTCAGTTTTTTCCCTGTAAAAAAAGTGTTACTGTTTTTCCATTTACCGTAATATGATGTAAAAATACTTTTTTTATTACAGTACAATTCTGGTGACTGAGATGCAAGTTTTCTCTTGGAAAATCTACAAGTATTTTCAACAGTTTATATGAAAAATATATATATGATATACAAATGCAAAGGCAAATTCATATATTATTCGCTGTTAAAGCGGCGCTCTGATGGCCGCCATAACTACGATGTGGCCCTCAATGAAAACCAGTTTGACACCCCTGCTTATGGCATTGTAATAATAACTTTCTTCATTACTGTAATAACAGTAATGAAGAAAGAGACTAACATTAAAGTGTTGTTTGCGAAAGATTCCTCAGCCGAATCCATCAGAACTCATACAATTTCATCGTTGCTCTCAATCGATCAATCAATCAATCAATCAATGTTTATTTATGTAGCCCTAAATCACAAGTGTCTCAAAGGGCTGCACAAGCCACAACGACATCCTCTGTATTGCTCGGTGAATCAAAAATATCGCACATCCGGTGACGTTGACGTGTATATGCTAGCAGCCACAATTTTAGGTACAGTAGTGGCTCAATTGTTTCATCGACCGAGCTCGTATTTCAAATCAACGTCGCCCATAGAAATTAAATCAAACCAAAAAGCATAATATAAAAATACATGTAATATAAGATATATAACTACACACACGTACATTACACACAACTATTTATCCTCAAGATTGTTTAACATTTTGAGAAAAGCTCCCTTTAATTAGATAAGGAATAGAAAAACTTAAGTATTCTGAAAACCTTTACAACGTGATGATCAGCAGTTCCATATTTTCATGGATAAATGTTTGGGGTTGGGTCGGCCAACCTGTGAGACATCTGTTTATCTTTTGATTTTTCAATTCCATCTTCCGCTTTGGTCTAACTTTCTGAGTTGGAGGGCAGGATTGTGTCGATCTGCGGGCAGTTACGCCTGAGACCGGCTCACAACTTTAAGCGTCACAAAAATCTGAGAGACAGCTCGTATTTCAACGTTTAATATGGTGTAAAATGAGTTATTTAGTCAGAAATATTTTGTAAATGTTTTGCATACATCAATTGTTTCCAAACGGTGCCTGTAACACGGCAGTAAAATGGCTCATCAAACAAAACAGAAGTCATCGTCATGGACTCACTAGCTGCGGAATTTAACTCTCCAATCAGCTAAACAGACTCTAACTCCACAGTAACGTTTTGGTGTATTTGCGAAACCGGAACATTACAAAAAGAATAATAATACTAACAGAGACACTCGTAAACATGTTAGCATGTTTTATTTCTTGTTTTATCGTTTTTTATTTATTACATAGTATTTTAGGTGATACATTCTGCACTTCTTTTAAGGTATATTTTACTATTGTGTTCATCCTTTTGTGTTGCAATGTAAATGTGACACTATGTGCCCCTTTTCTTATGTCTGTACAGCACTTTGGCCGTTTGGGGTTGTTTTTAAATGTGCTATATAATTAAATCAACTGAACTGAACTAGCATATTAGCTAATGCTAACAACACTAGCTTCATTACATTTGACTGATATTTGTACCCATTTTAAATCGGTACAAATATGCATGAAAACAGTCCTACAGACATCACACATGGGACGGTTTGGCAAGAATTGTTTTAGTTATATTGTATAACTTGCAAATGTATCTTTGTGGGATGAATGAAGAATCCTGTCGAGCAGAAACGCTATGGAAAGTAATATTTCTGGGTCAAGGCACGAAACAGGAAATAGAATGTCAACACGCAGCACCTGCAGTGAGTGAACTTGTACAAAAGATGGGGCCATAGCACAAACAATAACACCTTTTCAGTGTCTGTCGGTGTAATATGAAAACTTTTTGTTGAATACGAAACATCATGGGCGATAGCAAAGAAAAATTCATAAATTAGCCACACCGTTTTATGAGCCGCGGGTGTGAAAGCGTTGGAAAATATTGTAAACTTTGTTTCTTACAAGTATCGTTGTCAATGGAGGACGAGGAATAGCTTAATGAGGAAAGATAGGAGGATATACTAACCCCAAGTTACAGCTCCTGAATGTAAACAAAGGTGGGCGTATTGATACAAATATAAACGGTAACGATACCAAGTATAATATTATATAGTCGTACCACAGTGGTTAATCAATATTTTTAATAAACAAATATTTTGTCGTTTTTATTATTATTTACAAACTCAGGAAATAATACGACTTTAAGGGTGCAAAAAAACCAGGATTGAATTCAGAGCCAGTAGCAGGAAATAATTAGCATTTTTTTATTGATACTGGTACACTGCCAGCTATATAATTGTGATTGAAAATGGAATGATACAGTGATATTGAAAATGTGAAGCATCAGCATCGGTATATGACCAATACTGCCCATATAACTCCTTGGTGTTGGCTCGAATGTAAAGTAGGAGTTAAAGCAGGGGTCTCCAAAATGTTTCCACTGAGGGCCGCACACGGAAAAATTCAAGCATGTCGGGGCCATTTTCATATTGTTCATTTTTAAAACCAATACAAATATATAAAAAAATTGTAACATTTAGACCTCCTCTCAAGTTAGGACCCGAGGAAAGGGAAGGGTTTCAGTCATGAAAAAAAGTCAGGTTAATATATTTATATATTTTTTGTTTAACGCTTAAGTCATCTTTAGGTCTGTCTGTCAATGTAAAGTTTTATTTTTTCATTGTTATGTTTTACGCCCTTTTTCATGGCAAAGACACAAAATATGGAATATTTTCCCCCCTAAAAAGTTTTTCAAAGTTGAATATTTGATGTGAAGTAAATGGAGCCTTAAATCATCAATAATTCATAATATTGATTTTTATTCATTATTTTTTGAGCAATGACTGTTTAAAAAAAAAATTCTACTGAAATTCCTGGTGGTCCAAAAAGGAATATAAAGTGTTAAAAATAAATCATATTTTTTTGTTACTCACAACATTTATACCTGTAGATCAATTTCAGCTCTATCCACCAATTGTAAGTTTTTATTATTTTTTTATGTATTTTTTTTGTGTTTTTATGCCCTTTTGCCAAAGAGAACTTTGTTTTTTTTAATGTAAAAAAAAACACAAAATACGCCAAATTTTGCCCCCAAACTATTTCAAAGTGGATCATTTAATGTGAAGAATGTGGAGCATGGAATAGGTCAATAGATCATAACAACATTGATTTTGATTCATTATTATGTCAGAGACAGTTTTAAAGTAAAATACAGCCTGTATGGCTTTGTATTATTGGAGTCAAAAGTGCAACGTTTTCTCGTTACTTTTCACTTGTTTGCTCTGTTGTTCCACTTTTTTATAATTTTTTTGTCTTTTTTAATAGTATTTTTAGGCGGGAAAAAAATGAGCGTGTAAACCAGAAGAACTGCTCCTAACTTAGTACGTGGAAATGTACCGACTGTGGTTTTGCAGGGACATTCATCATGTTTGTCACAACCTGAGCACAGTCAAAGGCTTTTGTGGGTGTGTAACGTCGTGTCCTGCGACAAAGGCCCCCGGCAGGCGTGGCGTGGCGTGGCTTTTACACCCACAACATTTTTGTGTGTGTGTGTGTGTGCAGTCAGTGGCTGTGGTTTGGTATACGTGGAATCGGAGGACGAGGAGGAGGCGCAAGACTTTTGGTCAAGAACGTGCAGAAAATGTTTATAATGTGTCAAAAATAAACCCGCCGCAAAAAGACACACTTTGACCCATTCATTGAGAATAGGATGGACTTTTTTTATGTATCCCACAATGGAGAAAATACAGGATGTAATTTGGAATAAACTGAAAAAAAGCAATACAATTACACAGGATGAAGGTTTGCTATGATGCCGCTAGCTTAATGCTAACGTACAGTGGAGCGGCTCATTGACAGGCTAACCAAAATTAGCATGGCCATTCAGGTACATGGAAAGACAATCATTCGCTCACATTCATACCTATGGACAATTTACGGTCCCCAATAAATGTTACTAAGACATGTTAGTAACATGCATATTTTTGGAACATGGGAGGATGCCGGAGTACCCTTAGAACATGCACACTTGACACCCAGATGTCCAAACGCAGGTTGGAAGAAGCACACGGTGTAAAGATGGACGTTATTGTCGGTAGTAATGTCAAAATAAAGGTAGAAATGCATTCATTAACTTGAAATACCTTTGTCTTCAACTTTCTCCCCTTACTTTTGCCGGGTGTCAACTCTGTTTAGGGACGCGACTAGCTGTAGCGCTCCTGACATGCGATTGAGATGCACGTTTTTTGTTTTCTTCCCCAAAATAAAGCACAGAGGAACGTTATTATGATATTTGAGATGTTTTTCAAATGTATTACGGCCAATAGTACATAAGTAATAGACTACACGATATCCACTCATATATTACTCCCTCGTATAATTATTTTTTTAAATATGTTTTCATGTTATGTAAAAAAAATAAAAAAATATGGTGTGGCGGTTTTTATCTTGCCGTGGCTCAATTACGTGTAGGGGAAACCCTGGTACAGATAAACCTGGTACAGATAATTAATTAATTACAGCAGTCCCCTCCAAGTTTTCTCATTGTCATCCCATTGGGTTGAGTTTTTTCTTGCCCTGATGTGGGATCTGAGCCAAGGATGTCGTTGTGGCTTGTGCAGCCCTTTGAGACACTCGTGGTTTAGGGCTTTATAAGTAAACATTGATTGATAGATTGATTACAGATAATTAATCAAACAAAATCACCGTTGTAGCCTTTAAAGCCTCTAAAACAACTTCAAAACCCTCCATTAATGTGTTATACAAACACAGCAAGTATATATATAATGTAGTAACAGACATCTTCATAATAATATGTAATATGTACAATATACACACTGCAAGTTTATATGTAATGTAGTAACATACACTTTCATAACAATATGTAATATGTACAATATACACACTGCAAGTATATATATATAATGTAGTAACATACACTTTCACAACAATATGTAATATGTACAATATACACACTGCAAGTGTATATATATATGTATGTATGTGTGTGTGTATATATACTGTGTATATATATAATGTAGTATTAGACATCATCATAACAATATGTACAATATACACACTGTAAGTATATATATATATATATATATATATATATAAATATATATATATATATATATATTGTAGTGACAGACATCTTCATAACAATATGTAATATGTACAATATACACACTGCAAGTATATATATAATGTAGTAACAGACACCATAACAATATGTAATGTGTTATACACCAAGCAATTATATGTATCATTTAGTAACAGACACCGTCATAAAAATATGTAATATGTACAGTATATACACTGCAAGAATATATATATATATAATGTAGTAACAGACACCTTCATAACAATATGTAATATGTACAATACACACACTGCGAGTATATATATAATGTAATAACAGACACCTTCATAACAATATGTAATATGTACAATATACACACTGCAAGTATATATATATATATATATATATATATATATATATATATATATATATATATATATATATATATATATATATATATATATATATACACACTACCGTTCAAAAGTTTGGGGTCACCCAAAAATTTTGTGGAATAGCCTTCATTTCTAAGAACAAGAATAGACTGTCGAGTTTCAGATGATAGTTTTCTTTTTCTGGCCATTTTGAGCGTTTAATTGACCCCACAAATGTGATGCTCCAGAAACTCAATCTGCTCAAAGGAAGGTCAGTTTTGTAGCTTCTGTAATGAGCAAAACTGTTTTCAGATGTGTGAACATGATTGCACAAGAGTTTTCTAATCATCAATTAGCCTTCTGAGCCAATGAGCAAACACATTGTACCATTAGAACACTGGAGTGATAGTTTCTGGAAATGGGCCTCTATACACCTATGTAGATATTGCACCAAAAACCAGACATTTGCAGCTAGAATAGTCATTTACCACATTAGCAATGTATAGAGTGTATTTCTTTAAAGTTAAGACTAGTTTAAAGTTATCTTCATTGAAAAGTACAGTGCTTTTCCTTAAAAAATAAGGACATTTCAATGTGACCCCAAACTTTTGAACGGTAGTGTATATACTACCGTTCAAAAGTTTGGGGTCACCCAAACAATTTTGTGGAATAGCCTTCATTTCTAAGAACAAGAATAGACTGTCGAGTTTCAGATGAAAGTTCTCTTTTTCTGGCCATTTTGAGCGTTTAATTGACCCCACAAATGGGATGCTCCAGAAACTCAATCTGCTCAAAGGAAGGTCAGTTTTGTAGCTTCTGTAACAAGCTAAACTGTTTTCATATGTGTGAACATGATTGCACAAGGGTTTTCTAATAATCAATTAGCCTTCTGAGCCAATGAGCAAACACATTGTACCATTAGAACACTGGAGTGATAGTTGCTGGAAATGGGTCTATATACACCTATGTAGATATTGCACCAAAAACCAGACATTTGCAGCTAGAATAGTCATTTACCAAATTAGCAATGTATAGAGCAGGGGTCACCAACCTTTTTGAAACCAAGAGCTACTTCTTGGGTACTGATTAATGCGAAGGGCTACCATTTTGATACACACTTAAATAAATTGCCAGAAATAGCCAATTTGCTCAATTTACCTTTAACTCTATGTTATTATTAATAATTAATGATATTTACACTTAATTGAACAGTTTAAAAGAGGAAAAAACACGAAAAAAATGACAATTAAATTTTGAAACATAGTTTATCTTCAATTTCTAATCGTTAAAATTCTAAATTCAACCGAAAAAAAGAAGACAAAAATTGAAAAAATTTATGGAACATCATTAGTAATTTTTCCTGTTTAAGATTAATTTTAGAATTTTGATGACATGTTTTAAATAGGTTAAAATCCAATCTACACTTTGTTAAAATATATAACAAATTGGACCAAGCTATATTTCTAACAAAGACAAATCATTATTTCTTCTAGATTTTCCAGAACAAAAATTTTAAAATAAATTCAAAAGACTTTGAAATAAGATTTAAATTTGATTCTACAGATTTTTTAGATTTGCCAGAATAATTTTTTTGAATTTTAATCATAATAAGTGTGAAGAAATATTTCACAAATATTCTGCGTCCAAAAAACAGAAGCTAAAATGAAGAATTAAATTACAATGGATTTATTATTCTTTACAATGAAAAAAAATACATTTACTTAAACATTGATTTAAATTGTCAGGAAAGAACAGGAAGGAATTTAAAAGGTAAAAAGGTATATGTGTTTGAAAATCCTAAAATCATTTTTAAGGTTGTATTTTTTCTCTAAATTTGTCTTTCTGAAAGTTATAAGAAGCAAAGTAAAAAAATTTATGAATTTATTTAAACAAGTGAAGACCAAGTCTTTAAAATATTTTCTTGGATTTTCAAATTCTATTTGAGTTTTGTCTCTCTTAGAATTAAAAATGTCGGGCAAAGCGAGACCAGCTTGCTAGTAAATAAATAAAATTCAAAAAATTGAGGCAGCTCACTGGTAAGTGCTGCTATTTGAGCTATTTTTAGAACAGGCCGGCGGGCTACTCATCTGGTCCTTACGGGCTACCTGGTGCCCGCGGGCACCGCGTTGGTGACCCCTGGTATAGAGTGTATTTCTTTAAAGTTAAGACTAGTTTAAAGTTATCTTCATTGAAAATAAGGACATTTCAATGTGACCCCAAACTTTTGAACGGTAGTATATATATATATATATATATATATATATATATATATATATATATATATATATATATATATATATATATATATATATATATAATGTAGTAACAGACATCTTCATAACAACATGTAACATGTACTATATTTACCGTATTTTAATCATTTTAATAATTTCCGGTACTGACTTTTTCTGCGCATTTATTTCCGCTTCCATAGCAGCGCACGTCCGACTTCCAGTGTGTTCCTACTTCTGGAAACAAACAAGAGTGTGTTCTAATTCTGGCAGACTTTGTACCAAACAACAAAGACAAATGATTCACAACCTTATCTTTTTGAAGCTGAATATACGGAGGACTAACTGATGCTTCTAGAAGTGAGCACGGAGAAGAGGGGGTAACGTTGGCGCAGACGGAAGCCGAGAGAGTGCGGTGAAATCGACTCGAAGCTGCAAATGTGGAACTTGAAGCCAAGCTATTTCAACATAAATTAAGTGGTTACCCAAAATAAGCCGGAAAAAACGTCCTCGGCCAGCTGGACCAAACAGACAACTGTCCATCGAGTGAGTCACACTTTATATTGATCATGATACACGCAGCACGTCATGCGTGTTCGTACAACTACAGTACATACGCTGTCTGGCTAGTTGTGTAGAAACAAAACATGAAATAATACTTTACAGATACTGTAATATGATTGTTTATGTTTTTCAGTCAGTACAGATTAGTGTCCTATCTCAGTTTTGTGCATTACAAACTCAAATGCATTTTGTGCTGATGTAGAAGCTAGCTTATCTCTTTCTGTAGTCAGCTTGTTCGCTCTTACAATAACAATGTTCTTACAGCTTTGTTATTATACAGGTTACGGAGGTAGAGGTAGAATTGATTGCTCCCATTAGCTGCATTGCTAGCTACCTGATTTTTACATGTATGCAAAAAAACAAAAAACTTCTGTCTTGTGTCTCATAATGATTGTGATAGATAGGCAAAATTCTACAAAAAAAGTGCAGTTCCCTTTTAAGAGTAGATGACTGAGGTGCTACCACAAATAGTCAACTTAGACTGCACTCGGTTCAATCCTTGCACCAGTGACCACCGATAGTGTCAAACATTTCTGTCCAATAGCTGTTCAGGGATGGGTGGAGCCTAAACTATTGAATTAGCTGGAGACTGTTGGCACCGATCACGCGATACAGATATTCTGTCTCAAATCTTAGCTAGTCGAACCTTGGCATGATAAGTATTATTTGATTTAGATAAGGCTGTGCCTTGGTTTAAGGGTTCTTTAAGGAAAACATTGACAGCCAGAATTTTACTTTGAAATGTACGGTGGTTAAATGGAAGAACAGAAGCACTGTTATTTATTTATTATTCTGGCAACTGATCTGACCGTTTTTACCGTTAAAATGTGGTACTGTTTTTCCATTTACCTGTAAATTCCATTGTCACGGTAAAAAACAACCGTAGATTTTCCTGGAAAAACCGGCAACTCAGTTGACAGAATTTTAATGTAAAAAATGATTACTGTATTTTCAATTTACAGTAATGTGCTGGAAAAAACACTGTAAATGTTGTCGGTTTTACAGTGTACAATTGGATGGATAACTTGATTTGAAATCAAAAAGGCCAAGTTTGTATGATAAAAATCAAACCAGTGAACTCTGGGTTGGGGATTTTCTGGATCTACCGGTAAAGTCACATGCACACAGCTCTGCAGGCTGTGAGTGACAGACGAAGGAGGCAAGTTCCCTGAACTTTGTCAAAAATTATTAAATCCGCTGTTATGAATACTTCACATGCCGTACAAACACAGTGAGGGAAGAAGGTCGCTAAACTTGCTTGCTGACTTGCCACTAAGAGAAAGGCAACACATTGCTATATGCTACATTTTAAGGAAAGGTCAAAGTTTTTTGGCATGAACCACCTAAACTTTTTATCTGATATCAGTGACAAAAATACTAACTGGTTTCCGAGAAAGAAATAGCATGCTAACACCAGCTAGCTAACAATAGAAGCTAGGGCTGGGCGGAATGGCTGCAAACTGTATAACGATACAAGTGTTTATATCAGTCAATATGGATAATTATTGATATTTTTTATGACCTATATAAAATAAGGAGTGGGAGAAAAATATATTTTTATTTGAAATGTAGCCTTCGTCTCGTTATAATGCTTTCAGCTATCAAGAGAGGAAATGTCAACACAAGCATGGAAAACACTCAATGTAAACATAATTGGAAAACCACATCGAACACTTAACAATAAAAAAAACTCTTAAAATGAAGGTGAAAAAATAAGGACTATGTAAGAAATGCTTAGTAAAGTGTAAGAAAATAGTGTGAAAAGGAAACCCAACGGCAAGATTGTTAGACGCCAAGTATTCATTTAGCTGCTGTGCATCAATTTTTTTTTGAGGATTTGAGAGATTAAGGGGAGGTGTGACACAGGCTGGTAGTTTATCAGGAGGTCAGAATCGAGGTTACGTCTTTTAAGCAGAGGATGAAAAAATTTGAAATTTGAGAACTATTTTCTGCCGGTTTAGTGCCAGGAAGCTACAGCTGTGCTGTAAAGCAGTGGTCTCCAACCACCGGGCCGCGGACCGGTACCGATTGGTACCGGGCCGCGCAAGAAATACAATTTTTTTATTTATTTTTTTATTTATTTTTTTATTAAATCAACATAAAAAACACAATATATACATTGTATATCAATATAGATCAATACAGTCAACACATGATTGTATTTATTTATGGGGGTGGGGGGGGAAACAAAAAAAAAAAACCTTTCTCTTTTCACTCCATGCAAATAATCAACCGCCAGACGACCAAACGTGACAGTTCATACTGTTACCTGATTGGCTGTCAGCGTGTCACTCCCATGGATCAGTGATTGTTTCCTGCGTTGCTCGGTTACCAGAGAGCGAGTGCCTTTGTTCTTGCAACCAACCTTGCTTCCATACGTCCGCTTTCATCACACGAAAAAGTAAACAAATATTTTATCGAACACATTTTTATTTACCGTGTTTTATCGCCCAGTCCTAACAAATCCCTGATTGGAACATCCCTCTACCTTTTTAAGTAACTATTTAAGAATGTATTTATTTCCTTTTGCCCTACATCAGGGGTCTCCAAACTTTTTCCACTGAGGGCCGTACACGGAAAAATTTAAGCATGCGGGGGCCATTTTGATATTTTTCATTTTCAAACCTTAACAAAATATATGGATTTTTTTTTAACATTTAGGGCTCCCGGGGACCATAAAGGGTCTCAGTCATAAAATGTAAAAAATAAGTCAAATTATTATTATTTTTTATTTAACGCTTACAGTAAATCTCTATATCAACTTCAGGTTGATATAAAGTAAAAAAAAAAAAAAAAAAAAGGTTTTATGCCTTTTCTGTCAAAGACAACTTTGTTTTTTATAGTAAAACTGAAATATGCAGTATTTAGTAATTAGAGCCCTAAAAGATCAATAATGCAGGACACCATTGATTTTAATTCTTTAATATTTTCGAGTAATCACAGTGAAATGTTAAATAAAATCCTACTAAATATATTTGGGATCCAAAAGGTCCCCCACTCATAAAGTGATACATTTTTATTAGTTTTTTTTTACTTTTTAACACTTAAATTACGAGATCAACTTAAGATATATCTGTCGATTTTACGTTTGAACTATTATTTTGTTTGTATTATGCTCTTTTGTCAAATAAAACGTTAATGTTTTTTTATGGCAACCACACAATATATGCAATATTTTTTCCACATAAAACATTTTAAAGTGATATTTTTAAAGTAATAAATCATTATTATATAGATTTTTAGTCTTTTTTTAAATTTTTTTTAGCAATGGCAAAAAAAAGAAAAATAAACAAAGACAAAAGAAAAAAAACAGCCTGCATGGCAGCTTTGTGTCAACATTGCAACTTTTTCTTGTTAGATTTCACCTCATTACACTTTTTTAAAATGTTTTTTTAAATTTTTGCAATATTATCAATTTTGAAATTTTTGCAGAATGGCCGGTAAACAATTAGCTGCGGGCCGCAAATGGCCCCCGGGCCGCACTTTGGACACCCCTGCCCTACATAGATCTGTTGTTTTTAGAAGGAAAGTTGGCTGCAAAAGTCCTGTTTATTTAAAAGTATGTCATAACATGGCCTGTTTTTTTGTGCTTGGCTTTGAAATGTCAACTTGTATCACTGTCGTACGGTATTTGTTGTCAGCAAGGATACATATCTGTCAACATTGTTATCGTTATTGACCTTGAAGGCATCCCAGCATGGATACCAAGTGCGATGCGCATGTTTATCTGGGAAAGACGAAGACGTCTATTTTTGGACAAATGAGGATTCACAACCTTATCTTTTTGAAGCCGAGTATACGGAGGATTACAGTGTTTCCCATAAACTACCAAGATACTTGTGGTGGTGGGGGCGTGGCTATGGGCGTGGTCACCATGACATCATCGAGTAATTTGCATAATTTACTACAATGATATGATTTTCTCTAAAAAGGCTCAAAAAATGTATACTTACTAATTAATAATAACAGTTTTGTTTTAAACGTCCATCCATCCATCCATCCATCCATTTTACAATATAATTACAATACTTTATGTACATATTTATATACAGATTTGAACAATAAGTTATTCACTGAAATATATTTATTAATTGTGGTTCTTACAAAAAATATATCTTATAAAATATAAAAGCTAAAATGTCTCTTAAAGCTCTGCCCCTTTAATTAGTGCATACTAAATAATTTAACTTTAGCCTACTACTACAACCATATTATTTACCAGCAACATAAAGTGAAACAGAGGCAGAGGTGTCCTGCCACAGTCGGTAACAAATAAACAGAAAACAGTAGTGGTCAAATACAAATAAGGCAACAAGAGAAGTATCCTATACTTCTCTTTTGTAAAGTAAATCTCAACAGCCTATATGGGCATCTACATCAACTATATGATTTGCCTGAGAAGCTGGACAGGACAAAAAAAAAAAAAATGTTTTAATTTTATTTGTGGCGGACGTAATTCTTTCGTGGCGGGCCGCCACAAATAAATGAATGTGTGGGAAACACTCGATTAACTGCTGCTTCTAGAAGCGAGCACGAAGGAGAGGGGGAAACGTTGGATCAGACGGAAGCCGAGAGAGTGCGGTGAAATCAACTCGAAGCTGCAAATGTGGAACTTGAAGCCAAGCTATTTTGCTATAGATTGAGTGCTTATCCAAAATAATCGGGAAAAACGTTTAAAAATGTTTTTATTTCATTTTGCCCGACGTAGATCTGTTGTTTTTAGAAGGAAAGTTGGCTGCAAAAGTCCTGTTTATTTAGAAATATGTCATAACATGGCCTGTTTTTTTGTGCTTGGCTCTGAAATGTCAACTTGTATCACTGTCGTACGGTATTTGTTGTCAGCAAGGATACATATCTGTCAACATTGTTATCGTTATTGACCTTGAAGGCATCCCAGCATGGATACCAAGTGCGATGCGCATGTTTATCTAGGAATGACGATAAGACGGTCACAACTCAAAGTCATTTTGTCTCAGAATGTCTCACCAGAGTTATGGATGTCTGATTTTCCTCATGATCGAAGTGCTGTAAAGAACACATTAGGTAGCGGAAAGATGGTTCCAGAATGTCATTGTTTTTGTTTCTCTTTCAGGGCACCGAGATCGCTAATGAATGCAACCATGTAAGTGTTTTCATCAACCTTTAGGGGCAAATCAAGGAAAGCCCGGTGACACTTTGCTGTGCTAGCACCGCCAGCAGGTCAGGCGTCTTTATTCTTCTTCTCTTCTCCGTCTTGCAGCTGCTGTGGAACTACAAATACAACCTGACCACCGACCCCAAGTTTGAGTCCGTTGCCGTGGATGTGTGCCGGTCCACAATCTCTGGGGTCAGTCACTAGCTCCGCCCCTTTTGCAGACTGAGAATCTACACCAGGGGTGTCAAGACTTTTCCCCCTGAACAATCAAAGCATGCGGAGGTCATTTTGATAGTTATCATTTTCAAAACCAATACAATATATAGATTTTTTTTTTTTTAACCTCTAGGGCTCCCCTCGAGTTGGAGACCCGGAAGGGTCTCAGGCATAAAAATTAAAAAAAAAAAAAAAAAAAAAAAGGCCATATATATATATATATATATATATATATATATATATATATATATATATATATATATATATATATATATATATATATATATATATATATATATATATATATATATATATATATATATATATATATATATATATATATATATATATATATACTTTTTTTTATTTATTCAACCCTTAAATCTCTAAAACAACTTCAGGTATATCTGTTGATATAAAGGTTATTTTTATGTTTTGTACTCTGTTTATTATGGCAAAAAGACTAAATATGCAATATTTTCAAAGATGAAGTAAATTGATCCTTAAATGGGTCAATAATTCATAACAACATTATTTTTTGAGCAATGACCGTTAAAAAAACAAAAAAACACTAAAACTTGGGGATCCAAAAGGGCCACACTCATAAATGTTAAAAATAAGTCTTTCTCTTTTCTTTTATTTAACGCTTAAGTCTAATCATCAACTTCAGATCTGTTCTGAATTTGATTCATTATTATTTTTTAAGCAATTAGTTTAAAAAAAATCCCACTTAAAGTATTGGGGATACAAAAGGTTCCCACTCATAATTGTCTTTTCACACATAAAAGCATAAAAATGTTTAAAAAAGGTCAGATCAACTTTTTTTTTAATTCCCCGCTTAAGTCTCTAAAACAACTTCAGCTATAATTTTCTAAATAAAGGTTATTTTAAAAGATACCAAAAATATTCTTGGGGATCCAAAAGTGTTAAAAATAAGTCTTTCTTTCTTAAAAACTTTTAACGCTTAAGTCTAATCATCAACTTAAGATCTGTTTGTTGATTCCAAGTTTTTATTATTTTTTCATGGTTTTTTGGTGGGGTGAGGGGTTGCCTTTTTACAACCCTGTGTTTTTAATGGCAAAAACACAAAATAGTGTGGAATATTTAATGTGAAGTAAATGGATTCTTAAATAAGGCAATAATTCATAACACTCATTTTGATTCACTTTTTTTGAGCAATGACAGTTAAAAAAAATCCCACTAAAATGATTGGGGATCCAAAAGGGTCCCACTCATAAAAGTGTTAAAAATAAGCCTTTTTTATTTTATTTTTTTAATTAATTAATTAAATTTATTATTATTATTATTTTTTTTATAACTTTCAACGCTTAAGTGTCTAGATCAACTTCAGATCTATTTGTCGGTTCTGAGCTTTATTTTTTTTTTCATGATTTTAGGGAGGGGGGGTTGTCTTTTTTGTTGTAAACCTGTTTTTTATGGCAAAAGCACAAATTATGCAACCTTTTCAAAGTGGAATATTTAATGTGAAGTAATTGGAGTCTTGAATAGGTCAATAATTCATAACTTTGATTTTAATTCATTATTTTTTGAGCATTGACAATTTAGAAATGTTTTAAAATTTTTTATTGCGTATCCAAAAGGGTCCCACTCATAAAGGGTTTTTAAAGTTTTTTTAAAAACGTTTTATACTTTCAACGCTTTAATATCTAGATCAACTTTAGATCTATCCTTTGATTCCAAGTTTTTTATTTTTTCCATGGTTTTTTTGTCTTGTTTTTTCAATTTTTTGTCATTACCCTCTTTTTATGGCAAAAACACAAAATATCAATATTGTCTCTAAAGAAATGTCAAAGTGTAATATTTAATGTGAAGTAATTGGAACCTTGAATATGTCAGTAATTCATAACATTGGTTTTAATTATTATTTTTTGAGCAATGACAGTTAAAAAAAACAAATTGGGGGGATGCAAAAGGGGCCCCACTCATAAAAGTGTTTAAAAAATTGTCATAGTTTTTTATGGCAAAAACACAAAATTTAGTTTAAGAGGAATATTTAATGGGAAGTAATTGGAGCAATTGAATATGCCAATAATTTATTATTTATTTAATTGTAATTGTTTTACTTTTAACAGATAAGTTTCTATATCAATTATCAGTCAGTAGTATGTCAGGTAGTAAGTTTTTATTATTGTGTCATGTTTTTAGTTTAATTTATGCCCTTCTTGTCAAAGCAAACTTTGTTTTTAATAATGCACAAAATATGTAATATTTCACCCAACAAATATTTCAATGTTTAATATTTGATGTGATGCAATTGAAGCCTTGATTAGGTCAATAATTCTAAACATTGAATTTGATTCATTATTCTTTTTTGAGCAATGACAGTTGTAAAGAAAAAAACAGTTTTGTGTTATTGGTCAACATTGCAACTTTTTCTTGTTACATTTTACCTGTTTGCTCTTTTATTCTACTTTTTAATGTATTTTTTCATAGCATTTGTAAAATGTGCTGTTAAAAAATGAGTTGCAGGCCGCACTTTGGACACCCGATTCCTGAACAAACTTGCTTCCCTGAAAGACTAAATCACGCCCAGAAGAGGACCTTTTTTTTACCTGCATGTGTTTTTTTGTGTCACTTTAGATCAAAGAGTGTGCAGCGGAGGAGTTGGGGAAGGGCTACCTGGTGTCTTGCCTGGTGGACCACCGCAGCAACATCAGCGACTACCAGTGCAGCCAGTACATCACCAAGATGACCACCATCGTCTTCAGCGACTACCGCCTCATCTGCGGCTTCATGGACAAGTGTCGCGAGGACATCAACGCTCTGCACTGTGGCAGCATCAGCACTGGAGAGAAGGTACTGCTTTATACACGACAGTATAACACTACCAGACTGTAACCATGCATATTGTTTAGAGCAGTGGTCCCCAACCACCGGCCCGGTACCGATTGTACCGGGCCGCGCAAGAAATTTAAAAAAATTTTTTTTAATTTTTTTTAATTAAATCAACATAAAAAACAATATATACATTATATATCAGACCTGGGCATTATACGGCCCGCGGGCCGCATCCGGCCCTTTGCGCATCCCTGTCCGGCCCGCGTGAGGCCAATCATAAATTACAAAATAAATTTCAAAAAGTATCTATGTCGAGTGTGCAATACAACGGTGCTGCTTTTGTTTTGAAAAGCGTTATTTGTATTACTTCCGTGTGGACGTATGCGCGTGTGCGATTGTGAGTGAATTGAACGGCGCAATTACAAATTACAAAATAAAGTTTAAAAAACATCTATGTCGTGCGCGCAATACAACTGTGCTGCTTTTATTTTGAAATGTGTTATTTATGCCGTATGTCCGGGGGGAACCTGTGAGTGAAGGTGCATAGAGACAAGTGATGACACGCTAAAAAAAGAAAAGTTGATGAGGAATGGCGTGTTTCCAACAAGACATGGACTGCCAAGTATTTCTTTACATAAATTAATGGTAAAGCCGTGTGCTTAATGTGTGGTACACAGGTTGCTGTGTTTAAATATCATTTTAATCGCCACTACACGAAGAAACACGAGGGAAAATACCGGAATGTGTCTGATGAAGCGCGCGCAAGGGAGGCTGATGCGTTGATGGTAAAACTGCAAACCCAACAAGGACTTTGTGCCATATTTCACACCCCCAGAGATGCAGCCGTCAGGACAAGTTTCGTCATTTCTCACAAAAGCGCCAGAAAAAGTAAGGCGTTTTCTGACGGAGAGTTTATTAAGGAGTGCTTATTGGACTTTGTTGCGCTGATAATGCCCGGAGACATGGACTGTTTTTCGCTAACTTTGGATGAGATCTCTGATGCAGTCAATTAAAGAGACAACCACAGGTAATGACTTGTTCACAGAGGTAAATGCATGTTGGGACAAGCTGGCAGGTGTGACAATCCAATCCACTTTATTTATATAGCACATTTAAACAACAAAATGTTTCCAAAGTGCTGCACAACAATATTACAAACAATATTCAAATATTATCCTTAGCTCCACCAATGACTGAATAAAAAGAAAAAACAATTACATATAAAACCAATATAAAAAACAATATAAAATAAATATGATTAAAAACTATTTTTAACAACAGATGGTTGTCCAAATCTGATGGGGAAAAATGTTGGATAATGCAGGATAAAGTGACCATCAAAAGCAATCTGCTTTTGTATAAAGTTAAGTTAGGTTAAATTAAATTATTATTATTATTATTAATTATTATTATTATTATCATAATTATTATTTATCTTACGGTATATCAAAAATAATATTGAGCAAAATTTAATTGAAATATTGTCGTGTGGCCCTCCAGCAGTGCTCGGGTTGCTTATGCGGCCCCCGGTGAAAATTAATTGCCCACCCCTGTTATATATCAATATAGATCAATACAGTCTGCAGGGGTACAGTCCGTAAGCACACATGATTGTATTTCTTTAAGAAAAAAATAAAATATAATAAAATCACCCACCCCCCGGTCCGTGGGACAAATTTTCAAGCGTTGACCGGTCCCCAGCTACAAAAAGGTTGGGGACCACTGGTTTAGAGGGTTGTCATCATACAATACTACGGTAAAAAAATAAACTGGACCCATGTACTTTTAAGTTCCCTACTTTTTTTGAAAGGTTTTTCAAAGTATCAAGTTTTCAAGATGACTGTGGTTCATCTTTTTGTAAGGAATGTTTAGTAAGTGAGATTTGTTTTAGTTATATTGTAAAACGAACGTTGCTTGGAGCGATGAATAAAGAATCCATGCGACTGGTAACGCTATGGACGGCTAGAAGAAGGAACGGCACTTGTACTTCCGGTTTAAAGCAAGAAACACTTGTAGGCATGTAAATACCCAGCTGCACCTGCAGTGAGATAACTCATCCAAAAGATGGCGCCTTAGCACAAACAATCACACACCATTGAAGGGTCTTTGCATGTGTTTAGTGAAAACTATTTGCTTTATGGCCGTCAGCGAAGAAAAATCCATGAATTAGCCGCACTGTTTTAGAAGCCGCAGGGTTCAAAGTGTAGGAAATATCAGTTTATAATCTGAAATTTACGGTAGCTTTTTGTGTATTATACGCTATTGACTCTCACGCCTGTATTTAAGGAGAACTGACATTTAAAATAGAGTAGAAGAAAAGATTACATTTGGGCTGAAGGGATGTTTGCCTGTTTGCGTGCAGGACATCCACTCACAGGGCGAAGTCATCGCTTGTCTGGAGAAAGGTTTGGTGCGAGAGGCGGAAGAGCAGGTGGGGGCGCACCCCATCAAGGATGAGTGCAAAAAGTCCATCATGAGGGTGGCAGAGCTCTCCTCCGACGACTTCCACCTGGACCGCTACCTCTACTTCGCCTGCCGCGAGGACCGCGAGCGCTTCTGCGAGCATGTGAGCATCATCGCCGCGTCCTGCTCCGACACACAGCCATTTTGTCACGCAGTCTCTTCACGCCATTTGTTTCTTACTGCAGACACTGGCGGGCGAGGGCCGAGTTTACAAGTGTCTCTTCAACCACAAGTTTGAGGAGGCCATGTCCGAGAGGGTAAGTGTGTGTGTTTATTCCGCACTTAAATCACGCTGACAGCGTGGATGTGTCCTCCAAAGTGTCGCGACGCGCTGACCACCAGGCAGAAGCTGATCGCTCAGGACTACAAGGTGAGCTACTCGCTGGCCAAGGCCTGCAAGTCGGACCTGAGGAAGTACCGCTGCAGCACGGATAGTGGCATGCCCCGAGCCAGAGAGGCTCGCCTCTCCTACCTGCTGCTCTGCCTTGAGTCGGCCGTGCATCGAGGTAGGCCCACCTGACACGTGAAGAAGCGCCATCAGCTCTACAAGCGTTCTACAAACCTCAATTGGTTCTTGAATAGGGTTTGTAAATGAAAAAGTTAGTATACTGAAGCACATTTCTCCATAAGAAACAATGTAATAATGAATAATTGGTTCCAGCCTCAACAAAAGTCCATCATTTTGTGAAGGTTTATGCTATACAGTACTGTACATCAAAAAAACATAGGGCGGTGATGGATCAAGTGTATCTTTATTAACAAGACAACAACAAGAAGCTGCTGTCCTCTGTATGCGCTGCTCTGCCAACACGCACACCAGTATTAATTCTGACGGTTTAGTTTTAGTCAGTCTTTTGATGAAAAGGTTTTTGTTTTACTCCTCCAGATTAATTTAGTTTTAGTCGCCTAAATTCCTTAAAGGGAAATTTGCCTATCATTTACAATCATTATGAAAGACATGACGACGGAAGGAATTATTTTTTTGGATGCATGCTAAATGTTAAATAAATTCGATCAAACGTCCGCTTACAATGGAGCCTCTGTTCGTCACTCTATTCTGCCTATAAAGCTCTTTAAAAAATCCTCCATTAGGGTTTTATATACATGATGTAAGTATATATGTAATGTACGGTAGTAACATTTATAGCATTTAATATTTAAGTATTTTGATCATTTTAAGCATATGTGGTGCATTAATTTAAAAAACGCATCACTGATTATTACTCACTGCAGACTTTATGAGAGCCAACAAACATAATAAAACATCACATACTGTATAAGGTCTGCTGTCATTAGGATGCCGACTGCTAGGATGTTCATATATTCCCGTTTAGATGAAGGATGACTCATAATCCTCTCTTGCAAGCGCTTTTCGTGTCATACAGCTAAAAGAGTAAAACAATGGGAAAAAAAACATTAGCAATAAGTAATACATATTGCGCATGTACGATTGCACTAATTTAGCTCATTTACAGTTTTTACAGCGTGTTTATCATTGTGCACCGTTTTGAACAAATACATTCAATTAAATTCACAGAGCATGATATTCTTTTTTGAGCAATGACAGTTGTAAAGAAAAAAACAGTTTTGTGTTATTGGTCAACATTGCAACTTTTTCTTGTTACATTTTACCTGTTTGTAAGTGCACAGCAATCCCATGGAATCATGATTAAGCGTTTTAGAACCATATGAATGGAAATCAAACCGATCCAGGAAGTGGACCATGGTACCAGCCCTACTTTTGCGGGTTTCAGGTCGTGTGGTCAGCGGCGAGTGCCAGGGTGAGATGATGGACTACAGGAGGATGCTGATGGAGGACTTCTCCCTGAGCCCAGAGATCGTGCTCCACTGTCGCAGCGAGATCGAGGAACACTGCTCGGGTCTGCACCGCAAAGGTCGCACGCTCCACTGCCTGATGAGGGTGGGCCGAGGCGACATGGGCGCCATCGACTCCAACTGTCAGGGGGCGGTCAGTGTCCTCAGCTTACTTATCCTCAAAGACCAAAGACATGTTTTTTAAACACGGTGATGATTGTGGTCCTCAGCTCCAGAATCTGATCCAGGAGGTAGACCCCGGAGCGGATTACCGCATCGACCGTGCACTGAACGAAGCCTGCGAGTCCGTCATCCAGACGGCCTGCAAACACATCCGAAGTGGAGACCCCATGTGAGCGTCTTGGCCGTCATGCCGCGTGCAGACTTCCTCTCAGTGCTGACTTAGCGGTTTTTGTGCCCAAGGATCCTATCGTGTCTGATGGAGCATCTGTACACGGACAAGATGGTGGAGGACTGTGAGCACAGGCTGCTGGAGCTGCAGTACTTCATCGCGCGGGACTGGAAGTAAGTCCTGTAGCTCCTTCTGGTCCCATCTCTCTCCTAACCTGCGCCGGCCCCCAGGTTGGACCCCATCCTCTACAAGAAGTGCCAGGGCGACGCGGCGAGACTCTGCCACACGCCCGGCTGGAACGAGACCAGCGAGATGATGCCGCCCGGCGCCATCTTCTCCTGCCTGTATCGCCACGCCTACCGCTCGGTGGAGCAGGGGCGCCGGGTGAGTCTCTGGACTGAAGGTTTTTACCGGGTTCGGGTTGTCAAGGATGCTGAAAAAGCGTCAACAGATCACGTCGCCTAGCAACTGTGTGCTCACTGACCGCACAATATTCATTGTAGCTCCCTGGTGGAAACAATGAGACACGAAACATTACTTGGACCGTGAGTACTTCCTGCTAATCAGCTGACCTAATGATGAAGATGAGGGACATGATCCTGGTGCTTTGGTCGGGTTTTTAGCCATGTCTCACAAACACAGTTTTTAAAAACGCAAAGTCATTTTTAAACTTTTGGGGAAACTTCAGCTGGAGGGTTTTTTTTAACCGAAAATGCCAGACTATAAACCGCTACTTTTTTCTCAGACTTTGAACCCTGCGGCTTATAACACGTTGCGACTAATTTATGGATTTTTCTTCACTGGCGGTCATAATAAAAAGTAAAAAAAAAGAAAAAGAAAATACTCTGATAATGTTTTATTGTTTGTGCTATGGCGCCATCTTTTGAACGAGTTCGCTCACTGCAGGTGCGGCAGTGCCCTTCATGTTTAGAGCTTTCAACCGGAAGTAGAAGTGCCGTTCATTCATCACTCCAAGCAACGTTTGTAAGTTTCACAATATAACTAAAACAATTCTTATTTATTAAACCGTCCCATGTGTGATGTCTAGGAGCGTTTTCAAGCATATTTGTACGTGCTATCGTAATGTAACAAAGCTAGTGTCGTTATGCTAACATGTTTACACGAGTGTATGTGTTAGTATTAATAACTTACAATGGCATTCTTTTTGTTATGTTTCAGTTTCACAAATTCCTCAGTAAATTCACCAAAACGTCACTGTGGAGTTATTGAGTCTGTTTAGCTGATTGGAGAGCTAGCTTGCGCAGCTAGTGGGTCCATGATGATGACTTCTGTTTTGTTTAATCAGCCGTTTTGCTGCCGTGTTACAGACACTGTTTGGAAACAATTAAGGTATGTAAACATCATACTTGCCAACCTTGAGACCTCCAATATCGGGAGGTGGGGGGGCTTGGTCAGGGGTGGGGGGGGGGGGGGCGTGGTTGGGGGCGTGGTTATTAACAGCTAGAATTCACCAACTCGAGCATTTCATATATATATATGTATATATATATATATGAAATACTTTACTTTCAGTGAATTCTAGCTATATATATATATATATATTTTTTTTTTTAAATTTTATTTACATAGAAAAAAAAAAATACTTGAATTTCAGTGTTCCGGTGGCTAGCCATTAGATGGCAGTATTGTCCTGTTTAACTTCTCCGTTCATGATGAGTCTATCATTTCGGCCGCCATGTCTGTAATTTCCTCGTTCTTCTGCTTCGTCTCCTTGTTGTGTGCGCAGTTGTGCACTCTATAAAAGCCCTAGATGTTATGACGTCTTTGGGCAGGCAAGCTGTTTATATTCTGGGAAAGCGGACGTGAGAACAGGCTGTCCCCACTTAGTCTCAGGTCCGCATTGAGCTGGAGGGGGCGTGGCCTCCAGCTCCGGCTGAATACCGGGAGTTTGTCGGGAGAAAATCTCTGTCGGGAGAGGCTAAAAACGGGAGGGTTGGCAAGTATGGTAAACATTTACAAAATATTTATGTGTAAATAACTAATTTTGCGTATATATCTGCGGCTTATAGTCTGGTATGGCTAATATATGGAAATATATTTTTTCCCTTAGAATTTAGTGGGTGCATCTTATACACCGGTGTGCTCTAAAGTCCGGAAAATGTGGTATGTTTTATACTGCGGTGTTATGTAGAGGAGTAAGTCCTCCATAGCCCATTATCGTCATAGTCTTCCCACCAGTGACTTTCTGCAAGAGACACGTTCATGCAGTTTTGGGTCACTAGCGCCACCTGTTGACTTGGCATGCACTCCATAGCCTGTGAGTTGGTTTTTATTATATGAATAGAGATCTATCAACCTGGAGTGGTTTTGTTTTTGCTAAAACTGTGTTTGTGTGGACATCAGTGGGTATGATCATTTCTAATTGATGCCAATGCATGACTCAATAATTGTATTATGCATAACAAAATATATGGTAATATGATAAGTATTATATCATCTAGGGCTGGGCGATATGGCTGAAAACTGTATCACGATATAAGTGTTTTATGTTTGTCGATATCGATACTGATATTTTTTATGATTTACAGAAAATAAGGAGCAGGAAAAAAACATTTTTTTATTTGAATTGTAACCTCTGATTAGGCAGGAAAGGACATGTCAACACAAGCATGGAAAACCCTCAATGTAAACAAAATAGTAAAATCACATTGAACACTTAACAATAGTCATGTAAGAAATTAGGTGAAAAAAAATAGTGCAAAGTGTGAAAATGTCAACATAGAGAAAACTGAGAATAACTATTTTCCGCAGGTTTAGTGCCAAGAAGTTATGGCTGTGCTCTAAAGAGTGAGCACAGCTAATGTGGTGTGGTATTAGTGGTCTTGGTGGGGACGAGCGCCTTGAAAAAAATACAAAGAACTACCATACTGTTGCGTAGGGCTGCAAGATTTTGAGAAAAAAAGTAATTGCAAATTTTCTCCCCAAAATTGCGAATCGATTCGGGATTTTTATATTTTACACATATAAATGCATACAACTGTGAAAATAGGGAGTGATGGAAGACATGTTCCTTTTAGACTGTCAATCAACTTATTCTTGTCTCCAGGTGCCACACATTAGAACAATATGCAATAATTTACTTTAAAAAATATTTGGCTGTATGCAGAAAGACTCAGAAATGTTGTCATCATGCTCCTAAACTGAAGAAATAATGAAAATTATACATTGTTTATCATGTAATCATAATATATAATAATTCAAGTAACTATTAAAAGGATATACATTTTTATTCCTCATTACTGTAGAATTGTTTACAGTTGCACTGTAATTTGAAGGTAAATAACCTTGTCATCCTACATAAATAAACAAAAAAATTAGATTTACTTTCATTTTTGTGAGCAAAAATTTAACCTAAATAAATATTGAACATCTTACAATGCATTTTGTTTTGCAGTTGTAAAAACTAGTTGGGACCTCGCCCTTTTTTGTTGCCATGACAGAATTATTGCTCATTTGTCCGTGTTGATAGGCTCATATTGCCCATCCAATTTGAAGCGGAGATATTCCCTTTGTTCATGCAACCAACATTGCTTCAATACTTTTGCTTTTTTCCAACAAAGAATTATTAATGTTTATTGATAGTTTTACCGCCCAGCCCTAATGTCACATGGAGTGCAGGTGTGCTCGTGTTTGAGGTGATTGACACGGGGAAATAACTTTGTATTACTAACACTCCATGACGATAAAACTGGTGCTGATGCTGGCCTGCAGCTGTCCCGGGACTGTAAGGTGGAGGTGCATAGGATCCTCCACCAGAGGGCGCTGGACGTGAAGCTGGACCCCGAGCTGCAGAGACGCTGCATGACCGACCTGGGCAAGTGGTGCAGCGAGAAGACCGAGGCGGGTCAGGAGCTGGAGTGTCTTCAGGACCACATGGAGGATCTGGGTCTGGACTGTCGGAATGTGGTGGGCAACCTGACAGAGCTGGAGTCCGAGGTAATCTTCAAATCCAAATTGTGACCGATACCGGAAGCGCTTGTCGGTAGTGTTGACCACGTGTGTGTTGTCAGGACATTCAGATCGAGGCGCTGCTCATGCGAGCCTGCGAGCCCGTCATCCAAGCCTACTGTCATGTAAGCGTCCTCCTCCCCCTGCGTGCGCACGCCGAGAAGTGACCGTTGGTGACACGCTCTTTTCCCCCCTGTTAGGAGTTGGCTGACAACCAGATCGACTCCGGCGACCTGATGGAGTGCTTGGCTCAGAACAAACACCAGAAGGAGATGAGCGAGAAGTGCACAGTGGGAGTCACGCACTTCCAGCTGGTGAGCGGACACCGTCGTCCACATGGTCACTTCCTCTGCCGGGAGTTCTCACGCCCTTTCTTTGTGTGCACAGATTCAGGTTAAAGACTTTCGCTTTTCCTACAAGTTCAAGACGGCCTGCAAAGAGGACGTCCTCAAACTGTGTCCCAACATCAAGAAGAAGTAAGGCCTCTTTATTAGGTACAGCTAGTCAGACATACTATACGACTTGGAAAGGTTGACTAATGCATACTGTTGAAGGGGGACTCCACTTTTTGGGGAATTTTGCCTATTGTTCACAATCATGAAAGACATGCTGAGGGATGTATTTTTTTTGGTTATGCATTCTAACTCGTAAATAAAAGTCCACTTACTGCAGAGACAATGGGAGGTCCTCTATCCCGCCTGTAAAACCCAATAAATAAACATCCAAAAACCGCCAACAAGACTCTATTTATATATGGTGACATGAATTAGGGCTGGGCAGTATACCGGTATATATCAATACCAGTATATTTTAGAAAGAGGTATATATTTGAGAATATACCGCTATCTTTTGATGTTCCTTCACCGGCATAGCTAAGGAAGGATCCAGAAGGCGGGAAGTGTCTACCGCGCATTGCCGACAACCGACCCCGGTGGCTCCTTTTTTATCACCCAGAGTAATACAATCACTCAGCTTCTTAAAGCTGTAGATCATTTAAAGTTAAAGTTAAAGTACCAATGATTGTCACACACACACTAGGTGTGGTGAAATTTGTCCTCTGCATTTGACCCATCCCCTTGTTCACCCCCTGGGAGGTGTGGGGAGCAGTGGGCAGCAGCGGTGCCGCGCCCGGGAATCATTTTGGTGATTTAACCCCCAATTCCAACCCTTGATGCTGAGTGCCAAGCAGGGAGGTAATGGGTCCCATTTTTTTATAGTCTTTGGTATGACTCGGCCGGGGTTTGAACTCACAACCTACCGATCTCAGGGCGGACACTCTAACCACTAGGCCATCCTCCTTATATTCAGGTTTAAAAATATAGGTTTCTGGATCATCATTTGTCCCAAAGTAGTCTTTGTTGTCTCTCACAAAGTCTGCCATGTTTAGTAGTGTTGATGTTGTTGAAGGAAACAAATGCTGTGATGCATCTGTAAAATTAATACGTATGCTTAAAGGCCTACTGAAATGAAATGTTTTTATTCAAACGGGAATAGCAGATCCATTCTATGTGTCATACTTGATCATTTCGCGATATTGCCATATTTTTGCTGAAAGGATTTAGTAGAGAAAATCGACGATAAAGTTCGCAACTTTTGCTCACTGATAAAAAAAAAGGCCTTGCCTGTACCGGAAGTAGCGTGACGTCACAGGAGCTAGTATTCCTCACAATTCCCCATTGTTTACAATGGAGCGAGAGAGATTCGGACCGAGAAAGTGACGATTACCCCATTAATTTGAGCGAGGATGAAAGATTCGTAGATGAGGAACGTTACAGTAAAGGACTTGAGAGGCAGTGATGGACGTATCTTTTTTCGCTCTGACCGTAACTTAGGTACAAGCTGGCTCATTGGATTCCACACTCTCTCCTTTTTCTATTGTAGATCACAGATTTGTATTTTAAACCACCTCAGATACTATATCCTCTTGAAAATGAGAGTCGAGAACGCGAAATGGACATTCACAGTGACTGAACATGTAAATACACGATTAATAATATTCAGCTTTGCGAAGCTAAAAAAATAGAAGCTAACCTAGCAACGTAGCCAACGTGATAGCATAGCAGTCTCAAATGCAGATAGAAACTAATTTTAAAAAAACCCTGACTGGATGGATAGACAGAAGATCAAAAATACTATTAAACCATGAACATGTAAATACA
The DNA here is from genome assembly GCF_033978785.1 of Entelurus aequoreus. Lineage (NCBI taxonomy): Eukaryota > Metazoa > Chordata > Actinopteri > Syngnathiformes > Syngnathidae > Entelurus > Entelurus aequoreus. The sequence goes on from NC_084733.1 coordinate 81,271,802, forward strand.
CGATTAATAATATTCAGCTTTGCGAAGCTAAAAAAATAGAAGCTAACCTAGCAACGTAGCCAACGTGATAGCATCAGTCTCAAATGCAGATAGAAACTAAATAAAAAAAAACCCTGACTGGATGGATAGACAGAAGATCAAAAATACTATTAAACCATGAACATGTAAATACACGATTAATAATATTCAGCTTTTCGAAGCTAAAAAAAAAATAGAAGCTAACCTAGCTACGTAGCCAACGTGATAGCATAGCAGTCTCAAATGCAGATAGAAACTAAATTAAAAAAAACCCTGACTGGATGGATAGACAGAAGATCAAAAATACTATTAAACCATGAACATGTAAATACACGATTAATAATATTCAGCTTTTCGAAGCTAAAAAATAGAAGCTAACCTAGCAACGTAGCCAACGTGATAGCATAGCAGTCTCAAATGCAGATAGAAACTAAATTTAAAAAAACCCTGACTGGATGGATAGACAGAAGATCAAAAATACTATTAAACCATGAACATGTAAATACACGATTAATAATATTCAGCTTTTCGAAGCTAAAAAAATAGACGCTAACCTAGCTACGTAGCCAACGTGATAGCATAGCAGTCTCAAATGCAGATAGAAACTAAATAAAAAAAAACCCTGACTGGATGGATAGACAGAAGATCAAAAATACTATTAAACCATGAACATGTAAATACACGATTAATAATATTCAGCTTGGCGAAGCTAAAAAAACAGAAGCTAACTTAGATGCGGCGGCGGGCTTACTCACTGTAGTGCGTCTGCTATCCTGCTCAAAACACAACACAACCTCCTGGTGTTGGTGTTGCTGTAGTCCGCCGCTCCACCGATCGCACCTACAACTTTCTTATTTGCAGTCTCCATTGTCCATTAAACAAATTGCAAAAGATTCACCAACACAGATGTCCAGAATACTGTGGAATTTTGTCCAAGAAAACAGAGGTATTTGAATTGGGTCCAAACACTTCCCTTGACCTCGTGACGTCACGCGCATACGTCATCATACCGCAACGTTTTCAAGCGGAAGTTTCCTGGGAAGTTTAAAATTGCACTTTATAAGTTAACCCGGCCGTATTGGCATGTGTTGCAATGTTAAGATTTCATCATTAATATATAAACTATCAGACTGCGTGGTCTGTAGTAGTGGGTTTTAGTAGGCCTTTAAAATGATCCAAATATGTTAGTATGACTTGTTATTATGAACGTTACTACATTGCATGTGCAGGGTTTCCCCTAGACTGCCAAGATACCTGTGGCGGTGGGGGCGTGGTCACCATGGCTTAATCGAGTAATTTGCATAATTTGCCATGATGTGATTTTCTGTAAAAAGGCTAAAAAAAATGTATACATTTAAAACACATCTGTTACTATGAATTATTAATAACATATTTTTTAATCATTTTGCCATACTTTCAATTGTTGCTGCTTTTGTACAATGTACTTGTTGAGATTTTTTTAGTGTTGACAGACTTTTAGTGACTTTAAAAAAATAGCGACAAATCTAGCGTCTTTTTCTGGTGTTATTATAGATTGTACTCGTGTTTAGAGACTCTACTTCTGTCCCTCGATGTCACTGACGAAAGAGGCAAAGCTGCAGCGAGCATGACATCACACTTGCTTCACACTGTGGCTCAGTTTCACTTTCTCTTCTTAAAAGCCACCACTGTCCTCTTAATATTTGCACATTTTGTAGGTGGACGTCCCCGAGTATATCTGCTATATATGTAAAAATTACGTCCACATCACAGACATGCTGACAACGCTCCAGACAGTCACAATGTTGTGCCTTTTGTTTACATTTCGGTGATCAAAGTCTTTTTTCGGTGGTCAAGTTTTTTAACTTGTCAATAGTGCACAAATAATAGACTATATATATTTATCAATTCATACAGTAACGACTGGCTAATGTTAATGTTTTATGTTCGTGTGGTTTGGATTTGATGTCAGTTTTTCCCACGCTTGCAAACACACCGTGCCAAAAAGGTGATTGGCGTAGAATGAGGAAGTGTTGTTGTGTGTCCGGGGAAACGCGGACTCACGATACGAAAGTGTTTGCACGGGAGGTAAAACTTGTCCGAATTTTGCCATTTGTTATCATAAAATTGGTAAAAGAAGTTAAAAATAGCGTCGGACTTTGTGTGATTTCTTCTGGGGGTTAAAATATATTATATTACTTAAATTTGTTTTCAAGTAAAAAAAAAAAAAGCCTTACTTTCAAGATGTGGCGGTGATGAAAATACTTTGGTGGCGTGCCACATTCTATTACATTAAGGGGAAACCCTAACATACTTACAGTGTGTATATAAAAAATGTATGGTTTTTGGATGTTTTTTAGAGCGCTTTATAGGTGAAATGCCCATTAACTCCATTGTTAGCTGACTTTTGCTGTCATCTATTTATGATTCAGAATGCATAAAAAACGTGGAAATACTTCATCACATCTTAGATCAGGGGTGCTCACGCTTTTTCTGCAGGCGAGCTACTTTTCAATTGATCAAGTCGCGGGGATCTACCTCATTCATATATATAATTTATATTTACTTATTTATGAAATATATGTTTTTGTTAACAAGTTAAAGGTGTTTAATGATAATGCAAGCATGTTTAACACATATAGTTAATATTGTTATTTAATTAAAGGTGTTTAATGATGATACAAGAATGTTTAATACATATAGTTAATATTGTTAACAAGTTAAAGGTGTTTAAAGATAATGCAAGCATGTTTAACACATATAGTTAATATTGTTAACAAGTTAAAGGTGTTTAAAGATAATACAAGCATGTTTAACACATATAGTTAATATTGTTAACAAGTTAAAGGTGTTTAAAGATAATGCAAGCATGTTTAACACATATAGTTAATATTGTTATTTAATTAAAGGTGTTTAATGATGATACAAGAATGTTTAATACATATAGTTAATATTGTTAACAAGTTAAAGGTGTTTAAAGATAATGCAAGCATGTTTAACACATATAGTTAATATTGTTAACAAGTTAAAGGTGTTTAAAGATAATACAAGCATGTTTAACACATATAGTTAATATTGTTAACAAGTTAAAGGTGTTTAAAGATAATGCAAGCATGTTTAACACATATAGATTCCTTTCTTTCATGACGACAAGAATATAAATTGGTGTATTACCTGATTCTGATGACTTGCATTGATAGGAATAAGACAGTGGTGCTGATAACGTCCGCCTTTTCAAATGGAGGAGAAAAAAAGTCCTCCTTTCTGTCCAATACCACATGAAAGTGGTTGGTTTTTGGCATCTTATTTGTCCAGCTTCCGTACTCCTTTGTATACACTTTACAAGAAATACATTGGCGGCAAACTCCGTAGCTTGCTAGCTTGTGCACGCCAGCTTTCTGAGACTCTTATGTTGTTAGCGCAGGCAGCATGATGCAGCGCTTTTATTGTGCAACTGTGCAGTCGGTCTTTGGAGTTTTGATGACAGGTACGGCGCCAGAGTCTGTTGAAATAAAAAGAGTTTCTCGCCTTCCTGTCAGTAATTTTTTCTTAATAATGAGCTGGCAGCAGCCAGCGTCATCTCAGAAGACCCTCGGGTGCCGTGAATGTCAATCAAGTGACGAAAGTGACGTCATAGTGAACATTTATGATCGCTCATTTTTAGGACTATTTTTTTAATGCCTGGCTGGGGATCGACTGACGCACCCTCCGCGATCGACCGGTAGATCGCGATCGACGTAATGAGCACCCCTGTCTTAGATAGTTCCTAGTTAGAACTGGGCTTCCATGTGCTGAAACCACCCGGGCATAAGCTGTTCTGCCGTAACTTGGTCAACTTGACAGTCGCAGCTACGACTATTTGCCGGGTTGTTAGCATTGCGTGTCCCGTGTTGTCATTCCACATCAATCACATCAAAACGCTCACCCATGTGGAGCTGTGTTACTGACATGTTGCTGTTTCACACTCGGTCCTCAGGGTGGACGTGGTGATCTGCCTCAGCACCACGGTGAGGAACGACACCCTGCAGGACGCCAAGGAGCAGCGCGTGTCCGTCAAGTGTCGCAAGCAGCTCCGCGTGGAGGAAGTGGAGATGGTACATGCACTGTTTTTAAAAAATACGGGGGGGGATGTTGATCACTTTTTACACACTTTTTCTGTTGTGTGTGTGTGCAGTCTGAGGACATCCGTCTGGAACCAGAACTCTACGAGTCCTGTAAGCAGGACATCAGCCGCATGTGTCAGAATGTGGCCTTTGGCAACGCACAGGTCAGCCACACACACACATACACACCCACACATACACACACACACACACACACACACACACACACACACACACACACACACACACACACACACACACACAGAGTGGAAGGGTGGCTTCCAAAGCATTGTCATGTGACATCTTTGTCCAAAGGTGATCGAGTGTCTGAAGGAGAGCAAACGTCAGCTGACACAGCGATGTCATCAGAAGATCTTCAAGCTTCAGGAGGTTGAGATGGTGGATCCAGAACTCGACTATCAGTTGATGAGGGTCTGCAAGCACATGATCAGGGTAACCAAAGTAATGTAGTACTAGTGATACTGTACAAGTAATATGCTGTACGTAATGTAGTACGAGTGATATTGTACAAGTAATATAATGTAAGTAATGTAATAGTGATATTGTACAAGTAATTTACTGTAAGTAATGTAGTAGTGATATTGTACAAGTAATATATTGTAATGTAGTAGTAGTGATACTGTACTAGTAATATATTGTTAGTAGTAGTGATACTGTACTAGTAATATATTGTCAGAAATGTAGTACTGATATTGTACAAATAATATACTATACGTAATACTAGTGATATTGTACAAATATATACTGTAAGTAATGTAGTAGTGATATTGTACTAGTAATATACTATAAGTAATGTAGTGGTAGTAGTGATATTGTACTAGTAATACCTTGTAATTAATGTTGTTGTAGTGATTTTGTACAAGTAATGTATTGTATAGTAATGTAGTAGTAGTGAAATAGTACTAGTAATGTATTGTTAGTGATGTAGTAGTAGTAGTGATATTGTACTAGTATTACATTGTTAGTAATGTAGTAGTAGTGATATTGTACTCGTAATACATTGTAAGTAATGTGCTAGTAGTAGGGATATTGTACGAGTAATATACTGTAAGTAATGTAGTAGTTGTAGTAGTAGTGATATTGTACTAGTAATGTAGTGATATTGTACAAGTAACATATTGTATAGTAATGTAGTAGTAGTAGTAGTAGTGATATAGTACAGGTAATACATTGTTAGTGATGTAGTAGTAGTGATATTGTACTATTAATACATTGTTAGTAACGTAGTAGTAGTGATATTGTACTCGTAATACATTGTAAGTAATGTACTAGTAGTAGGGATATTGTACAAGTAATACATTGCAAGTAATGTAGTAGTAGTAGTAGGGATATTGTACTACAATACATTGTAAGTAATGTAGTAGTAGTAGTAGTGATTGTACTAGTAATACATTCTAAGTCATGTAAAAGTAGGGATATTGTACTAGTAATACATTGTAAGTAATGTAGTAGTAGTGATATTGTACTAGTAATACATTGTAAGTAATGCAGTAATAGTGATATTATACTAGTAATATAAGTAATGCAGTAATAGTGATATTGTACTAGTAATATAAGTAATGTAGTAGTACTGACAGAAGCCCACAGAATCTGACACTCTCATAATGAAACTTCATTGTTAACTTTAAGAAGCCCTCATCACACACTCGCTGTAACAACAACAACAACACTTCCTCTTTATGCACCAGTGACGCTTACAGCATACGAGGTTGCATTAAAGAACCCCCGGAAGTATGAGCACCAGTATTGCAACACAATTTGCACCTTTCCTATGTTCTGTATTTACGCAATAATTGATCATTTTTGTTATGCTCATGGATTAAAAAAAAAAAAGGTTTTCTTGGTTACTATTTTCTGTTCAACGTGAATCTCCCAAAATGTCTTAAGGATAAAAGTGTTGAGTTGTTTTTTTTCTTGCAAAATTCTGTCCAAACAAAAAAAAATCCGCTTTCCATTTTTTAAGCACCCGCACTGTTTTTCAATTACCGATTTAGTCCTAGTATCGGTTAAAATGTAAACGATACCTATCCCTAGCCTGGAGTGTCCAAAGTGTGGTTTGGAAGCCATTTTCGTCCAACAATTTGTTTTTCTGAACTTTTATTTTTATTTTTTTAATACAACTAATAATATACAGTATATTAGTGTAATATTTATTATAAAGGAATTGATATAGGCCGTATGATTTTAAACATCCAAGAGTACGAACAAATTTGAAGCAAATGTGCTTGTCTGGTGCTGGTGTGAAAGCATGGAATTCTCTAGACAAAGACTTAAAAAGTTGCAAGAATATCTTTGAATCTAAAAACAGTTACAAAAGGAGACAACTGGAATTATATCGAACAGATTTTTGATTTTGATTGGACGTGTCATTTTGAAAATGCTTAGACGAAAATTAAAGTATGTTGGAGTTGGGGTGTTGGTGGAGGGAACAGTGATAAAGTCATCTAAAATAATTTGTGTTAAAAAGGGGGCAGATAAATATAAGAATAGTATTCTTCCATCTGCTCCTTTCTGATCATGGAAATGTATAAGAAACAAAAAAACAATGAAAGTGTCAACTGTATATGGCTTGTATATATGCATTTTCTTGAAAGGAATACAAAGAAATGATGATGAGGATGATATAATAATATAAATATACTATTTTCTTCAAAGAGCATGTCAACCTATATTGGATGACTTTTACTATTGCTAGCTATCTTAGTGATTCTCAAACTGTCGTGGTACGCCAAAGAACATTGATTACTGTTTTATTTCCCAGTATTCAAACACAGCGTTACTTTTTAAAATGTGGCAAAAAATATTAAATATAATTGTTAAATAAAACCTCTGCCTTGTTTTTAATAACTACTTGGGCCTGCTACGCTACTGTATTTTAATGTTGGTCATTATGGTGGTTCTTGGAGAGCCAAGTGTTTTCTGAGGTGGTACTTAGTGAAGAAAGATGAGAATCTAGTTATTGCAATCTTTTTTTATTGTTTATATCTTGTTCAAACATTGAATATTTCAACCGTTCCCTCTTTTGAGTAAGGCCCTAATCCACCTCGTTAATGTTCCAATTGCATCTGCAATATTCCAACCAGTGTGTGTTTGCGCTCGTTTGCCTGACAGCGCTTCTGCACCGAGTCTGAGGGCAAGAACGTCCTTCAGTGTCTGAAACAGAACAAGAACAGCGAGCTGATGGATCCAAAGTGTAAACAGATGATCACCAAGCGTCAGATCACTCAGAACACTGGTACGCCTTTTGTTTCCATAGCAACAAAACAGCGCGAACCTTCTGCCGCCATGTGGTGACTGAGTGTGTGTGTGTTTGTAAGCACAGACTACAGGCTAAACCCGGTTCTGAAGAAGGCCTGCAAAGCTGACATCCCCAAGTTCTGCCAGCCCATTTTGAACAAGGCGACTGTTGACCGCGAGCTGGAGGGTCAGGTCATCGCCTGCCTCAAACTCAAGTACGCGGATCAGGTGAGAGCAGGAGATGTTTGTGCACGTTTGCGTCTTTTTAACGCGCTTCTAAATTCATCGTGACGACCGTCCCCAGCGTCTGTCGGCAGACTGCGAGGATCAGATACGAGTCATCTTGCAGGAGTCGGCGCTGGACTACCGACTGGACCCCCAGCTGCAGATCTACTGCACTCATGAGGTTTTGGAATTTTGTCCTATTTCATAATGAAAAGTCCAGTGAAAGCTAAGGTCTTTTAAATATTTATTTGAGATGTCAAATAACATCAGGGGACAGAGAAGCAAGCCCACGCTGCTAACAGAAGAAGGAAGAAAAAGCAAGAGCGCAAAATAAATCTTCCAGATCTTTATATCCGCTTTAGGAATGTAAGAAGAGAGAGGAGTTGTGGCAAATTGGCGCATTTTGGGGGGAGAAAGGAAGAAGAATAAAACGGACTGATTGTGACATTAGCAAAAACAGCAATGTTTTGGTTACGCTTTGGAAAGGCAGTAATACAGCATCAATCACAAAAGAAACCCACTTTGGAGAGTAACCTTTGACCAAAAGACAAATACAATATGTATCTGCGATCTTATTTTTTGGGTATATCTTGGCTGGGCAGTAATATAGCATCAATCACAAAATAAACCCATTTGAAAAGTAACCTTTGACCAAAATACAAATACAATCTATATGTGTGATCTTTGTTTTGGTCAAATTTTGGAAAGATAGTATAACAGCATCAATGACAAAAAAACATTTTGGAAAGTAACTTTTTACCAAAGGACAAATCCAATATTTATTTGTGATCTTTGTGTTGGGTACATCTTGGAAAGGCAGTAATACAGCATCAATCACAAAAGAAAGCCATTTGGAGATGAACCTTTTACCAAAAGACAAATACAATATATATTTGTGAACTTTGTTTTGGTAAGGTAGTAATACAGCATCAATATCAAAAGAAACCCATACAAAATATATTTGTGATCTTTGTTTGGGGTAAATCTTGGATAGGCAGTAGTACAGTATCAATCACAAAAGAAACCCATTTGGTGAGTAACCTTTGACCAAAAGACAAATATATATTTGTGATCTTTGTTTTGGGTAAATCTTGAAAAGGTAGTTTTACAGCATCAATCCCAAAAACATTTTGGAAAGTAACTTTTTACCGAAGGACAAATACAATATTTATTTGTGATTTTTGTGTTGGGTACATCTTGGAAAGGCAGTAATACAACATCAATCACAAAATAAACTTGTTTGGAAAAAACCTTTGACCAAAAGATAAAAAAAAAAATATATATATATATATATATATATATATATATATGTATATATATATATATATATATATATATATATATATATATATATATATATATATAAATAAATAAATATATATATATATATATATATATATATATATATATATATATATATATATATAAATAAATATATATATATATATATATATATATATATATATATATATATATATATATATATATATATATATATATATATATATATATATATATATATATATATATATATAAATATATTTGTTTTGGGTAAATCTTGGTAATACAGCAACAATCACAAAAGAAACCAATTTGGAGAGTAACTTTTGACCAAAAGACAAATACAAAATATATTTGATCTTTGTTTGGGGTAAATCTTGGATAGGCAGTAATACAGCATCAATCACAAAATAAAGCCATTTGGAGTGTAACCTTTGACCAAAATACAAATATAATATTGATTAGTGATCTCTGGCATCACAACATTTCTTGTCTCATTTTCTTGGGATGTATGGGGGACTAATGTGGGAACCTGAGCAGATCAATCTCAGCAGGGCCTGAGGAATTTTGCAGGGGAGCCATAAATGAGTGGTATCCTTGAGACAGAGCAGGCTAATTCAGTGAAGAGAAGCAATACAGCATAAATCACACAAGGACTGTTACTTGGACTAAAATTGTTGTTGTCCAAGAGTTTACTAAAATATAAAAGTCGGTCTTATAATTGTGTGCACGTTAGATATCCCAGCTGTGTCCAGAGGAGGCAGCAGCACAGGAGCAGACGGGCCAGGTGGAGGAGTGTCTCAAGGTGAACCTGCTGAAGATCAAAAAGGAAGAATGCAAGAAGGTGATGCCTTCACTGACAGTCGGACGTCTCAGCACTCTTCACCGCCTTTCTCCTCATTAACCCAACGCGTCGGTCCCGCAGGAGGTCCTGAACATGCTGAAGGAGAGCAAGGCGGACATCTTTGTCGACCCCGTCCTGCACACGGCCTGCGCGCTCGACATCAAGCACCACTGCGCTGCCATCCCGCCCGGCAGGGGGCGCCGTGAGTCCCCACGCACGCGCAAACTCCCGAGGACTGAGGTCTGGTTTTGCTATCAGTCATCAATGCGGCCGTGTTGCTTCTCCGCAGAGATGTCGTGCCTGATGGAGTCGCTGCAGGACAAACGCGTGCGTCTTCAGCCCGAGTGCAAGAAGAGGCTTCAGGACCGCATCGACATGTGGAGCTACGCCGCCAAGGTACCTCGCCACCACACAAGCGAACGCTAACGATGACCAGGAAGTCGAGTTCAACTGAATCAGTGGTTCTCAATTATTTTCTGTCCCGCTCCCCCGAAAGGACTGAATATTTTTCACGCCCCACCCTGAAGTTAATATTTATTTATCTGTATGTGTCAAGATCTTAATAACAGTAAAGATGCTCTCACGCCATTTCCTCTCACGCCCCCCCTTTCCCGCGACACCTCAAGAAGCGCCGCATTAAAGAAATTGAACTTGCTCCCCGTTACATTTTTCTCGGGGAAACATTTTTTTACACGCTCCGTGTAAAATTAATTTGTGGTACCGTATTTTTCGGACTATAAGTCGCAGTTTTTTTCATAGTTTGTTCGGGGGTGCGACTTATACTCGGGAGGGACTTATGTGTGAAATTATTAACACATTACCGTAAAATATCAAATAATATTATTTAGCTCATTCACGTAAGAGACTAGACCAGGGGTCGGCAACCCGCGGCTCCGGAGGCGCATGCGGCTCTTTGACCACTCTGATGCGGCTCAGCTGCATACTTGCCGACCCTCACGATTTTCCCGGGAGACTTCCGGATTTCAGTGCCTCTCCCAGAAATATCCCGTGGCAATTAGTCTCTGATTTTCACCCTAACAACAACAATAAGGGCGTGCCGTGATGGCACAGCTTTTAACGCCCTCTACAACCTGTAGAAACAGCGTGTCAGCCCAGCCACATGTTGTGTGCAGCTTCTGCTTGCACACGTAAGTGACAGCAAGGCATACTTGGTCAACAGCCATACAGGTTACACTGACGGTGACCGTATAAAAAAAACTTTAACACTGTTACAAATATGCGCCACACTGTGAACCCACACCAAACAAGAATGACAAACACATTTCGGGAGAACATCCGCACCGTAACACAACATAAACACAACAGAACAAATACCCAGAATCCCATGCAGCCCTAACTCTTCCGGGCTACATTATACACATTGTAAACGTATAGCATGTTCTATATGTTATAGTTATTTGAATGACTCTTACCACAATATGTTACATTAACATACCAGGCACGTTCTCAGTTGGTTATTTATGCCTCATATAACGTACACTTATTCAGCCTGTTGTTCACTATTCTTTATTTATTTTAAATTGCCTTTCAAATGTCTATTCTTGGTGTTGGGTTTTATCAAATACATTTCCCCAAAAAATGCGACTTATACTCCAGTGCAACTTATATATGTTTTTTTCCTTCTTTATTATGCATTTTCGGCCGGTGCGACTTATACTCCGAAAAATATGGTAATTGGTTTGTGTCAAGATACACGCTATTGCATCACACGCTCCCCTGCCCCCCATACATATATCACTGTCCCCACCCCACCTTAAAAAAACACATTGAAGGGGCTGTATGTGTCAAGATAGTTCTTTACTAACACTAAAGATGCTATAGCTCGGTTGGTAGAGCGGCTGTGCCAGCAACTTGAGGGTTGCAAGTTCGATCCCCGCTTCCGCCATCCTAGTCACTGCCGTTTTGTCCTTGGGCAAGACACTTTACCAACCTGCTCCCAGTGCCACCCACACTGGTTTAAATCTAACTTAGATATTGGGTTTCACTATGTAAAGCGCTTTGAGTCACTTGAGAAAAAGCGCTATATAAATGTAATTAACTTCATTTCACTATTACACCATAGCCTCTCACGCCCCCCCTTTTTCCTGAAAGAAGCTGTCTGGAACTTTCTTACAGTAAAATAATTCTTAAGGGAAACATTTTTTCCGTTTCTTTTTCCAAAAGAAGCTGTCTGGAACTTGCTCGCTGTAAACTTTTACATGAAGAAATATTTTTTTATTTAAATTAAAAATAAGGGGCTGTTTGGAACTTGCTAAGTTACATTTGTCTCGGGTAAATCATTTGTTTCACGCCCCCCCCACACCCCTGAAGTGAATGTTTATCTGTATGTGTCAAGGTATGTTACTGCCTTTTTCACCACACCCCCACCCAACTAAATTATAAATGGGCGGCTGTTTGGAACTTGCAAAGTTACATTTTTTCACGCCCCCCCCACCTCCGAAGTGAATGTTTACCTGTATGTCTCAAGATAGTTCTTTGTGTTAGTTCTTCTTTTTTCCCTGCCGGCCCCCCGAAGTGAATGTTGATTTGTCTATGTGTCAAGACAGACCTGGGCAAAGTAAGGCCCGGGGGCCACATGCGGCCCATTAAGCTTTTCAATCCGGCCCGCCGTACATTTCCAAATAATTTTTTTAGATCTTTAAGATGGAAACTGTAGCTGCCATTATGATGTGCAGTGATGTTTTCAAATGACCATAAGTCTTGATCTATACAAAGTATTTCAATGGTTGGAATCGGTGCTTTTGCATAATCTCACCAAATCACCAATCACCAAAATGATTCCCGAACGCGGCCACCGCTGCTGCTCACTGCTCCCCTCACTTCCCAGGGAGTGGAGCAAGGGTATGGGTCAAATGCAGAAGGTAATTTCGCCAGAACTTAGTGTGTGTGTGACCATCAGTTGTACTTTAACTTTAATATACTAGTTACTATGTTAATCTAATTAGTTACTATGGTATTCTAATTAGTTACTATGGTAATCTAAGTCACAGCAGCTCAGCAGTGGGGGTGGGGAGCGTTTCCACAGAGTGTTTCCAGAGCGGCCAGCCTGAAATGCGGGTCTCGGGGAAGGAGATTTTTACAACAAAGTTCTAAAGTTTAGTGATAAATCAGATTGTAGGAGGTTTATTTATTTTTTTACCCTTCGCGTTCATATTTCGTTGTTTGTTGTATTTTTGTTGCATTTCGCTTGATTGTAAAATATGTCAATCGAGAGGGGGTGTGACGTTCATATGTCAATATTCAGTGTTTTATCGGTCATAGTTACTATTGTAAACCCCACATTCTTTATTTTCACGTACATTCTGGGCGTCTCATTCAGTAAAACAAGTTGAAATTCCATTCCGTTTTTAAGGCGGTCTGTCAGAACGTTTTTAGCATTCAATCAGACATTATTGTGAGATTTTGTAGTAGTGTTCCTAAAAATAGATATACCGGCCCCCAGACACATTTCTTTCTCTAAATTTGGCCCCCGAGTCAAAATAATTGCCCAGGTCTGTGTTAGGACATACGTTATTGCCTCTCACGCCCCCCCGCCCTGCAACACATTTTTTAAAACTAATTTAGATTAAAAATGGGCAGCTGTTAAGAACTTGCTTTTTTTCTCAGGGACATCATTTTTTTCACGCCTCCACCGAAGTGAGTGTGTGTATCTGTATGTCAAGATGGTTCTTTACTAACACTAAAGATGCTATTACGGCATTGCCTCTCACGCCCCCCTTTCCCCCAAATGAAGCTGTCTGGAACTTGCTCACAGTAAAATTTTTCTTGAAGAAATACTTTTTTCCATGCCTCCCCCCTTCAAGTGAATTTATTTGTTGGTGTCAAGATATGTTATTGCCTCTCATGCCCCCCTAACCCAACATTTGGATGGATGGATGGATTTTTTATTTATTCTAATTAGAAATAAGGGGCTGTTTGGAAATTGAAAAGTAAAATTTTTCCCAGGTAGATCATTTTTTTCACACCCCCACCCTTGAAATGAATGTATCTGTATTTGTCAAGATGTACTTTATTGCCTCTCAGGCCCCCCCCCCTCCTAACAATTTAAGAAAAAAATAATTTTAATTAAAACTGGGCGATTGTTTAGAACTTGCCAAGTTACATTTTTCTCGGGGAAATAATTTTTGTGTCAAGACAATCCTTTACTAACGCTAAAAATGTCTCTCACGCCCCCTTTCTTCCAAATGAAGCTGTCTGGAACTTGCTCACAGTAAAATTTTTCTTAAAGAAATACTTTTTTCCATGCCTCCCCCCTTGAAGTGAATGTTTATTTATTTGTTAATGTCAAGATATGTTATTGCCTCTCATGCCCCCCCCAACATTTTTTTTATATTTTCATTAAAAATAAGGGGCTGTTTGGAAATTGAAAAGTAAAATTTTTCCCAGGTAGATCATTTTATTCACCCCTGAAGTGAATGTATTTGTATATGTCAAGATGTACTTTATTGCCTCTCAGGCCCCCCCTCCTAACAATTTAAGAAAAAAATAATTTAAATAAAAAATGGGCGGTTGTTTAGAACTTGCCAAATTACATTTTTATCGGGGAAATAATTTTTGTGTCAAGACAATTCTTTACTAACGATAAAAATGCCTCTCACGCCCCCTTTCGGGGTGCACCGACCCACCCTTTAAGAAGCACGTAATTAAAGCGTGGTTACCGTTCCCCAGGTGGCTCCCGCCGAGGGCTTCTCGGACCTGGCCGTGCAGGTGATGACGTCGCCGTCCAAGAACTACATCCTGACCATGATCGGCGCCGGCGTGGCGGTGCTCTTCCTGATGGGGCTCCTCTGCGGCAGGATCACCAAGCGCGTCACTCAAGAGCTGAAGGACAGGTAGACCACGCCCACCCACGGGGAGGGGGGGGCGAGGGGGTCTGGACACGCCCAACAGGAGAAACTACCACGCCGTTGACCCCCAAGCCCTCCCACGCGTCTCCCCCCCCCCTCGTGTCACCCCCGCGGGCGTCCATGTTGACGTGACTTCCGCCCTCCCCCCTCCTTGACCCTCCTGGATGGCGAACCACTGTTCAGGAGGCCCCGCCCCTTACTACAGGTTTGTTTTCCAACAGAGGCGCCCCGGCTGTGGGGCACTGGGAGGGGGGGTCTCGGGGTCAGAGGTGAGGACATGAGGGAGTGTAAATGTGTAGAAAGTGTGACATGAGAAGCGCTTGAGTGACTGGTTTAGTGTGAGAGATGCATCGTGGCTCTTTGATTTATCGCCCTGGGACTGCCAGGCGGGCGGTGCTAAACCCGTCCTCCTCCTCCACGGAGACGTCACTGCGGCTCTCCGTCCTTAAATGTTTTGTTTTTTTCCTTCCCCGCTCTCTTTTGGGCGTCTCAGCCCACCTCATGCAGTCCCCCTCCCGTCCCCCACGCCCTGCCCCGTGCCATAAATGCAGCGCGCCCCCTGCTGTTTGCTTGAGTTGTGACTTCACAGGCTTTGTCTTATTTCGGAGCTAGGAAAGTTGTGTGTTGCGGCGCCGCCCTCTGCGGGCGAGCTGGGAAGGGTTTCTCTTAGCGGCGGTATCTTTGCACACTTGATTTGCTTTTTCTAAATGCATATAAAAATATATATATAGTTTGCTCATAGCCTTATTTATTTGTTTGCGAATGAATGTTCCCTGGTGGCCTTCACGCGGCGAGCGAGTGTGCGTGTTTACGCTACTTTGAAGACTCAAATTCAATGTCAGAGGACGCCATTTTGTGTCACCACTTAATTTTTTTCTGTCAGAGATACATCTACGGCGTTGAGTTTTTGGCCCCTCCCACAATCAAACATTGGGTCGCCTCCCGCGGGATCTTTGGCGTGGACCATCAGTGGAGCACGAGAGTGCGTGACGACTGTTTGAGTGTGACTTCTTCTATTTCCTCTTGTCCCGCTTTATTTTGTGCTAAAGATGTTTTTGTAAACAAATGTTTGTGTCCAATCATGGAGCTTTTTTTATTTGATTTTCTTTTGTGTGCTCTTTTTGTTGTACAGATGAAAAATTGGGCAGTTTGTTGATAATAAAGTCTGCAAGGTTTCTACTCCGTCATCTTTGTGGTCGCACCTACAAAGGTATGTCTAACAGGGTTGCGGCTGGGCAGTAGAAAACACAAAAAGTCATTAAAAGGATTTAAAAAAGTTAACCCTTTTACGCCCAGCATATCATAAGTGATACATAAGTGTTTGAGCCCTCTACTTCAGCGTAATTTGTTTTTCCCCTAAAAAGCCTGATGTATCAGATTAGATGCATGCATTACACTATAAGCTAGATGAGGGCAGTAATTGACCTTTTAGAAGACTGTGCAGTGATCCTGCAGGATTGCCACAAAAAAGAAACTATTTTTATCGAGAAACTTTGCCAAACGTGAAAGGGATAAGATAAGACTTTTTTTTTTTTTACTGATACATCAGTATGAACAGTTAATTTGTTGATGCAATGTAAAAATTACTTAATAATCTATAATATATTTTACAGAAAAACGGTTTTGGAAATGTGTGTATAAAATTTGATACAGCAGGTATAAAAGGTAATGCAACTCTAAATGAGTCAATTGGCATTTTATTGTATTTCTTGCATTGTAAATACCATGGAGCAACATGCAGTCTTTAGATGTGTCAAACAAATATAATGTTTACATTACACAATATGGTATATTACTATTGCAATCACTCGGTGTGTGTTGCAATAGTAAATTATAGCTTTCAGATTTTTGTGAGGGGGGAAAAAATACATAATGATGTTGACTTTTTATACACTTTTTTTAGATATCAAATAATTACGTGAAATATGCTTTAAAAAAGATTTGGAAAGAATGCTGAGGTCCTTTTTATGTTTGATTATAACATGATAGATATTTCTATCTATTGCATTACGTTTTGGTTTGTTATGAAAACATGAAAATGTGGGACTGGATGTATCAAATATGATACAAATGAAAAATTATGTAAATTGATATTTGTGGGGGGGAATGATTTGTTCAAAAAGACCAATCAAACTTCCCCTTAAAGGTTAAGGCCTTTAATTCATTAAAAAAGGATTTTGTGAAAATTAACCTTATAAGGCCTAACGTATCATAAGTGGTACATACGTGTTTGAGCCCTCTGCATCAGCGTAATACGTGTTTCCCTAAAAAGCCTGACGTATCAGATTAGATACATGCATTACACGTATAATCCACATGAGGTCAGTAATTAATTTATTAGAGAACTGTGCAGTGATCCTGCAAGATTGCCACAAAAAAGAACGGAGAGACACCTGGATGTTTTGAAGAGAAACTTTGCCACATTTGAAAGTGATAAGGTAAGAAAACATTTGTTTCACTGACACGTCAGTATGAGCAGTTTGATGCAATGTAAAATTACTGACTGAATAATATAGAATATATTTTATAGTAAAACTTTTCAAAATGTGTGTATCAAGTTTGATACAGCAGGTATAAAAGGCAATGTAACTCTAAATGGGTCAATTGGCATTTTATTGTATTTCTTGCATTGTAAATACTATGGAGCAACATGCAGTCTTTAAGTGTGTCAAACAAATATGTTTACATTACACAATATAGTACCGGTATATTACTATTGCAATCACTCGGTGTGTGGGTTCAATAGTAAATCATAGCTTTCAGATTTTTGTGAGGGGGGAAAAAATACATAATGATGTTGACTTTTTGTACGGTTTTTTTTAGATATCAAATAATTACGTGAAATATGCTTTAAAAAAGATTTGGAAAGAATGCTGATGTTCTTTTTATGTTTGATTATAATATGATAGATATTTCTGTCTATTGCATTACGTTTTGGTTTGTTATGAAAATGTGGGACAGGATGTATCAAATATGATACAAATGAAAAATTATGTAAATTGATATTTGTGGGGGGGAATGATTTGTTCAAAAAGACCAATCAAACTTCCCCTTAAAGGTTAAGGCCTTTAAGTCATTAAAAAAGGATTTTGTGAAAATTAACCTTATAAGGCCTAACGTATCATAAGTGATACATACGTGTTTGAGCCCCCTGCATCAGTGTAATACGTGTTTCCCTAAAAAGCCCGACGTATCAGATTAGATACATGCATTACACGTATAATCCACATGAGGTCAGTAATTAATTTATTAGAGAACTGTGCAGTGATCCTGCAAGATTGCCACAAAGAAGAACGGAGAGACACCTGGATGTTTTGAAGAGAAACTTTGCCACATTTGAAAAAGATAAGGTAAGAAAACATTTGTTTCACTGACACGTCAGTATGAGCAGTTTGATGCAATGTAAAATTACTGAATAATATAGAATATATGTTATAGTAAAACTTTTCAAAATATGTGTATCAAGTTTGATACAGCAGGTATAAAAGGTAATGTAACTCTAAATGGGTCAATTGCCATTTGATTGTATTTCTTGCATTGTAAATACCATGGAGCAACATGCAGTCTTTAAGTGTGTCAAACAAATATAATGTTTACATTACACAATGTGGTACCGGTATATTACTATTGCAATCACTCGGTGTGTGTTGCAATAGTAAATTATAGCTTTCAGATTTTTGTGAGGGGGGAAAAAATACATAATGATGTTGACTTTTTGTACGTTTTTTTTTAGATATCAAATAATTACGTGAAATATGCTTTAAAAAAGATTTGGAAAGAATGCTGAGGCTCTTTTTATGTTTGATTATAACATGACAGATATTTCTATCTATTGCATTACGTTTTGGTTTGTTATGAAAACATGAAAATGTGGGACTGGATGTATCAAATATGATACAAATGAAAAATTATGTAAATTGATATTTGTGGGGGGGGGAATGATTTGTTCAAAAAGACCAATCAAACTTCCCCTTAAAGGTTAAGGCCTTTAAGTCATTAAAAAAGGATTTTGTGAAAATTAACCTTATAAGGCCTAATGTATCATAAGTGATACATACGTGTTTGAGCCCTTTGCATCAGTGTAATATGTGTTTCCCTAAAAAGCCTGACGTATCAGATTAGATACAAGCATTACACGTGTAATCCACATGAGGTCAGTAATTAATTTATTAGAGAACTGTGCAGTGATCCTGCAAGATTGCCACAAAGAACGGAGAGACACCTGGATGTTTTGAAGAGAAACTTTGCCACATTTGAAAGTGATAAGGTAAGAAAAAATTTATTTCACTGACACGTCAGTATGAGCAGTTTGATGCAATGTAAAATTACTGAATAATATAGAATATATTTTATAGTAAAACTTTTCAAAATGTGTGTATCAAGTTTGATACAGCAGGTATAAAAGGCAATGTAACTCTAAATGGGTCAATTGGCATTTTATTGTATTTCTTGCATTGTAAATACCATGGAGCAACATGCAGTCTTTAAGTGTGTCAAACAAATATAATGTTTACATTACACAATATGGTACCGGTATATTACTATTGCAATCACTCAGTGTGTGTTGCAATAGTAAATCATAGCTTTCAGATTTTTGTGAGGGGGGAAAAAATACATAATGATGTTGACTTTTTGTACGTTTTTTTTAGATATCAAATAATTACGTGAAATATGCTTTAAAAAAGATTTGGAAAGAATGCTGATGTTCTTTTTATGTTTGATTATAATATGATGGATATTTCTGTCTATTGCATTACGTTTTGGTTTGTTATGAAAATGTGGGACAGGATGTATCAAATATGATACAAATGAAAAATTATGTAAATTGATATTTGTGGGGGGGAATGATTTGTTCAAAAAGACCAATCAAACTTCCCCTTAAAGGTTAAGGCCTTTAAGTCATTAAAAAAGGATTTTGTGAAAATTAACCTTATAAGGCCTAACGTATCATAAGTGATACATACGTGTTTGAGCCCCCTGCATCAGTGTAATACGTGTTTCCCTAAAAAGCCCGACGTATCAGATTAGATACATGCATTACACGTATAATCCACATGAGGTCAGTAATTAATTTATTAGAGAACTGTGCAGTGATCCTGCAAGATTGCCACAAAGAAGAACGGAGAGACACCTGGATGTTTTGAAGAGAAACTTTGCCACATTTGAAAAAGATAAGGTAAGAAAACATTTGTTTCACTGACACGTCAGTATGAGCAGTTTGATGCAATGTAAAATTACTGAATAATATAGAATATATGTTATAGTAAAACTTTTCAAAATATGTGTATCAAGTTTGATACAGCAGGTATAAAAGGTAATGTAACTCTAAATGGGTCAATTGGCATTTGATTGTATTTCTTGCATTGTAAATACCATGGAGCAACATGCAGTCTTTAAGTGTGTCAAACAAATATAATGTTTACATTACACAATGTGGTACCGGTATATTACTATTGCAATCACTCGGTGTGTGTTGCAATAGTAAATTATCTTTCAGATTTTTGTGAGGGGGGAAAAAATACATAATGATGTTGACTTTTTGTAAGTTTTTTTTAGATATCAATTACGTTAAATATGCTTTAAATAATATTTGGAAAGAATGCTGATGTTCTTTTAATGTTTGATTATAACAATGTAGATATTTCTGTCTATTGCATTACGTTTTGGTTTGTTATGAAAATGTGGGACTGGATGTATCAAATATGATACAAATGAAAAATTATGTAAATTGATTTTTGTGGGGGCGGAGGAATGATTTGTTCAAAAAGACCAATCAAAGCTCCAGTTTCAAATACTTGGGAGTTTTGTCATTTTTTGAGTCAGTAGTTCAGGCTTTAAAGGGTTAATGCCTTTAATGGCAATTAAGTCAAAGGATTTTGCGAAAACTAACCCTATAACGCCTAACATAAGGCGTTATAGGGTTAGTTTTTTAGGGTTATATCAAGTGTTTGAGCCCTCTACATCAGTGTAGTACGTTTTTCCGTAAAAAGCCTGACGTATCAGATTAGATACATACATTACACGTATAATCCACATGAGGTCAGTAATTAATTTGTTAAGAGAACTGTGCTGTGATCCTGCAAGATTGCCACAAAGAAGAAAGGGGAGACACCTGATTGTTTTGAAGAGAAACTTTGCCACGTTGGAAAGGGATAAGGTAAGAACAATTTTGTTTCACTGACACATCAGTATGAACAGTTTGATGCAATGTAAAATTACTGAATAATATAGAATATATTTTATAGTAAACTTTTCAAAATGTGTGTATCAAGTTTGATACACCAGGTATAACACGTAATGTAACTCTAAATATGTTAACATTACCCAATACGGTATATTTAAAAAATAAACATATTCAATTTACTTTAACGTGTTATTAATCAAAACTAGACCCCTTCTTCCCCCCAAACTATGTCAAAACATCCCCAAACTTGTGCTAATCGTTCGTGCTAATTTGTACTGCAAACATTTTTGGTCTATTACAGTTTTTAAGTTAACGTTTTATGGCTTTTATGTTAACGTGTTGGTAATCAAAACTAGCCCCCGTCTTCCCCCCAAACTATGTCAGAACATCCCCAAACTTTTTCCAGTCGTTTGTGGTACAAAAATTAGTTTTTTTGTTTGTGCCGACACGGCTTTTAAGTTAACTTTTTATAGTTTTTACTTGGTGTATTTATTCATAACCAGCCTTCAAGTTCCAACCTTGAAGGCACAAACTTGCCTGCAAACATTTGGTTAGGACTGATAAAATGTTGCAGCACAATACAATTGGGACAGGTTTAAACAGTGGGGGGCGGCGGGGTTGAGGTCAGCCCCGCCCCCTTTTCAAGCAGCCAATAGTAACCGTTGCCTCAACAGGCCATGACATCAAAACACGTCACGTTGTGTGCTGATGATGTCTTGTTTGGTCGGCCGTCTGTCACGTCCGTGTGGAATTCCTCCGCCGGCGTGGCGAGCGAAGACGGCGCCCGTGTGGATTTTACGGCGTCCTGCGTCAAAATGTGTCGACTTTAAAAACGGAGCCGAACAGCTCCTGGAATGTTCTCGGACAGCGATTCTCAAACCAAAAGTATAAAAAAATTGTTTTTAATAAATACTTAGGCCTGCTACGCTCCTGTACTTCACTCATTATGGTGGCACTTAGAGGGCCAAGTGTTTTCTGCTGTGTTTTATGCACGTTGTTTCTGAGCGGCCAATCAGGGCCGACTTTGGTCCAAGTGGGCGGGGCTTTTCTCATCATTGACAAGCGTTGAATTAGCTGCTGACGTTTATTGGACCAGGAACCAAACGACCACAGCGAGTGTGTGCCACACTCACTACCTGCATCAACACTGCACTGGTTTCATAATGGTCACACGCCATCTGCTGGACTAAAGAAGTCACTACATTTAACTTGCAAATACAGTATTGGCATATTTTATCAAAACAATTAATTTTGGGGGGAATTTTTCCTTTTTCTTTGTTTCATTCGGATCGACAATGACGACAAATCAATGTCAAACTTGTTTTGTTTTTCTTAAAGTGACACACACATCGAGGGACACTGTATCGCTATTTGCGTTTCATACAGCATATGTGCGACTAATATTTTTTTTTATAATAAACATAAACAAATGTGACACGTTAAATATTTTTTATTATTCAAAGACAACATAAAAAGTCAAAATCACAATGAATAATACTAATAACGGTACTAAGTATTCTAATGTTATTAACATTAATTTTGATATTTGTTAAATTTCAATTAAAAAAGATGCCTAATTTAAACTTTTATGCTTTTTAATTTTTTTTTTGAAGAAGTAGCAATTAGGGGTGTCATGGTCCAATATTGATATCAGTCGGTTATCAGCAAAAGAACAAGTATCGGAAAATGCCCGATAGAAGCACAAAAGGTTGGCCTTTTCTTGTATTTTACTCAAGTCACTGACAAAAGCTAAACATGCGAGGCTATAGGCGACTAGCAGCTACACAACAGCTAAGCACACTATAGCACACTAGCTAGACATACGTAATAAACAACTGAAAATATAAAACAGCACATTGGCAATATAAGAGTATCAAACAATTATAGTTGCATATTACTTACACATACAAAGTCTTCAAGGTGTATTAGTAAGTATCCAGTAACAAATGTGTCCGCATCATTCTTACTGTATCATGAGCTTGACTTCATGAATTATTGTTGCAAAAAAACAATTACCACTCCACTTCAACTTTTTATTTTATTTCATTTTACATATTTATGTATTTTTTCAATGGATTTTTTTGCCACTTCAACTTAAAGACAGCATACGTCCATTTCAGTCAGTAAATAGTACATATTCCTCCAATAAGCTCAGAAGGTTGGTCTTTTGTTGTGTTTTACTCAAGTCGTTTACAAAAGGTAAACATGCTAGGCTATAGGCTACTAGAAGCTGGCAGCTACCCAACAGCTAAGCACACTGTAGCACACTAGCTAGACATACGTAAAAATCAACTGAAAATATAAAACAGCACATTTGTCAATATAAACGAGTGTCAATTAATTATAGTTGCATAGTACTTACACATACAAAGTCTTCAAGGCATATTAGAAAGTATCCAGTAACAAATGTGTCCGCATCATTCAACTTACTGTATCATGAACTTGACTTCGTGAATTATTGTCGCCAAAAAAAAACCAATTAACACTCCACTTCAACTTTTTATGTAATTTCATTTATTGTATTTTGTTTTATTTCATTGTATATATTTATGTATTTTTTGTAAAATATTTTTTCCCACTTCAATTTAAAGACAGCATATGTCTGTTCCAGACAGTAAATAGTACTTATTCCTCAAATAAGCTCACAAGGTTGGTCTTTTTTTGTTTTAGTCAAGTTGTTTACAAAAGGTAAACATGCTAGGCTCTCGGCTACTAGCAGCTAGCCAACAGCTAAGCATACCATAGCACACAAGCTAGACATACGAAATAATCAACTGAAAATATAGAACTGCACATTTGTCAATATAAACAAGTGTCAAATAATTATAGTCGCATAGTACTTACACATACAAAGTCTTCAAGGCATATTAGAAAGTATCCAGTAACAAATGTGTCCGCATCATTCAACTTACTGTATCATGAGCTTGGCTTCATGAATTATTGTCGCCAAAAAAACAATTAGCACTCCACTTCAACTTTGTATTTTATTTCATTTATTTTATTTGACATATTTATGTATTTTTTCACTTTATCTCCCTCCCCCCCACTTCAACTTAAAGACAGCATACGTCCATTTCAGTCAGTAAATAGTACATATTCCTCCAATAAGCTCACAAGGTTGGTCTTTTGTTGTGTTTTAGTCAAGTCATTTACAAAAAGTAAACATGCTAGTCTATAGGCTACTAGCAGCTACACAACAGCTAAGCACACCATAGCACACAAGCTAGACATAACGTATTAATGAACTGAAAGTATAAAACAGCACATTTGTCAATATAAGCCAATATCAAACAATTATAGTTGCATAGTGCTCACATATACAAAATCTCCAAGGCATATTAGAATGTATCCAGTAACAAACGTGTCCGCATCATTCAAGTTACTGTATATTCGCCCCCCCCAAAAAAATTAAAGACTGCATTAGTCCATTCCAGACGGTGAATAATAAATATGCTAAAGTTTTTCATTGCTACCATTGTTTTCTGTTTGACCATTTTCACCGAATCAAACCTTTTCGCCACACTACTAAAGAACACAATGTAGGATTTTTGCTGATATCGTATCGGCTTAACATTGGTATCGGCCAATACTCAAGGCTCCAATATCGGAAGTGAATTTTTTTTTCCGTGACACCAATACAACTGTAAATTCCGGACTCTAAGCTGCTAGGTTTTTCCTACGCTTTGACCCCTGCGGCTAATTTATGGCCATAATGCAAATAGTTAAAAAACAAAACAAACAAACACTGAAAAGGTGTGTTTTTTTGTATGTGCCACGGCGCCATCTTTTGGACGAGTTCGCTCACTGCAGGTGCCGCGGTGTACTCGTAGGGATTCTTCATAAATCGCTCCCAAGCGACGTTTGTAAGTTTTACAATATAACTAAAACTATTCTTACTTACTAAAGTGACGTCCGTAGGAGTGTTTTCATGCATATTTGTACATGCTATTGTAATATAATGGAGCTATAGTCCCGTGCAGCTAATATATGGAAACATATTTACTGTTTCTAAAATGTAGTTGGTGTGGCTTATGTACCGGGAAAAATAGGGTAATAATAATAAAAAATAATTGAAAAATGCTAAAGGCGGTCCTTTAAAAGTTATAAGGCGACACAAAGAGCGTGACCTTGGTGAGGTATCGGCCCAGCAGGGTGTGGCGCTCCAGCTCGCTCATCTCCACCTCGGCCTCCAGCGTGGCGGGGCCCAGCACGGGCGCCACCAGGAGGAGCGTGCCCGTCTGGCGGCCCGAGCGCTGCACGCTGAAGTGGCCCCGCCCCCGGCCGCCCGCCAGCCCGAAGCGCAGCGTGTCGCCCAGCGCCCGGGCCGCCGACACGCGGAAGAGCACGCGGGGCGTCGACATGTTGGACACCACGGACAGGAAGTGGAAGGAGACGGAGTTGGGCGCCTTGGCGCACGCCTTGTCGCCCAGCATGCAGGGGTTCCTCTCGCAGCGCCTACACACACACACACACACACACAGCGTTTGAGAATGTCGGCGGCAAAACCAGTGAAGTTGGCACGTTGTGTAAATGGTAAATAAAAACAGAATACAAAGATTTAGTAATCCTTTTCAACTTATATTCAATTGATTAGACTGCAAAGACAAGATATTTAATGTTCACACTGAGAAACTTAATATTAACTTAGAATTTAACGGCAGCAACACATTGCAAAAAAGTTGTCACAGGAGCATTTTTACCACTGTGTTACATGGCCTTTCCTTTTAACAACACTCAGAAGTGAGGAGACCAATTTTTGAAGCTTTTCAGGTGGAATTCTTTCCCATTCTTGCTTGATGTACAGCTTAAGTTGTTCAACAGTCCGGGCTCTCCGTTGTGGTATTTTAGGCTTCATAATGCGCCACACATTTTCAATGGGAGACAGGTCTGGACTACAGGCAGGCCAGTCTAGTACCCGCACTCTTTTACTATGAAGCCACGTTGATGTAACACGTGGCTTGGCATTGTCTTGCTGAAATAAGCAGGGGCGTCCATGATAACGTTGCTTGGATGGCAACATATGTTGCTTCAAAACCTGTATGTACCTTTCAGCATTAATGGCGCCTTCACAGATGTGTAAGTTACCCATGCCTTGGGTACTAATACACCCCCTCGCTTTTGAACTTTGCGCCTATAACAATCCGGATGGTTCTTTTCCTCTTTGGTCCGGAAGACACAACGTCCACAGCTTTTAAAAACTATTTGGGAAATGCGGACTCGTCATACCAAAGAACACTTTTCCACTTTGTATCAGTCCATCTTAGATGAGCTCAGGCCCAGGGAAGCCGGCGGCGTTTCTGGGTGTTGTTGATAAATGGCTTTCGCTTGGGATAGTAGAGTTTTAACTTGCACTTACAGATGTAGCGACCAACTGTAGTTACTGACAGTGGTTTTCTGAAGTGTTCCTGAGCCCATGTGGTGACATCCTTTACACACTGATGCCGCTTTTTGATGCAGTACCGCCTGAGGGATCCAAGGTCACGGGCATTCAATGTTACGTGCAGTGATTTCTCCAGATTCTCTGAACCTTTTGATGACATTACGGACCGTAAATGGTGAAATCCCTAAATTCCTTGCAATAGCTCGTTGAGAAATGTTGTTCTTGAACTGTTCCACAATTTGCTCTCGCATTTGTTGACAAAGTGGTGACTCTCGCCCCATCCTTGTTTGTGAATGACTGAGCATTTCATGGAAGCTGCTTTTATGCCCAATCATGGCACCCACCTGTTCCCAATTATCCTCTTAACCTGTGGGATGTTCCAAATAAGTGTTTGATGAGCATTCCTCAACTTTCTCCGTCTTTTTTGCCACTTGTGCCAGCTTTTTTTAATCATGTTGCAGGCATCAAATTCCAAATGAGCTAAAAATAACAAAGTTTACCAGTGTGAACGTTAAGTATCTTGTCTTTGCAGTCTATTCAATTGAATATAAGTTGAAAAGGATTAGCAAATCATTGTATTCTGTTTTTATTTACCATTTACACAACGTGCCAACTTCACTGGTTTTGGAGCTTTGTAGAAGCGGGCGCTCTTACGTTGGCGACGTCTTGATGTAGGTGGCGTTGTTGCCGCGGGGACACGCCACGGTCATGCAGCGGAAACCTCCGTGCGTGTCGACGCAGAGCTCCTCGCCGCCGCAGTCGTGCTCCCCGTCGTCGCACTCGTCCAAGTCTGCGCACAGCGACACGCCGACGTCACATGACCGCGCACGCCACACACGGCCCACCCGTTTGACCCCTGACCTGTGCAGCCGCGCCCGTCGTCGGCGATCCTGTAGCCGGCGGGACAGAGGCAGCGGTAGCTGCCGGGCGTGTTGGCGCACTCGTGCACGCAGAGGCGCCCCTGCTGGCCCAGGGAGAACAGGCGGCACTCGTCGATGTCTGCCACGGAAACAGGAAGTAGGACAGGAAGTAGGACAAGGAGCTGGCGCTAAGGGGCGGGAACGCCGTCACCTGTGCAGAGGTTGTTGTCGCGGCCGGAGATGGTGAAGCCCACGTCACACGTGCAGCGCATGGCGCCCTGGAGGCGGGTGCAGTTGGAGGGGTGCACCGAGGAGGGCGCGGGGGGGGGAGACGGCGAGGAGGCGGACATCATGGAGGACGGCGGCGGCGAGGAGGGCGTGGCATCAGCAGAAGGGAAGAGGGAGGAGCTTCTGGTGCCGTCAGACCCTGAAAAGTAGAAATAAGACCAAGAAGTTTCTAAAGTGGATCCGAGCCGGATCAGGACCTGCACCTCCGTCTTCCTGGTGGCGGCACGTTGGCGCCTGGCCGCTCCACCTCAGCGACTCCAGACACACTTGTGTCTGCGGACCAATCAGCTCGTAGCCCGGCTTGCACAGGAAGTGGACCTCGTGTCCCACGGAGAAGACGCGGCCCAGCCGGTGGCCGTGGGCGGGCGGTTCCGGTTTGGGGCAGGAGGCTGTGGGGAGACACATGGCGTTTGTCATGTGACATTTGACATGGCTTTTGTCATGTGACATTTGACATGTCGTTTGTCATGTGACATTTGACGTGGCGTTTGTTATGTGACATTTGACATGCCGTTTGTCATGTGACATTTGACATGGCGTTTGTCATGTGACATTTGACATGGCGTTTGTCATGTGACATTTGACGTGGTGTTTGTTATGTGACATATGACATGGCGTTTGTCATGTGACATTTGACATGGCGTTTGTCATGTGACATTTGACGTGCCGTTTGTCATGTGACATTTGACGTGGCATTTGTCATGTGACATTTGACGTGGCGTTTGTCATGTGACATATGACGTGGCGTTTGTCATGTGACATATGACGTGGCGTTTGTCATGTGACATATGACGTGGCGTTTGTCATGTGACATTTGACATGCCGTTTGTCATGTGACATTTGACATGCCGTTTGTCATGTGACATTTGACATGGCGTTTGTCATGTGACATTTGACATGGCGTTTGTCATGTGACATTTGACGTGGTGTTTGTTATGTGACATATGACATGGCGTTTGTCATGTGACATTTGACATGGCGTTTGTCATGTGACATTTGACGTGCCGTTTGTCATGTGACATTTGACGTGGCATTTGTCATGTGACATTTGACGTGGCGTTTGTCATGTGACATATGACGTGGCGTTTGTCATGTGACATATGACGTGGCGTTTGTCATGTGACATATGACGTGGCGTTTGTCATGTGACATATGACGTGGCGTTTGTCATGTGACATATGACGTGGCGTTTGTCATGTGACATTTGACGTGGCGTTTGTCATGTGACATTTGACATGCCGTTTGTCATGTGACATTTGACATGCCGTTTGTCATTTGACATTTGACATGCCGTTTGTCATGTGACATTTGACATGGCGTTTGTCATGTGACACGAGCCAAAATGGCGTTTGTCAGGTGACACGAGCCAAAATGGCCTTTGTCATGTGACACAAAAGCCAAAATGGTGTTGGTCATGTGACAGTTGACATGGCGTTTGTCATGTGACACAAGAGCCAACATGCCGTTTGTCATGTGACATTTGACATGCCGTTTGTCATTTGACATTTGACATGCCGTTTGTCATGTGACATTTGACATGCCGTTTGTCATGTGACACGAGCCAAAATGGCGTTTGTCATGTGACAGCCAACATGGCGTTTGTCATGTGACACGAGCCAAAATGGCGTTTGTCAGGTGACACGAGCCAAAATGGCCTTTGTCATGTGACACAAAAGCCAAAATGGTGTTGGTCATGTGACAGTTGACATGGCGTTTGTCATGTGACACAAGAGCCAACACGGCGTTTGTCATGTGACACAAAAGCCAAAATGGCGTTTGTCATGTGACACAAAAACCGACATGGCGGTTGTCATGTGACACAAAAGCCAAAATGGCGTTTGTCAGGTGACAGTTTACACGGCGTTTGTCATGAGACACAAGAGCCGACATGGCGTTTGTTATGTGACACAAAAGCCGAAATGATGTTGGTCATGTGACACAAAAGCCAACATGGCGTTTGTCATGTGACAGTTGACATGGCGTTTGTCAGGTGACACAAAAGACAAAATGGTGTTTGTCAGGTGACACAAAAGACAAAATGGTGTTTGTCATGTGACACAAAAGACAAAATGGTGTTTGTCATGTGACACAAAAGCATACATGGCGTTTGTCATGTGACAGTTGACATGGCGTTTGTCAGGTGACACAAAAGACAAAATGGTGTTTGTCATGTGACAGTTGACATGGCGTTTGTCATGTGACAGTTGACATGGCGTTTGTCAGGTGACACAAAAGACAAAATGGTGTTTGTCATGTGACAGTTGACATGGCTTTTTTTCATGTGACACAAAAGCCGACATGGCGTTTGTCATGTGACAGTTGACATGGCGTTTGTCAGGTGACACAAAACACAACATGGTGTTTGTCATGTGACAGTTGACATGGCGTTTGTCAGGTGACACAAAAGACAAAATGGTGTTTGTCATGTGACAGTTGAAATGGCGTTTTTTCATGTGACACAAAAGCCGACATGGCATTTGTCATGTGACAGTTGACATGGCGTTTGTCATGTGACAGTCAACATGGCGTTTGTCATGTGACAGTCAACATGGCGTTTGTCATGTGACAGTCAACATGGCGTTTGTCATGTGACAGTCAACATGGCGTTTGTCATGTGACAGCCGACATGGCGTTTGTCATGTGACAGCCGACATGGCGTTTGTCATGTGACAGCCGACATGGCGTTTGTCATGTGACAGCCGACATGGCGTTTGTCATGTGACAGTCGACATGGCGTTTGTCATGTGACAGCCAACATGGCGTTTGTCATGTGACAGTCGACATGGCGTTTGTCATGTCGACATGGCGTTTGTCATGTGACAGTCGACATGGCGTTTGTCATGTGACAGTCGACATGGCGTTTGTCATGTGACAGTCGACATGGCGTTTGTCATGTGACAGTCGACATGGCGTTTGTCATGTCGACATGGCGTTTGTCATGTGACAGTCGACATGGCGTTTGTCATGTGACAGTCGACATGGCGTTTGTCATGTGACAGTCGACATGGCGTTTGTCATGTGACAGTCGACATGGCGTTTGTCATGTCACAGCCAACATGGCGTTTGTCATGTGACAGCCGATATGGCGTTTGTCATGTGACAGCCGACATGGCGTCCTCTCACCGTTGGCGGCCTTCATGGCGGCCAGCGTGCTGTTGTGCAGAGCGCTCATCTTCTTGCGCAGCGAGCGCAGGTGCTGTTGGAAGGAGACCTCGTGGGCTGCCAGCATCTTCTCCACCTGACGCACGGAGGTCAGCAGGTCACGGGGGGAGGGGAAAGCCTGTGGGCGGGACCAGGTAAAAGGTCACAGAGAGTATCTTTTGGTATTTTGTTCATTATGGTTCTAGTCTATGTTGGGTGTGGTTCTGGTCTAGGTATGATGTGGTTCTAGTTCGGGTCCAGTCTGCTTGTGTTCCAGGTCCAGTGTGGTTTTAGGTGTGTCCAGGTGTGAAGTGTAAACAAAGAGGTGTGTTTCTAGCATCATGGCGACATCATCACCTCACACATTGTTGATGGTGCAAACATGGCCGCCAACAATGTTGACCTCAGACTCGTGGCGCCACCTCAAGACAACTCTGTCAGGAAGCTTGGAGGAGGATTTTCACATTAAAAGCACCACAAGGTTCATGGGTGAAGTGACCTGAAGGAACATCTAGTTGTCTGGACCTGCAACTAGACCTCAAGGAGCATCTAGTCATCTAGACCTGAAATAACATCTAGTCATGTAGACCTGCAGTTAGACCTGCAACTAGACCTGAAATAACATCTAGTTGTTTAGACCTGCAACTAAACCTCGAGGAACATCTAGTCATCTAGACCTGAAAGAACATCTCATCATCTAGACTTGCAACTAGACCTGAAATAATATCTAGTCATGTATACCTGCAACTAGACCTCAAGTAACATCTAGTCATCTAGATCTGCAACTAGACCTGAAATAATATCTAGTCAACTAGACCTGAAGAAACATCTAGTCATGTAGACCTGCAACTAGACCTGAAGGAACATCTAGTCATCTAGACCTGCAACTAGACCTGAAGAAACATCTAGTCATGTAGGCCTGCAACTAAACCTGAAGCAACATCTAGTCATCTAGACCTGCAACTAGACCTGAAGGAACATCTAGTCATCTAGACCTGCAACTAGACCTGAAGGAACATCTAGTCATCTAGACCTGCAACTAGACCTGAAGGAACATCTAGTCATCTAGACCTGCAACTAGATCTGAAGGAACATCTCATCATTTAGACCTGCATTTAGACCTGAAGGAACATCTAGACCTGTATATACAGAATGTGTATATAAGTGTGTGTGTATATGTATATACGTGTGTATATATATATATATATATGTGTGTGTGTGTGTGTGTGTATATATGTACTATAAATGTGTGTGTGTGTATATATATATTTGTGTGTATATATATGTAGATATATTTGTGTATATATGTGTGTATATATATGTAGATATATTTGTGTATATATGTGTGTATATATATGTAGATATATTTGTGTGTATATATATATGTGTGTTTATATATAATGTGCGCATATATATATATATATATATATAATATCTATATAGATATATCTATATATATATATATATATATATTTACATATATACACACACTGATATATATATTTACATACATACACACACTGATATATATATATATATTTATACATAGATATATCTATCTATATATATATATATATTTACATATATACACACACTGATATATATATATATATATATATATATATATATATATATATATATATATATATATATATATATATATATATATATATATATATATATATATATAATCGGTGTGTGTATATATGTAAATATATAGTGTGTGGCAGAGGAAAGACCACCGGGTACATATATAGGTTACATATATATTTTTGTATGTATATGTGTGTATAAACATTCATATACGTGTATATATATAAAAAATATATATATATACATATATATTTATTTTACACGGGTGTATGTGTGTGTATATATATATATATATATATATATATATATATATATATATATATTTACAAGTGTGTGTGTGTGCGCGTGTATTTATATATAAACACACACACACACACACACACAGGTATATGTATGTTGGGGCTCTACATGGGGGCAAGAGGGGGCAGTGACCCCCTCAAATAAATGTCTTGCGCCTCAAATCAAAAATGTTTGAAGTTGAGAAAGTAAATTTTTCAAAATTCACACAAAACGTATACATTACAAGTTGACAAAATTATCCGCAGGAGCGGAGAAATCCGCTGAAAAAGGGACTATAATGACGTCATCTTCCGCTCTTTTTTGTGTGTCCATCACCTGACAGGTGATGGACACACCCTCCCCTCACTAAACCAGTGTTAACGAATTACAAACGAGACTAAAAGTTGTCACAAACAAAAGCCAATCATTTTTAAAAACGTCATATAAATGGGCGGGACAAACTCAGAATGTATCCAATCACAGTTCTTAAACGGCGTACAACCTGTCAGAGGGTGGGACTTAGCGACGAAGGTGGGCCAATCAGATGCCTTTCCTTCTGGGATGAGGAAGATCAAGTTCAAAGTCTCGCCGGCAGCGCCAAAAGTCAAAAGGTGTGGTTTTAACTTGCTTTATAAAGTCAACATGACACTTTTTATTTTTGACGCTGTGTATTTATGACTTTAACTTTAAGTTAAAGACCCGTTAATTTGGCTGCTTCTGTCTAAATGAGCTGTTTCGTCGAAAAGAGTCAGTTGCTATTCCTGGAGGCGACCATTATTTGCCTCAATGTCAACACAATAAAATAAATGGAATGTAAAAGTTCCCTGTAAAACACAACTTGAAAAAAACATTACTATGTCAAGAGTACGGGCGGTGCTGTTAAGTTTCTCTGTAAATAAGTGGAAAATACAGAACGCTTGAGGCATGATTCAGCTGACCTGATGATAAACTAGTTTGAGAAGAATGTGTTTGTTATTGTAGTCAGTATTATTCAGTAGTCTTATGACTACTGAACTTTTGTGTGGTTTTTTTTTTTTAGTTTCCCATGCTGAGAGATTGCCACCTTATTGGGGTTCAAACCTACCGTCTTCAAGTTGTACAGGTGAGAACTATGAGACATTTTTCACCTAAATGGGAATATATGAACATCCCAGCAGTCTGCATCCTAATGACAGCAGACCTTGTACAGTAAGTGATGTTTTTTTCCTGTTTTTTGGCTCAGCAGTGAGTAACAATCAGTGATGAAGAGGGGAAAAAAAGCAAACGTTGTGATGCGTTATTTAAAATTAATACGCTGCATATGCTTAAAATGATCAAAATACGTCAATATTACATCTTATTATACACGTGCCCGTTACTACATTACATATAAACTTACATCATGCCTATAAAACCCTAATGGAGGTGTTTGGATGTTTTTTTAAAGGGCTCTATAGGCAGAATTGAGCGACTCCTATAGGCTCCTTTGTAAGCGCATTTATTAAATATTTAGAATTAGAGATGTCCGATAATGGCTTTTTTGCCGATACCCGATATTCCAATATTGTCCAACTCTTAATTACCGATTCCGATATCAACCAATACCGATATATACAGTCGTGGAATTAACACATTATTATGCCTAGTTTTGTTGTGATGCCCCGCTGGATGCATTAAACAATGTAACAAGGTTTTCCAAAATAAATCAACTCAAGTTATGGAAAAAAATGCCAACATGGCACTGCCATATTTATTATTGAAGTCACAAAGTGCATTATTTTTTTTTAACATGCCTCAAAACAGCAGCTTGGAATTTGGGACATGCTCTCCCTGAGAGAGCATGAAGAGGTTGAGGTGGGGGGATAAGGGGCAACGGGGGGTGTATATTGTAGCATCCCAGAAGAGTTAGTGCTGCAAGGAGTTCTGGATATTTGTTCTGTTGTGTTTATGTTGTGTTACGGTGCGGATTTTCTCCCGAAATGTGTTTGTCGTTCTTGTTTGGTGTGGGTTCACAGTGTGGCGCATATTTGTAACGGTGTTAAAGTTGTTTATACGGCCACCCTCAGTGTGACCTGTATGGCTGTTGACTGTGTGTGTGAAAAGCCGTAGATATTATGTGATTGGGCCGGCACGCAAAGGCAGTGCCTTTAAGGTTTATTTGCGCTCTGTACTTCTCCCTACGTCCGTGTACACAGCGGCGTTTTAAAAAGTCATAAATTGTACTTTTTGAAACCGATACCGATAATTTTGAAACCGATACCGATAATTTCCGATATTACATTTTGAAGCATTTATCGGCCGATAATATCGTCAGTCCGATATTATCGGACATCTCTATTTAGAATGCATTACAAAATGTGAAGGATGGACAAAATTCCCCCCCAAAAAGTGCAGTTACCCTTTAAGGGGCTGATTAAAACTAGTTTAATTGATGCATTTTGATGTCCTTTAGTATTTTTTTTAAAATGCCATTCATTTAGTTCACATAGATTATATATCATTAAAATATTCCTCGAATGAAGAAAACTTCTTTAAGTATGCATGTTTGCGTATTGAGTGGAGTAAGTGCAGCTTCTCTACCATGCACCTTCAGTGGTAAAAAAAAGTGGTGTCAATGTCGATGCACTGCGCGACTATTGCTTCTAAAATGCCCATAAAAAGTGGTGCATGTCTCCTGCATGTTTGAAAACATAGCAAACACCACAAGTAAGAGCATGATGACATGATTGTCCGGTAAACAACAGTATCTCCGTGGTGACGCCCCGTAAAGTACACGCAAAATCCTCGTTTAAATAGGGCGGCCTGTACCACTATTGAACTACACACAGTCTTAGTAAATCACACGCAACAGGCCCATTAATAGTACACACTATTTTAGAGGTTGCACACATTGTTTAGTGTATATGTGTGTATATATGCGTGTGTGTTTGTGTGTGTATGTGGAGCATCACATTTGTGGGGTCAATTAAACGCTCAAAATGGCCAGAAAAAGAGAACTTTCATCTGAAACTCGACAGTCTATTCTTGTTCTTAGAAATGAAGGCTATTCCACAAATTTGTTTGGGTGACACCAAACTTTTGAACGGTATTTATCATTATTTAGTGTATATATATATATATATATATATATATATATATATATATATATATATATATATATATATATATATATATATACACATTTATATATTAATATACACATTTATATATATATATATATATATATATATATATATATATATATATATATATATATGTATATGTATATATATATATATATATATATATATATATATATATATATATATATATATATATATATATATATATATATATATATATATATATATATATATATATATACTACCGTTCAAAAGTTTGGTGTCACCCAAACAATTTTGTGGAATAGCCTTCATTTCTAAGAACAAAAATAGACTGTCGAGTTTCAGATGAAAGTTCTCTTTTTCTGGCCATTTTGAGCGTTTAATTGACCCCACAAATGTGATGCTCCAGAAACTCAATCTGCTCAAAGGAAGGTCAGTTTTGTAGCTTCTGTAACGAGCTAAACTGTTTTCAGATGGGTGAACATGATTGCACAAGGGTTTTCTAATCATCAATTAGCCTTCTGAGCCAATGAGCAAACACATTGTACCATTAGAACACTGGAGTGATAGTTTCTGGAAATGGGCCTCTATACACCTATGTAGATATTGCACCAAAAACCAGACATTTGCAGCTAGAATAGTCATTTACCACATTAGCAATGTATAGAGTGTATTTCTTTAAAGTTAAGACTAGTTTAAAGTTATCTTCATTGAAAAGTACAGTGCTTTTCCTTCAAAAATAAAGACATTTCAATGTGACCCCAAACTTTTGAACGGTAGTATATATATATATATATATATACTGTACATATGTCTATATATATATATATATATATATATATATATATATATATATATATATATATATATATATATATATATATATATATATATATATATATATATAGATAGATAGATAGAGGGTGAGGGGGCCGCAAAATATTTTCTTTTTCCTCTCTAGACCTGAAGGAACATTTAGTCCTCTAGACCTGCAGAAATTAGAGCTTCCACAAAAAGTTATAGTTCTTCTCTAACAAGTACCGTTTCCACTCAGTGGACTCACCTGAGCCGAGGCAGATGGCACCTGCTGAAGACCCAGCGTCACCATGACGACCCACACGAGCTCCATGTTGTGTCCACGGAGGTGTCCCTCAGAGTGTCTCCCTTTAAGTGTCTCCCAGTCCGCTTCTTTCCCACGCCCCTCCCTCTCCTATCACATATTTGAGGAAAGGGGGCGGAGCTTGCGCATCTGGAATGTCCCTTTTTTTTTTTTTTTTGCTCTTCATCAGGCCCCGAAATAGTCATAAAATTATAAGCTGCCGCGCAATAATCATCATGTGCGCTTCTTTTGGTTCGCCGACGTGCACGCAGGCGCCTGGACCGAGGAAGAGGAGAAGGATGAAGAAAGGCGTCGCACGTAAGCGTTATTGACCTTTTCTTCGGGTTTCTGCTTTATTGATGATTGACGGTTACCCACGCGCAAGCGGCTGGTGCCGCGTAATTCCCGTCACGTGTCCCAAAAAGGCGTCAGGTAGGTCATCGGGAGGCACGGCGTCCGGCACCTTTTGAGACAAATCCCGGCCGGTTCGCTTCTTGTGTCCTCACCTGGACGTGCGGCCGCTCTCGCAAACGTGGACGTGCAGTGGGAGCTTCTACTTCAACAAACACTTCGGGCAGATTTGAGAAACAAGGGTGTGGAGATGTCCCCATTCTCTATAGAAGAGATCAAATTTGGTATTTTTATAAACAACCCTAACGTAGATATGTTTGTCCTAATCTCTCCTCCCAACAGGAGGAGGGGGGCATCTGACCACAGAACTTTCCTCCAGAAGGTCTTATCTTTGTCCATGTGATGTCACATGAGACAAAAATTGAGCTGTTTGGCCACAATACCCAACAATATGTTTGAAGGAGAAAAGGTGTGGCCTTTAATCCCAGGAACACCACCCTACCGTCAAGCATGGTGGTGGTAGTTTTATGCTGTGGGTCTGTTTTGCTGCCAATGGAACTGGTGCTTTACAGAGAGTAAATGGGACAATGAAAAAGGAGGATTACCTCCAAATTCTTCAGGACAAGCTACAATCATCAGCCCGGAGGTTGGGTCTTGGGCGCAGTTGGGTTTTCCAACAGGACAATGACCCCAAACACACGTCAAAAGGGGTAAAGGAATGGCTAAATCAGGCTAGAATTAAAGTTTTAGAATGGCCTTCCCAAAGTTCTGACTTAAACGTGTGGACAATGCTGAAGAAACAAGTCCATGTCAGAAAACCAACACATTTAGCTGAACTGCACCAATTTTGTCAAGAGGAGTAGTCAAAAATTCAAGCAGAAGCTTGTGGATGGCTACCAAAAGCGCCTTATTGCAGTGAAACTTGCCAAGGGACATGTAAGCAAATATTAACATTGCTGTATGTATACTTTTGACCCAGCAGATTTGCTCACATTTTCAGTAGACCCATAATAAATTCACAAAAGAACCAAACTACATGAATGTTTTTTGTGACCAACAAGTATGTGCTCCAATCACTCTATCAAAAAAAAATAAGAGTTGCAGAAATTATTGGAAACTCAAGACAGCCATGACATTATGTCCTTTACAAGTGTATGTCAACTTTGGACCACGACTGTAAATCACATTACGGAATAGAACTGCCAAAAAGGAGAGGACTTGAACGGGTGCCTTGAGGGACGCCTCAGTTATGTAAGTAAAGGTAAAAATGAGAGATGTCCGATAATATCGGACTGACGATATTATCGGCCGATAAATGCTTTAAAATGTAATATCGGAAATTATCGGTATCGGTTTCAAAAAGTAAAATTTATGACTTCTTAAAACGCCGCTGGACGTAGGGAGAAGTACAGAGCAGTTGCGTCTCCCAGTGATACTTGACAACCCTCCCGATTTTCCTGGGAGACTCCCAAATTTCAGTGCCCCCCCGAAAATCTCCCGGGGCAGGGCAACCATTCTCCCGATTTCCACCCAGACAACAATATTGGGGGCGTGCCTTAAAGGTATTGCCTTTGCGTGCCGGCCCAGTCACATAATATCTACGGCTTTTCACACACACAAGTGAATGCAAGGCATACTTGGTCAACAGCCATACAGGTCACACTGAGGGTGACCGTATAAACAACTCTAACACTGTTACACATATGCGCCACACTGTGAACCCACACCAAACTAGAATGACAAACACATTTCGGGAGAACATCCGCACTGTAACACAACATAAACATGACAGAACAAATACCCAGAACCCCTTGCAGCACTAACTCTTCCGGGACGCTACAATATACACCCCCCGCACCCCTACCCCGCCTACCTCAACCTCCTCATGCTCTCTCAGGGAGAGCCTGTCCCAAATTCCAAGCTGCTGTTTTGAGGCATGTTAAAAAAAATAATGCACTTTGTGACTTCAATAATAAATATGGCAGTGCCATGTTGGCATTTTTTCCATAACTTGAGTTGATTTATTTTGGAAAACCTTGTTACATTGTTTAATGCATCCAGCGGGGCATCACAAAAAAATTAGGCATAATAATGTGTTCATTCCACGACTGTATATATCGGTATCGGTTGATATCTGAATCGGTAATTAAGTGTTGAACAATATCGAATATCGGCAAAAAAGCCATTATCGGACATCTGTAGTAAAAATATCTGTTTACATGGTCCAAGTTCTTCTGGACAACCGGAACACTCTTGTGTTTGTAGGAATTTGCTGCAAAAACATTTATCTCTCAAGTTTTGAAACTGAAAAATAAAATGAAAACTCAATCACTAATAATAAATTTAGCAAGATGAACTCAGGAGCACAAAATATGAAAAACACTTCAAGCTTCAAAACGTGTGCCCTACATTGATGTGATACTGATAATGCTTGTTTTCATTATTTTAAATATGTATTTTTATACATGCTATGTCAAAGTGTATGAAATGTTTTTTTATTATACAATTAATATAACATATTTCCTATGCAATTATGACATGCACATTTTCATTAAACATAACAGAAGTCATTTTGCAGGTACACACCTCTGACTCACAT
This sequence comes from Entelurus aequoreus, assembly GCF_033978785.1. Classification (NCBI taxonomy): domain Eukaryota; kingdom Metazoa; phylum Chordata; class Actinopteri; order Syngnathiformes; family Syngnathidae; genus Entelurus; species Entelurus aequoreus. Next base: position 81,311,235 of record NC_084733.1, read on the forward strand.
CATCTGGTACTTGATGCACACAAACGTTAGCATGCTAGCATTTGTAAATAAATAAAAACATGCATGTTATCTTAATTGTAAAATAAAAACATGCATGTTAATTGTATAAAACATGTATGTCATGTTACTTGTTTAATAAAAACATGCATGTAATGTTAATTGTATAATAAAAACATGCATGTTACGTTAATTGTATAGTATAAATATGCATGTTATAATAATTGTATAATAAAACATGCATGCTATTTTAATTATGTAATAAAAACATTCATGTTATGTTGATTGTATAAACATGCATATTATGATAATTTTCTAATAAAAACATGTTGATTGTAAAATAAAATCATGCATGTTATATTTGTATAATCAATCAATCAATGTTTATTTATATAGCCCTAAATCACAGGTGTCTCAAAGGGCTGTACAAGCCACAACGACATCCTCGGTACAGAGCCCACATACGGGCAAGGAAAACTCACCCCAGTGGGACGTCAATGTGAATGACTATGAGAAACCTTGGAGAGGACCGCATATGTGGGTAAACCCCCCCCCCCCCCCCTAGGGTAAAAACATGTTGACTGTAAAATAAAACATGTATATTATTATAATTGTATAATAATAACATGCATGTTATGTTATTTGTATAATAAAAACATGTTGATTGTATAATAAAATCTTGCATGTTATGATAATTGTATAATAAAAACATTTTGATTGTATAATAGAAACATGCATGTTATGTTATTTGTATAATAAAAACATGCAAATTATGATAATTGTATAATAAAAACATGTACATTGTATAATAAAAACATGCATGTTATGATAATTGTATAATAAAAACATGCATGTTATGATAATTGTATAATAAAATCATGCATGTTATGATAATTGTATAATAAAATAATGCATGTTATGATAATTGTATAATAAGAACATGTTGATTGTATAATAAATACATGAATTTTGTTATTTGTATAATAAAAACATGATTGTATAATAAAAACATTCATGTTATGATAATTGTATAATAAAATCATGCATGTTATGATAACTGTATAATAAAAACATGCATGTTATGATAATTGTATAATAAAATCATGCATGTTATGATAATTGTGTAATACAATCATGCATGTTATGATAATTGTATAATAAAAACATGTTGATTGAATAATAAAAACATGCATATTATGATAATTGAATTATAAAAACATGCATGTTATGCTAATTGTATAATACAAACATGTTGAATGTATAATAAAAACATGCATGTAATGCTAATTGTATAATAAAAACATGATAGTTGTATAATAAAAACATGTTGATTGTATAATAAAATCATGCATGTTATGATAATTGTATAATAAAATCATGTTGATTGTACGTATAATAAAAACATGCATGTTATGTTATTTGTATAATAAAAACATGTTGGTTGTATAATAAAAACATGCATGTTATGATAATTGTATAATAAAAACATGCATGTTATGATAATTGTATAATAAAATCATGCATGTTATGATAATTGTATAATAAAAACATGTTGATTGTACGTATAATAAAAACATGCATGTTATGTTATTTGTATAATAAAAACATGTTGGTTGTATAATAAAAACATGCATGTTATGTTATTTGTATAATAAAAACATGTTGGTTGTATAATAAAAACATGGATGTTATGATAATTGTATAATAAAAACAAGCATGTTGTGATAATTGTATAATAAAATCATAAATGTTATGATAATTGTATAATAAAAACATTCATGTTATGCTAATTGTATAATAAAAACATGTTGATTGTATAATAAAAACATGCATATTATGATAATTGTATAATAAAAACATGATAGTTGTATAATAAAAACATGTATGTTATGATAATTGTATATGATTGTATAATAAACACAAGCATATTATGATAATTGTATAATAAAAACATGATAATTGTATAATAAAAACATGTTGATTGTACAATAAAAGCATGTTGATTGTATAATAAACACATGCATGTTATGATAATTGTATAATAAAAACATGTTGATTGTATAATAAACACGTGCATGTTATGATAATTGTATATTAAAAAATGATAATTGTATAATAAAAGCATGCATGTTATGATAATTGTATAATAAAAACATGCATGTTATGATAATTGTATAATAAAATCATGCATGTTAAGATAATTGTATAATAAAATCATACATGTTATGATAATTATATAATAAAAACATGCATGTTATGCTAATTGTATAATAAAAACATGTTGATTGTATAATAAAAACATGCATGTTATGATAATTGTATAATAAAAACATGTTGATTGTATAATAAACACAAACATATTATGATAATTGTATAATAAAAACATGATAATTGTATAATAAAAACATGTTGATTGTACAATAAAAGTATGTTGATTGTATAATAAACACATGCATGTTATGATAATTGTATAATAAAAACATGTTGATTGTATAATAAACATATGCATGTTATGATAATTGTATAATAAAAACATGATAATTGTATAATAAAAACATGTTGATTGTATAGTAAAAACATGCATGTTATGATAATTGTATAATAAAAACATGCATGTTATGATAGTTGTATAATAAAAACATGATAATTGTATAATAAAAACATGTTGATTGTATAATAAACACATGCATGTTATGCTAATTTGAAAATACAAACATGGCTGCAAATTCCCAGGCATGCGTGTGACAGCTTGTTTGTGTAAGCGTGTGCTGTGATTGGCCGGTGACAAATCCAAGGTGTACTCACCTCTCAGCGAAAGTGGACTGGGGTAGACTCCGGCCCAGCGGTGTCCCCAATGACAACAAGCTCCACAGACCATAAATTGATGTTGCCATGACGACCGTCTTGGTTATCAGCAACAATTTCCTCCCCCATCAGGTCCTTAATGAAATGTCAGCAACTGGAGTGGAAAAAAGTGTTTGATCACTGCGTCTTCCCGCGGGCGAGCGGTCACATGTTGTTGACTGTTTTTGTAATCATTCATTCCAGCCGGGGCGACCTTTGACACCCCCCAGCTTTATTTGCAGGGAATGCTGGGTATTGAGCGCCAGACGAGCAGAGTGAGGGGACACTTGAAGGTAGGATCGTGCCCACGTTGTTGTCACGTCCACAGGACCAGCTGTACCTAATGAAGTGTCTGTTTTTGTTTGTGTTGTGAATTTATGTTGATGTGTTCTAAGAATCCCCCTCCTGCCTCTGCTAGTGAGAGGCAACAACAGGCAGGGTTTTTTTTTTTTTTTTTTAAACGTGTTTACCATCGTGTCACTTTTTGTTTCCTAGCATCGAGGAGCGCCACCTTGTTGCCATGACGACGGCGTCCAGCTCGCTCACCACGCATGTGCTCAACACCAGCGATGGCGTCCCTGCAGCCCGAATGTCTCTCAGTCTGCATCGACTGGACTCGGAGCTGAAGATCTGGACCATGCTGAACGTCGCGTACGATTCACACACACACACACACACACCCACACACACCCACACACACGTGTGTAGGGTTATCGCGATACTGTTATCGATACTTGTTCGATACCAACTTTTTTTTTTTATCTGAACCCACGTACTTTTAAATTCACGATTTTATTGCAGTGTTGGAAAGTGTCTTTATCAAAACAAATGTATAAATATAATCATGAATAACATCTGTACAGACAAAATAAGCAGGTATTGATGTACTTTTTGCGTGTTGGTATTGACTTCGTATCGAAGTGTCGATACTTTACAACTTAATATCTTCCGCTCCTTTTTTTTTTTTTTTTCATCTTTTGCTCTTTTTTTAATTTCAATAATCCAATTATTCATTAATTTTGGATTTGAATACATTTGATAGAAGCAATAAAAGAGGTAAATATTATCACTAATCAATGTTGTTATTTTTATTATCATTGTTTCAATTGTAGTGTAATGTAGTCAATTCTGTATTACTATCGCTTTCATTGTTTTTAAATTATTATTATTATTTGTATTATTATTTTATATGTTTTATTATTTTTTATATTTTATTTTTTATAATTAATGTATTAATTAATATAATTAATGTAATATTTTGTATTATATATATATGTATGTGTATATATACATATTTATTTATTCATATATATATATATATATGTTTATGTTTTTAAATACGAATCACGATTCTTATTCATCCCAATTGTCTGTACAGATGTTATTCATGATTATATTTATACATTTGTTTTGATAAAGACACTTTCCAACACTGCAATAAAATCGTGAATTTAAAAGTACGTGGGTTCAGATATTATTTAATTTTTTATAATTAATGTATTAATTAATATAATTAATGTAATATTTTGTATTATATATATATGTATGTGTATATATACATATTTATTTATTCATATATATATATATATGTTTATGTTTTTAAATACGAATCACGATTCTTATTCATCCCAATTTTAAATCGATTCATCATTATAATTTGAATAATATGATATAATGTAATAATAATAATTTAAAAATACATATGCATTTTTTTTAATCAAGAATCAATAATAAAAAGACATTTTTAGGCCATCCACATGCTACCAGAAGGAGCTTTTTTAGCCTTTAATCTGTTTTGTAAAAGTGTTATTACAATTATAATACCAAATAACACATTGATTGAATTGATTCTGATTCGAATCGTCACCCCAGGAATCGGACGGAATCGTAAGGTGCCCAAAGATTCACACCCCTAGAATATATTCAAACATTTAATAAAGTTAAATATAAATAATGCAACATATGCCACACAGAAGTAAATATAAATATGTACAGTATAGATATGAGTGTCCTGTTAAACAATATTATTTGTCCATGTGACAGGTTAAAAAAATAAATAAAAAGAAGTATTGATACTATTGACAACCCGACATGCATCTGACATATGTTTACGTTCGTGCGTTGTCAGGACGACCAATGAGGACGGTCGCTGCCCCGGACTCATCAGCCAGGCAGCCTTTGTCCCCGGCATGTACAAGTTGCGCTTTGAGACGGGCTCCTACTGGGCCAGTCTGGGTCAGGACTCCTTCTATCCTTACGCTGAGGTGAGCCTAGGAAATAGACGGGATCTGTTCCAGGGTCAAACCGTGGCCGTGGGAAAGCGTTTATCGAGGGTACAATGTTTGGAGAGACACGTGAGCGTGTCATGCAAGTGTAAAAAGAAGTTTGGCATGTGCAGGTGGTGTTCAACATCAGTGAAACCAAGCAGAAGATTCACGTGCCCCTGCTGATGAGTCGCTTCTCCTACAGCACCTACAGAGGAAGCTGAGCAACATCAACACATCTATACACACTTTCAGCTTGTTTACTGACTTTACATGAGTGTAAAATTACCTTTTTTTTTTATCATGAAATACCATAAATAAAAACCAAAACAATTCAATCAATCAATCAATCAATCAATCAATGTTTATTTATATAGCCCTAAATCGCAAGTGTCTCAAAGGGCTGTTGGTTCATATACGTTTTATTTTGAAACACAAAAAATAGAATAGGAAACAAAACATTATTTTCAGTGTAGAGAGTAATAACTAGATATAATTTTTTTTTTTTTTTTTATAAATGTATTAAAATATCCTGTTTCAGGAAGACCAGATGATCAAAGATAAATATATTTTTTTATATTTAAACGCAGGATGCAACACCACAAAGTAGAGATGTATCGGCCGATAAATGCTTTAAAATGTAATATCGGAAATTATCGGTATCGGGTTTTTTTTATCGGTATCGGTTTTTTAATTTTTTAATTTTTTTAAATTAAATTAACATAAAAAACAAGATACACTTACAATTAGTACACTAACCCAAAAAACCTCCCTCCCCCATTTACACTCATTCACATAAAAGGGTTGTTTCTTTCTGTTATTAATATTCTGGTTCCTACATTATATATCAATATATAACAATACAGTCTGCAAGGGATACAGTCCGTAAGCACACATGATTGTGCGTGCTGCTGGTCCACTAATAGTACTAACTTTTAACAGATAATTGCACTCTTTTTCATGAATTACTAGTTTCTATGTAACTGTTTTTATATTGTTTTACTGTCTTTTTTATTCAAGAAAACGTTTGTAATTTATTTATCTTATTTTATTCTATTAATTAAAAAAAAAAAAGGACCTTTTTTTTTTTCACCAGCATAGCCGCAACTCTTGTCAACAAGCTGTCCCACCACTCTGGTCGCTTTGGTGTAGAACACATTAAAGCCTTCTACAGAAAGCTAGGAGTGTCCAACGATGATTTCAAATTAGAAATGGTCACAGCTGATGAGGTGTTTAAAAAATTGAGCGCGCTCCACCCTAACAAGGCCACCGGCCTTGATAATATTCCCTCCAGATTCCTCAGGGACTCTGCCTCCATCATTGCCCCGATCATCACACACATAATGAACCTATCAATTACACAAGGCCAAGTACCAAAATATTTTAAGATAGCAAGAGTAACTCCCCTCTTTAAAAAAGGAAGCAAATTGGAACCTGGCAACTACCGACTTGTTTCTATTCTCAGTTCCGTTTCGAAAGTAATGGAGAAAATAGTTTATGAACAGGTCGATAATTACCTTGCCACTAATAAACTCATGTACAAATTCCAATCCGGCTTCAGAACTAACCACTCCACTGACACATGCCTTCTCTATCTGAGCGACCACATCAAACATGAGGTGGACGCGGGCAAATACTGCGGCATGGTCATGCTGGATCTTCAGAAGGCCTTTGACACCGTTAACCACGCTATACTGTTGGATAAGCTCAGAGCAATCGGATTTAACAAAACCTCATGGAGCTGGATGCAATCTTACTTGGAGGGGAGGGAGCAGGTGGTAGAGGTGAACGGCACCGTGTCCCCCCCCCCTCTCGGTGAGCTGTGGAGTCCCCCAAGGCAGTATATTGGGACCTTTACTGTTCCTAATATACATAAACGACATGTCATCGGCATGCGACTGTGAATTGTTTTTGTTTGCGGATGACTCTGCCTTGCTGGTATCCGGCAAGGACAAGTCACAGGTGGAGAAAATCCTCAGTGCTGAGCTCTGTAGAACTTGCACCTGGCTCGCTGACAACAAGCTATCCATCCACTTGGGTAAAACAGAATCCATCCTGTTTGGGTCCCACATCAAACTTAAGAAAGTCAATGACTTCACCATAAAAGTAGGTGACATTGTTATCACCAGGAAAGATGAGGTCACCTACCTAGGTTCCATTCTAGAGGCTAACCTTTCCTGTGATAAAATGGTAACCAAGGTAATCAAAAAGGTTAACCAACGAACAAGATTTCTCTACAGAATTTCCTCTCTGGTCAACAAAAGCACCTTGAGGATTCTGGCGGGAACTCTCGTTCAACCCTTTTTCGATTACGCATGCACCTCCTGGTACCCTAGCACCTCCAAAACCCTCAAATCTAAACTCCAAACATCTCAGAACAAGCTAGTCAGGTTACTTCTAGACCTCCACCCCAGATCCCACCTCACTCCTACCCACTTCTCTAAAGTGGGCTGGCTCAAGGTGGAGGACAGAGTTAAACAACTTGCACTGAGCCAGTCTATAAAATCCGCTACACCTCCCTGATACCGAAGTACATGTCAAACTACTTCCTTAACGTAAATGACCGCCATAACCACAACACCAGGGGGTGCTCCACTAACCACGTTAAACCCAGATTCCGAACTAACAAAGGTCTTAACTCATTCTCTTTCTATGCCACATCAATGTGGAATGCGCTCCCAACAGGTATAAAAGAAAGGGCATCTCTATCCTCCTTCAAAACCGCAATAAAAGTTCACCTCCAGGCAGCTACAACCCTAAACTAACACCCTCCCCGGATTGCTAATAATCAAATGTAAACAATCAAATGCAGATACATTTTCTTTTTCTTATGCCTTCTGATCTCTCTCTCTCTCTCTATATGTCCACTACTTGATGTCCATACCCCCCCCCCCACACCCCTGATTGTAAATAATGTAAATAATTCAATGTGATTATCTTATGTGATGACTGTATTATGATGATAGTATATATGATAGTATATATCTGTATCATGAATCAATTTAAGTGGACCCCGACTTAAAGAAGTTGAAAAACTTATTCGGGTGTTACCATTTAGTGGTCAATTGTACGGAATATGTACTTCACTGTGCAACCTACTAATAAAAGTCTCAATCAATCAAAAAAAACCTTATCTTCACCTTAACTGGTTGTCCAAATTAGGCATAATAATGTGTTAATTCCACGACTGTATATATCGGTATCTGTAATTAAGAGTTGGACAATATCGGATATTGGCAAAAAAGCCATTATCGGACATCCCTACCACAAAGTTTTTTCCCCTACAAACCAGCAAGTGGTCTTGTCTTCAAACATCAACTTCCGGTTCCGGTGTTCGAATATTTTGGCCAGATTTTTTTCTTTTTGCTGACTGGTAATTAATATTCTCTTGTATGAAGTTTAAAATGAAAGCCAGGATGTTTTTTTTTATTTCTCGTTATTGATTTTCGACACTAAAAAAACACTTCTTTTTTTTAATTTCATTTTTTGTATTTCAAAATAAAATTTGAATAAACCAATCGTTTTTAAAAATATTTTTAATTCCGGTTTGTACAACGAAAATCCAATGACCAAAACATACACTGACCCTTAACATTACCTCATTGACTTTGTGACTTATTTCTTAATTTATTCGTGTGTCGTAAAAAAAAAAAAGCACCGTCACGCTTTTGAAACGTGGGGGGCGGGCCGTTCTTTTTCTCCACCAATCAGAGTAAACGTTTACAATGAGGCCCCTGTCTCTTGCCTTTTTGGCGCCTGACTTGTATTGAAATAATTGTATAATCAAATATAAATCTAATTCCTACTGCGATAATTATTTTCTATTTTTTGTATGTAACTATGTTGTTGTATTGAGGCAATAAAATGTTTTAAAATCAACAAAGGCGCCCCTTTTTTTCATATTTTTCATCAGGCGTCGAAAGAGGCGGCACCTGCGGGTCCTTACATCATCGCCTCTTGACATTTCACGTTGCTCCTTGTTTCAATAACACGGCAGCCATGAAGCCAAAAGGAGGCAAAGAAGCCAATTTAACTTAAATTAAAGTATTATTTATCCGCGGAGAGTTTGAGCTGATGGCCTTGCACAGAATGTTGCAGCTTTTCAGGCTTGTGTCGGCGAACACTCGGCCTTTATGCAGGGCGGTCACGACGCGACTTGCGGCAGGACGAGGCTTCACTGGCGGATACAGAAGCTTCTCTCTCTCGGTAACTTATTTTAATTATATATGTTTGTTTTCATATTATTCCTACGTGTTAACCTCTTGTGTATTAACTTTAGGTCATTTTAACTAATTTTGTTAGGTTATATTGCCGAAAAGACATAAAACTAGCATACTACATAAAACTAGCCTACGAAACTTCTCATTTGTGCATTAATTTATTCTCAGAAAACTGTAGTCCAAGCTATAACGTCTTCAAGGTTCAGAGTTTACATAATATATAATAAACACTTTACTATCTAAAGAAAATGTTTTGGTTGCCATGCTGTTTCACTTATTCAACAACAGTTAGTAAACACACAATGACACAAATGACTTCCTCATAAATGTATTGTGTGCTAAAATGGTGACACTATATGGATATAAATATGTTAAAACATATACAGCAGGGGTGTCAAACTCATTTTAGATTGGGGGCCACATGGAGAAATATCTACTCCCAAGTGGGCCGGACTGGTAAAATCACAGCACAATAACTTAAATAAAGACAACTTCAGAGTGTTTTCTTTGCTTAAAGATAGACCAAGCACATTCTGAAAATGTAATAGTAATAATAGTATTCACCTTTATTTGTCGGTATTTATACTCTCTGAATAAATTGTGTGATAATGTTCATCAGTCAACTCATTGGTGTTAATTTTAACACTGTTACATTGCACACAGTTTGAACAGTAACACTGTGTTCGGATATAGGAAAATAAAACACTGTACTTTTATAAAGTGATCCTTTGGCTCGATGGAGCGCATAACAGTTTGAGAATTACGGTTTTTGACAATACTGCTATAATAATAACCGCGATGTTTATGGTCACAATAACCGTGATGTGAAATTTGTTTTTAGTTACTCTCAGGTCACTTATTGTTTGTGTGTTAATAAATATCATATATACAACAGTGTTTCCCATAAACGGCCAAGATACCTGTGGTGGTGGGGGCGTGGCTATGGGCGTGGTCACCATGACATCATCGAATAATTTGCATAATTTACTACAATATGATTTTCTCTAAAAAGGCTCAAAAAATGTATACTTACTAATTAATAATAACAGTTTTGTTTTAAACGTCCATCCATCCATCCATTTTACAATATAATTACAACACTTTATGTACATATTTATATTTACAGATTTGAACAATAAGTTATTCACTGAAATATATTTATTAATTGTGGTTCTTACAAAAAATATATCTTTTAAAATATAAAAGCTAAAATGTCTCTTAAAGCTCTGCCCCTTTAATTAGTGCATACTAAATAATTTAACTTTGGCCTACTACTACAACCATATTATTTTCCAGCAACATAAAGTGAAACAGAGGCAGAGGTGTCCTGCCAGTCAGTAACAAACAGAAAACAGTAATGGTCAAATACAAATAAGGCAACAAGAGAAGTATCCTACACTTCTCTTTTGTAAAGTAAATCTGAACAGCCTATATGGGCATCTACATCAACTATATGATTTGCCTGAGAAGCTGGACAGGACAACAAAAAAAAGTACCGTATTTCCTTGAATAGCCGCAGGGGCGCTAATTAATTTAAAACCTCTTCTCACCCCTGCGTTTACCAAAAGCAGGCGAGATTGCCATGCATGCGGTAATTATTTTAAAACCTCTTCTCACTCCGGCGCTTACCTTATCATGAAAAGCACATTTAATAAAAAAAAACGTTATTATGGTCTTACCTTTAGGTATAAATGAGTCCATGCCAGCTCCTTTTGAAGAAAAGCATCGATATAGAAGTCTTCCTTCAGTTTTAAAAGTCTCTCTGTCTCGATGGAGATCTTCCTTTTAAGTATTACCTCCTGCTTCGATTGAAAGTCCAGTTTAGAAAACTGTTTTATTTTAGATATGTAATCCTCCATGGTAAAATAAATGGCTGCGCACTATTGCTGCTGTTGTCTTCTTCTGCAGCACAGGTCTTCTGCAGTACCAGCAGTTGCAAGAAGGATCACTAGCGCCCTCTACCACCAGGAGGCGGGAATCATTTAATGACTCATGTTTGACCCCGCGGAAGTGCCAAGCATGTGCTAATTATTTTGTGAAACGAGTTTGACCCGGCTGTAATTCTAGGCATGCGAATACCATATTCCCGGCGCCAATTCAAGGAAATACGGTATTATTATTATTATTATTTTTTTTTTTTTTACATTTGTGGCGGACGTAATTCTTTCGTGGCGGGCCGCCACAAATAAATGAATGTGTGGGAAACACTGTACAAATACTACACCGCCATGGTTATTATGATGCTGCTGCTTCGAAGACTGGGTTGAGCCTTTTCAGAAAGTTGTGGCAAAAGTTGCCATGTTTTGAGGCTTGTTTTTTCCCCCACTAACATTGAAGCAACTTAATTTCATGATTTTGTTGTCAATTTTCACGTGTTTCTTGTAAGCTTATCCTAACAGAGCACATTTGGAAAACATACTGACCGACGTATTGATTTTACTCGTTAAAAGTAGACGCTAGATGGCAGCAAAGCACATACTCAGAATGTATTGTCAAATTACCGAACTGTTTTAAATCATGCAGGATTTCATTGAATTCTGAGAGGTTCTGATGGTGTTTCCCTTCTCTTTTCCAGAACTTCCTGTCCAATCGCAACTTTCAGACAGCTCAGCGACGCTTATACTCCAGTGAGCCTAAAGGTGAGTGCCACCACTCCGGATGTCTCATCCAAACTAAGCCTTAGGCCACAATCTCCTCTTCTGGTTTTGTTGGTTTAGCTTCCATTGTGCTCTCTGTGTTGACATCCATGCTCTCAATGTCAAGTTCTTTCATGTGATGTAAAATTCCAGCATGAGGTAGCGTTGTTGCAGAACTTGCAACATAAACAAAAGAGAATTATAGAGTATGGTAGACATTTTTATGTCGTACTACAGTTTATATCGTAATATCACCAACTCACACAGTGCGTTGCAAAGATGCATAAATTAATATGATCAAGTTTTAATGGTAATTCAATTCGGGGTCGGGTGGGTCATGAGAGAAAATAATTCAGCAGCACTGACTTAAAAAATCGTGTGGTCACTTTTTACTTTCTTTGACCATTTCAACCTGTAAATGTAAGGAGGTGAATAAAAACCTTCTATTTGCATTTTATATACTTTTATCATCTTTTACCTTCTACCTTCTAACTTGTTTTACCTTCAATTGACATTTTATTTACTTTGTATTTATTTTTTACTTCCAATTTACCTTTCATTAACCTTCAATTTGACTAATTTTACGTTCTTTTACCATTTGACGTACCTTCATCTTATTTTACCTTGTATTGACCTTTTTTTTACCATATTTGACCTTTCATTTACCTTCTATTCACATTTAAACTTCTATTATCACCTTGTACCTTATTTATTTTGCTTTTTCCTTCTTTTGGGGTTTTCATTAGTTACAGTCGTTACAGGATTACTGGAAGCAACAGAATATGAGTCCAAGTTGTTGCAGCCATGTTGACGTGACAGAAATAAATGTTTTGTCTGAAGGAAAAGTTCCGGATGGGAAAGGAGGACGACGAGCAGGAGGTGGCAAGAGAGGAGGAGGCGGTAAAGATTGGTGGAGTCGGATGCAGAAGGTTAGACGGCCGATCAGATCACAGGAAGTTGTATCGCCGCTCCATCACTGATGATGCGTTTGGCGTGCAGGGCGACTTCCCGTGGGACGAGAAGGACTTCCGCTACATAGCGCTGGGTGTGGCCGGCGTCTCCTCCACCGTGCTGTACCTGTACTTCCGAGACGCGGGCCGAGAGATCAGCTGGAAGGACTTTGTGAACCGCTACCTGGGCCGAGGCATCGTGAGGCACTTTTGTTTGAAGACACCGATTGGTGTGCGCTCCAACCGCTCACTTCCTGCTTTTAACGGCCCACTTCCTGTCGCAGGTGGAACGTCTGGAGGTGGTCAACAAGCAGTATGTGCGTGTCGTCCTGGTGCCGGGCGCCGAGGCTGAAGCGGTGAGTGCCAAGGACGTCAAGTTGACTTCCTGTCATGGTGTCATGTGACGTCGTTTGAATGACTTCCTGTCATGGTGTCATATGACGTCAAATTGAGGTTGGGTTGCTATCAGCACTTCAGTCATCAACAATTATGTCATCTGAGAAATGGACATTGTAACAGTGTAGGTCTCACTTGGTAGGATATGTACAGCGAGCGGTGACCATAGTGAGCTCAGTATGCTCAGAAAGCATAAGAACAAGTATATACATTTGATTATTTACAATCCGGGGAGGTGGGATGTGGTGGGCGGAGGGGGTTAGGCTAGGGTTGTAGCTGCCTGGAGCTGCCTGGAGGTGTTCTTTTAGTGAGGTTTTGAAGGAGGATAGAGATGCACTTTAAATTGGCCCTAGTGTGTGAATGTTGTCTGTCTATCTGTGTTGGCCAGGCGATGAGGTGGCGACTTGTCCAGGGTGTACCCCGCCTTCCGCCCGAACGCAGCTGAGATAGGCTCCAGCACCCCCCCACGACCCCAAAAGGGACAAGCGGTAGAAAATGGATGAATGGATGGGAGTGCATTCCATATTGATGTGGCATAGAAGGAGAATGAGTTGCCGTATTTTTCGGACTATAAGTCGCAGTTTTTTTCATAGTTTGGCCGGGGGTGCGACTTATACTCAGGAGCGGCTTATGTGTGAAATGATTAACACATTACCGTAAAATATCAAATAATGTTATTTAGCTCATTCACGTAAGAGACTAGACGTATAAGATTTCATGGGATTTAGCGATTAGGAGTGACAGATTGTTTGGTAAACGTATAGCATGTTCTAATAAAAAATAGCGTAAAATAACGCAGTAACGCATCATGTAGTAACGGTAACTTGAGTTACTGAATAGACTACTCGTTACCGCTGAAAATAACGGCGTTACAGTAGTAACGCGTTAGTCCCAACACTGGTGTCATATGACGTCGTTTAAATGACTTCCTGTCGTGATGTCGTGTGACACCTTCTAAGTGACTTCCTGTCGTGGTGTCACGTGACATTGTGGCGTTTGTGCAGAGCTACATTTGGTTCAACATCGGCAGTGTGGACACGTTTGAGAGGAACTTGGAGACTGCTCATGTGGAACTGGGCATGGAGTCCACTCACCGCCCTGCTGTGGTCTACAGCTCAGAGACTGACGGGTCAGTCACACACTCTACTAATACACACACTAAATAGTGATACTGAATATTAATACTGGCGTGGCGAAGTTGGTAGAGTGGCTGTGCCAGCAATCGGAGGGTTGCTGGTTACTGGGGTTCAATCCCCACCTTCTACCATCCTAGTCACGTCCGTTGTGTCCTTGGGCAAGACACTTCACCCTTGCTCCTGATGGCTGCTGGTTAGCGCCTTGCATGGCAGCTCCCGCCATCAGTGTGTGAATGTGTGTGTGAATGGGTGAATGTGGAAATACTGTCAAAGCGCTTTGAGTACCTTGAAGGTAGAAAAGCGCTATACAAGTATAACCCATTTATCATTTATCATTTATAAATACTGATACCATACATCTAAATATTAATAGCATGGTATTAATATTTAGATGTATGCTACTGATATGTAGAGTATTGATATTTATATATAAATATCAATACTGTCTGTTTAAATATTGACACTGTCCAAATGTCATACATCTAAATACCGATATCTTATCTAAATATTGATATCATATATCTAAATATTGATAATTGTAGATGCTGACATGTGTTTGAATCAAATATATCAAAAGTTATCTACCAAAATAGACTTTGACCTTGTTTGCTGCTAGGAAGTATGCATAAATATTGACATCAGGATTTATTGATGGGGTGAGATATCATCTCTGTTTGACACATTACTCCACCATCTTTCTTTCACTTTTCTAAACCTTCTTTGGGTACTTAGCTCTCTTTCTTCCTCTTCTCTCAGCCAACTCTCTCCTCAACCTGCTGTCTCCACACACTCAACTCTCTGTTCCTTTATCTCTCATTTCATTCTCTCTCACTCTTTCCTTATGGCTCTCATTCTTTTTTTTTTTACCTCTCTCACTTGTTCTTTTTCTTTACCTCTCCCTTTCTTTCTTAGTCTATCTCTCTCTCTTATACTTTTTTTCTGTTTTTCTGCTTTCTTTATTCTTTTGCTCTCTTTTCTCTTTCTTTATCTCTCACTCATTCTCTCTCTTTTCCCTCTTTCTTAAACCTCTCACTTTTTCTTTACCTCTCTCTCTCCTCATCTTTCTATTTCCTCTCCCTCTCCATTTCTCTCAGACACACAGTGCACCTGCCCTCCATCTTCTATTGATGTTACTTACAAATATTTGCAAGTATTTTTTAAGTGCCTCGGTTGGTAGAGCAGCTGTTTCAGCAACTTGAGGGATCCAGGTTCGATCCCTGTGTCTGTCATCCTAGTCCAGGGGTCGGCAACCCAAAATGTTGAAAGAGCCATATTGGACCAAAAATACAAAAACAAATCAACAAAAAATTAAAAGCCATATTACATACAGATAGTGTGTCATGAGATATAAATTGAATTAAGAGGACTTAAAGTAAACTAAATGACCTCAAATATACCTACATATGAGGCATAATGATGCAATATGTACATATAGCTAGCCTAAATAGCATGTTAGCATCGATTAGCTTGCAGTCATGCAGTGACCAAATATGTCTGATTAGCACTCCACACAAGTCAATAACATCAACAAAACTCACATTTATGCATTAATGCACAACGTTAAAAGTCTGGTGGACAAAATGAGACAGAAAAAGAAGTGGCATAAAACACGTCCTAGAAAGTCGGAGAAAGTTATACATGTAAACAAACTACGGTAAGTTCAAGGACCGCCAAAATTAGTAGGACAAAACGGCGCTCGCCAAATACTCGAATCAGTGAAGCATGTTTAATATAAACAGTGTACTTTAAAACAATTGGGGAGGTTTGTGTCATGTTTGTCCTCCTACAGAAACCATATTAAAACCAAAAAAATTTTTTTTCCCCCTCATCTTTTTCCATTTTTTCATACATTTTTGAAAAAGCTCCACAGAGCCACTAGGGCGGCGCTAAAGAGCCGCGGGTTGCCGACCCCTGAGCTAGTCACTGCCGTTGTGTCCTTGGGCAAGACACTTCACCCATCTGCTCCCAGTGCCCCCCCCACACTGCTTGACATCATGGCTTTCACTATGTAAAGTGCTTTGAGTCTCTAGAGAAAAGTGCTATATAAATATCATTCACTTACTTTTACATTACTTTTTCCTATATTGCAATATCAAAAATCAAAAAATAATTTTCCATCATAAAATATTACACTGTTTTAAATTGTATTGACTTATAAAACATTGTTCTTGTGTTCTCTTCATTAACTACAAGCTAACTCACACAATGTTCAACTTGAAAGTATCATTATCAGTATCAACGATACTGGATATACTTGATATCACATCATACCAACAGTTGTACACTGCCTCAACTCTACTCTGTGTGTGTCCATGTTTGTGTGTTAATGTGTGTGTGGGTGTCCATGTTTTTGTGTGTGTGTGTGTCCATGTTTGTCTATTTTTGTGTGTCCATTTCTGTGTGGGTCCGTGTGTGTGTGTCCCCTTGTTTGTGTGTGTCCCCTTGTTTGTGTGTGAGTGTCCGTGTTTGTGTGAATGTGTCCGTGTCCGTGTGTGTGTCCACGTTTGTATGTGTCAATGTTTGTTTCTGTGTTTGTGTGTCCATGTTTGTGTGTGTGTGTGTATGTGTGTGTCCATGTTTGAGTCTGTTTGTGTGTCCACGTTTGTATGTGTCCATGTTTGTTTCTGTGTATGTTTGTGTGTGGGTGTCCATTTTTTAATGTGTGTGTCCATGTTTGTGTGTCCCATGTTTGTGTGTCCTATGTTTGTGTGTGTGTGTGGGTGTCCATGTTTTTGTGTGTCTGTTTGTGTGTTCATGTTTGTGTGTCCCATGTTTGTGTGTTGGTGTGTCCATGTTTGTGTGTCCCATGTTTGTGTGTGTGTGGGTGTCCCATGTTTTTGTGTGTGTCTGTTTGTGTGTCCCATGTTTGTGTGTTGGTGTCCCATGTTTTTGTGTGTGTCTATTTGTGTGTGTGTGTCCATTTGTTTATGTCCGTGTGTGTGTGTTTGTGATTCCATTTTTGTAATTGTCCTTGTTTGTGTGTCCGTGTTTTATGTGTTAATGTGTGTGTGGGTGTGTCCATTTTTGTGTGTCCATTTCTGTGGCTCTGTGTTTTATGTGTGTGTGTCTGTTTGTGTGTCCCCTTGTTTGTGTGTGTCCCCTTGTTTGTTTGTGTGAGTGTGTTTGTGTGAATGTGACCGTGTGTGTGTCCACGTTTGTATGTGTCCATGTTTGTTTCTGTTTGTGTGTCCATGTTTGTGTGTGTGTACGTGTGTGTCCATGTTTGTTTCTGTTTGTGTGTCCATGTTTGTGTGTGTGTACGTGTGTGTCCATGTTTGTTTCTGTTTGTGTGTCCATGTTTGTGTGTGTGTGTGTGTACGTGTGTGTCCATGTTTGAGTCTGTTTGTGTGTCCATGTTTGTGTGTTTGTGTTTCCCATGTTTGTGTGCGCGTGTCCATGTTTGTGTGTCCCATGTTTGTGTGTGGGTGTCCATGTTTTTAATGTGTGTCCATGTTTGTGTGTTTGTGTTTCCATGTTTGTGTCCCATGTTTGTGTGTGGGTGTCCATGTTTGTGTGTTTGTGTTTCCATGTTTGTGTTTCCCATGTTTGTGTTTCCATGTTTGTGTGCGCGTGTCCATGTTTGTGTGTCCCATGTTTGTGTGTGGGTGTCCATGTTTTTAATGTGTCCATGTTTGTGTGTTTGTGTTTCCATGTTTGTGTGTCCCATGTTTGTGTGTGGGTGTCCATGTTTTTAATGTGTGTCCATGTTTGTGTTTCCATGTTTGTGTGTGGGTGTCCATGTTTGTGTGTCCCATGTTTGTGTGTGGGTGTCCATGTTTGTGTGTTTGTGTTTCCATGTTTGTGTGTCCCATGTTTGTGTGTGGGTGTCCATGTTTGTGTGTTTGTGTTTCCATGTTTGTGTGTCCCATGTTTGTGTGTGGGTGTCCATGTTTTAACGTGTGTGTCCATGTTTGTGTGTCCCATGTTTGTGTGTTTGTGTTTCCATGTTTGTGTGTCCCATGTTTGTGTGTGGGTGTCCATGTTTTAATGTTTGTGTCCATGTCTGTGTGTCCCATGTTTGTGTGTTTGTGTTTTCATGTTTGTGTGTGGGTGTCCATGTTTTAATGTGTGTCCATGTTTGAGTCTGTTTGTGTGTCTGTTTGTGTGTCCCATGTTTGTGTGTGTGTGTGTGTGTGTGGGTTTTTGTGTGTGTGTGTGTGTGTGTCCATTTGTTTATGTCCATGTGTGTGTTTGTGATTCCATTTTTGTAAGTGTCCTTGTTTGTGTGTCCGTGTTTGTGTCTATTTGTCCATTTTTGTGTCCATGTGTGTGTGTGTCCATGTTTTTGTGTCATTTTTGTGTGTGTGTGTGTGTGTGTGTGTGTGTATGTGCACAGCTCTTTCTTCATGAGCATTATTCCCACGCTGCTGCTCATCGGCTTCCTGCTCTTCAACCTGCGGCGAGGGCCCATGGGGGCGGGGCCAGGCGGCGGCAGGGGCGGGCCCTTCAGCATGAGCGAGTCGACGGCCAAGATGATGAAGGACAACATCGAGGTGAAGTTCAAGGACGTGGCGGGCTGCGAGGAGGCCAAGCTGGAGATCCTGGAGTTCGTCAACTTCCTGAAGAACCCTCAGCAGTACCAGGACCTCGGCGCCAAGATCCCAAAGGTGACCAGGAGCACGCGGCGGCGACGGCGTCCGTCCCGCTAAACGTGTCCCTGTCTCTCCAAGGGCGCCGTGCTTTCCGGACCTCCCGGCACCGGCAAGACCCTCCTGGCTAAAGCCACCGCGGGCGAAGCCAACGTTCCTTTCATCACCGTCAACGGCTCGGAGTTCCTGGAGATGTTTGTGGGCGTGGGCCCCGCCAGGGTGAGCATCGAGGCGGCGGACGTGCGACGCCAGCGCGGCCCTGATGGCGCTCTGTCCCCCGCAGGTGAGGGACATGTTCGCCATGGCCAGGAAGAACGCGCCCTGCATCCTCTTCATCGACGAGATCGACGCCGTGGGCCGCAAGCGAGGAGGCGGGAACTTTGGCGGTCAGAGCGAGCAGGAGAACACGCTCAACCAGCTGCTGGTGGAGATGGACGGTGAGATCCTCAACACGCCAAGTCCTCCTCACGCTCTGGTGGAACCTCTCCTGTGACCCGCAGGCTTCAACACGGCCACCAACGTGGTGGTTCTGGCCGGGACCAACAGACCCGACATCCTGGACCCCGCCCTCATGAGACCGGGACGCTTTGATAGGCAGATCTACATCGGTAGGTGATTCACTGTCACTTCCTGTCACATGACGCCTCATTCCTGGCCGCCCTCAGGTCCGCCGGACATCAAAGGCCGGGCGTCCATCTTTAAAGTCCACCTGCGGCCCATCAAGCTGGACCCCAACATCGACAAGGACACCCTGGCCAGGAAGATGGCCGCCGCCACTCCGGGATTCACCGGTACGTTGCAGATAATACCTGTATACGTTGTATACATTTTGACATATTTAATGTGTTTACAACCACAGCCACCTCCATGCTAAAGTCCATAGAGATAACTGCTGATGTAGCATTCTTTGCAACTACAGATGTCCCATAATGGTCTTTTTGCCGATATCCGATATTCCAATATTGTCCAACTCTTAATTACCGATTCCGATATCAACCGATACCGATATATACAGTCGTGGAATCAACACATTATTATGCCTAATTTTGTTGTGATGCCCCGCTGGATGCATTAAACAATGTAACAAGGTTTTTCAAAATAAATCAACTCAAGTTATGGCAAAAAATGCCAACATGGCACTGACATATTTATTATTGAAGTCACAAAGTGCATTATTTTTTTTAACATGCCTCAAAACAGCAGCTTGGAATTTGAGACATGAAAATGGATTAGAAAAGACATTAAAAAAAATATATATATATATTTTATTATTATTTACTTGGTCTGTTTACTTGGGACTTCCCGCGGGCCGGATTTTGGATGCTTGTGGGCTGTATCCGGCCCGCGGGCCGTTTGGGGACCCCTGGATTCGTCAAATAATCGGATAAAACACATTTTTTAGTCTCAATGTGTATTTTAGGGAAAATGTTATTTTTGATTTTTCTGCTTGCCATAACGTTATTACCATCAATTTACCCTATATTTACCTTTTCATTTGCCTTATTTTACCTTCTATTTACTTTGTTGTACATTCTGCCTACCTTCTGGTGGGGTTTGGTGGTAGCGGGGTGTGTATATTGTAGCGTCCCGGAAGAGTTAGTGCTGCAAGGGGTTCCGGGTATTTGTTCTGTTGTGTTACGGTGCGGATGTTCTCCCGAAATGTGTTTTGTCATTCTTGTTTGGTGTGGGTTCACAGTGTGGCGCATATTTGTAACAGTGTTAAAGTTGTTTATACGGCCACCCTCAGTGTGACCTGTATGGCTGTTGAACAAGTATGCATGGCATTCACTTGTGTGTGTGAAAAGTCGTATATATTATGTGACTGGGCCGGCACGCAAAGGCAGTGCCTTTAAGGTTTATTGGCGCTCTGTACTTCTCCCAAAGTCCGTGTACACAGCGGCGTTTTAAAAAGTCATACATTTTACTTTTTGAAACCGATACGGATAATTTACGATATTACATTTTAAAGCATTTATAATATGGACATCTCTATTTGCAACACAATTGATCTTAAAACCATCAAACTACTGAAGTTTATATTGAAGCCAAACATTTCCCACAAATGTATGAAATGTAAAAAAAACATTTCTTCATTTGTACTTTTGCTCAGTTATGGTGCTGAGGTCACGTCTTTGGCATTGGACTTTGAAACTGCCTTCAAAACAAAACCTTATTGGCTTGTTAACGTGCCGCTATTGAACTTTTTCCCATTTTTCAATGAACCATAGCTCTCTCGCACCGGCAGCACTCATGCATCCCCAGACCGTGGCACTCCCACCTCCATGTTTGACAGTAAACAAGACACACGTGTCTTTGTACTCCACACCTGGTTGCCAGCACACACGCTTTCCCCGCAGCAATGCTGGCGGCACTCATGCATCTGCTTTACGGACATAAACGCCACAGCAACGCCAGCAGCTTTCATGTGTATTTTATAAACAGACGCAGCCGAGATGCTTGCAACGCTCATACATTTATTTTACAAACGCAAGCACGGCAGCACTCGTACGTGTATTTTATAAACAAGCCTTGTAGAAATGCTGGCGGCACTCATACGTGCATTTTACAAACACGAGTGCCACAGTAATTCTAGCAGTACATATGTCTATTTTACAAATGCAAGCGCCACAGCAATGTTGGCAGCATTCGTGCGTGTTTTTTTAAAGAAGCGCTGCAGCACTCATACGTGTGTTTTAAGAACAAACGTTGCAGCACTCATGCGTGTATTTTTCACGGCAATAAC
This sequence comes from Entelurus aequoreus, assembly GCF_033978785.1. NCBI lineage: Eukaryota > Metazoa > Chordata > Actinopteri > Syngnathiformes > Syngnathidae > Entelurus > Entelurus aequoreus. The sequence continues at coordinate 81,333,010 of NC_084733.1, forward strand.
AGTCATACAGCAATCTACTGGCAGTTAAGTGTAGACGTGTGTATGCTTAGTGAAGTATTAATATATGAGTATTAATATTAAATAAGTGTATGATTAGTGAAGTATTAATACATGATAATTAATATTAAACAAGTGCATGGTTATTGCTGAGTGTGCATGTTTGTGTGCACCACACAAAGGGGCGGACATCGCCAACGTGTGCAACGAGGCGGCGCTGATCGCAGCACGACACCTGAACCCGCACGTCAGCCACAAGCACTTTGAGGCGGCCATCGACCGCGTCATCGGAGGTGAGTCACCCGGCGACGGTTTCCCGCGGGTCGGCCGTGACGCCTGACTTCCTGCCGCAGGTCTGGAGAAGAAGACCCAGGTGCTGCAGCCCGCAGAGAAGAAGACGGTGGCGTACCACGAAGCGGGCCACGCCATCGTGGGCTGGTTCCTGCAGCACGCCGACCCGCTGCTCAAGGTGGGCACGCGCACTCGCAGGCGCGAGCAAAGGGGCGGGGCTCTGACGGACGCGCTTGTGCTTTCAGGTGTCGATCATCCCGCGGGGCAAAGGTCTGGGTTACGCCCAGTACCTGCCCAGAGAGCAGTACTTGTACAGCCGCGAGCAGCTCTTTGACAGGATGTGCATGATGCTTGGCGGCCGCGTGGCCGAGCACGTCTTCTTCGACCGCATCACCACCGGCGCTCAGGACGACCTCAAGAAGGTGACGCAGTCCGCCTACGCACAGGTACGTGCACGCCCACATGCTCCCCCCATGGCGTCCACATAACTCCCCCCATGGCTCCCAGAAGTGTGCATATATGGCGCCTACATGGTTGTCCCCATGCTCCGCCCATAGTGCCTATATGGTGCCCACATGTTCTCCCCCTATGAACCCCCTCGTTGCCTACATGGCGCCCACATAGTCGTCCCCATAGTGCCTATAAGGAGCCAACATGCTCTCCCCCTTTGCCACCCCTATGGTGCCCACAGGGTCATCCCATGATGCCCCAATGGCGCCCACATGGTTGTCCCCATACTACCCCCATAGTGCATATATGGCACCCACACAGTTGTTCTCATGGTGCCCACATAGTCGTCTCATGGTGCCTATAAGGAGCCAACATGCTCTCCCCCTATGGTGCCCACAGGGTCATCCCATGATGCCCCAATGGCGCCCACATGGTTGTCCCCATACTACCCCCATAGTGCATATATGGCACCCACACAGTTGTTCTCATGGTGCCCACATAGTCGTCTCATGGTGCCTATAAGGAGCCAACATGCTCTCCCCCTATGGTGCCCACAGGGTCATCCCATGATGCCCCAATGGCGCCCACATGGTTGTCCCCATACTACCCCCATAGTGCATATATGGCACCCACACAGTTGTTCTCATGGTGCCCACATAGTCGTCTCATGGTGCCTATAAGGAGCCAACATGCTCTCCCCCTATGGTGCCCACAGGGTCATCCCATGATGCCCCAATGGCGCCCACATGGTTGTCCCCATGCCACCCACATGCTCTCCCACTATAGTCCTGCCCATGGTGCCTACTTGTTTGTTCCCATGCTCCCCCCATAGTGCATATATGGTGCCCACATGCTCCCCCATGGTGCCCCAATGGCGCCCATATAAATGTGTCCCCATGGTGGCCACATGCTTCCCCCAAGGTGTCCAAATGGTGCCCACATGGTCGTCCCATGGTGCCTTTATAGCGCCCACATGCTTCTCCGATGGTGCCTGTATGGCGCCCACTCTCCATGCCACCCCCATGGTGCCCACATGCTCTCTCCCTATGGTGCCCACATGCTCTCCCATAGCGCCCACATGGTCGTCCCATGATGCCCCAATGGTGTCTATATGGCGCCCCACCCTCCATGCCACCCCTATGGTGCCCACATGCTCTCTCCCTATGCCTCCCCATGGTACCCACATGGTTGTCCCATGATTTCTCAATGGCACCCACATGGTTGTCCCCAAGCTGCCTATATGGCACCCACATGCTTCCCTGATAGTGTCTATATGGTGCCCACATTCTCTCCCTATGCCCACCCCCATTGTGCCCACATGCTCTCTCCCTATGGTGCCCACATGGTCGTCCCATGATGCCCCAATGGTGCCCCCATGCTTTTCCGATGGTATCTATATGGTGCCCCACCCTCCATGCCACTCCTGTGGTGCCCACATGCTCTCTCCCTATGCCTCCCCATGGAACCCACATGGTTGTCCCATGATGTCCCAATGGTTGACCCCAAGGTGCCTTTATGGTGCCCACATGCTTACCTGATAGTGTCTATATGGTGCCCACATTCTCTCCCTATGGTTCCCCCCCCATGGTGCCCACATGGTCGTCCCATGATGCCCCAATGGTGCCCCCATGCTTTCCCGATGGTATCTATAT